>NC_053400.1:8094545-8457045 GCF_016859285.1 Xiphias gladius | reverse complement strand
TCCATGCTACAACATTAAGATAACCAAAATCCCAAACAATACCTAGTCTCACACAATACAAATATTATATTGGATAAACATTTCGCTCCAAGACACAACTGTAGACAGGGCATATCGAGAGCATATCATGGACACACTAGGTCGCCATGCATATCATGATTGGTACTGTGGTACCAATCATCATACAGTTCAATTGGTACTGGATTGATACTGTGTCTTATTAAATGAAAAACCTAAACTTGTTTTTAACTGAATCGAATGAATGTTTGCACAAACACAGACAAAGAGGAGAGGAGAGTTCTGGATTTATTTTGGACTCTCTATAGTGTTTTCCTATTGACAAGAGAAGTGATAAATGACACAGAGCTCTGCTGCTCCACTTGACACCCCCTGGATCATCCTCCATCCTCCAACACCTCCATCCATTCAACATGTCTTCCTCCAACATATTCTACCTCCGCATTTCTTTTCCAGCACATCCACACTCTGCCACTCCAACAACCCACAAAGCAGGCCAGGCGTGTGTGTGTATGTCAGACATATTTGCATCACTGTAATTTGCCTGTTTAGGTGTGTGCCTGCCTGCATCTCTGTCTGCGCTTCAAGTGTGTTTGATGATGACGACTGTGAGTGTGTGTGTCTGTGTGTCTGTGTGTACATGAATGCAATCCAGGCCAGTCCTGCTACAGTTTCATGTCACAAGACTGAAAACATCAACATGCTGAGTCTGCAGCAAGGCGCCAGTCACCAGGAAGACAATTCAGCCAGACACACGCACTAGGTCAGCCAAAATACATTGTCTGAAATGCACCAGCAAAACAAGTCATCTAAAACATAGTCTTAAAAACTCAAAATTAAAGAGAGTCTTCACACTGATTGTGCTTGGAGTAGCTTAATTAAACTCTGAAACATTTACTCCCTTAAATCAGTTTGTTTAGGCGTGTGAGAACACTTGAATTGATTCTGATTGGCACAAAATAACTGCCACAAGACACCTCAATATGTGACCTAATGCCTCTTTGAAAGAAATGCTGTATATTGTGTGACTACAGGTAACCACCCTAAAATACAAGTTTTTTGTATTTAAGCAATAGATGTTGACATTTGACAGCCAGTAGTTAGAAAACCTTGCACAACAACAACATGGGCAGAGGCAAAATTGCAGACTGAACTGATATCTCTGTTTAGCTCTTTTTTCATGTGTTTTTAACTTGGATAAACACCTGAAATCAGATACAGAGATAGAGCAAAGACCTGCGGACAAGTCAGTCATGCATGACAACATCCCACCGCTTCCCTCCTTCCTTGCAGCCAAAACACAACAGCTAAAGTGACAGGTAGCAGGCCACAGCTATAGGCACTGGGTCATTCATTACACTCCCAGATTCATATCTACACAGATCAGGCTTAAGGCTAGACTGTCTGCTCAATCTATTTGCAATTCAAATCCCTTTTGAGCCTTCATGTGTGACAGCCTGCTTACCTCTCTGGCAGTGATTGGAATTCCAGCAGCGGTAGTTGTAGTTGTTGTTGAACATGGTCTTTTTACACTGTGGGTTGTTCTCCATGATGCCTGGACAAACATCGCTGCACTCCTTGGACTGCTTGTTCCCGGCAATGTAATTGTTGAACTCGGCGTCCATGATGAGGGACCAGTCTATGGAGTCCAGGTAGCAGAGCTCAGGGTTCTTCTCAATGCGGATGGAGCCGCGGGTGATGTTCCTCAGGTTGTACAGACCAATGTCCTTCAGGCTGGTCATCTCAAAGATTACCAGCGCATAGTTGTAGAAGAGGTTACGTCCGCGAATAACGGCAAGGTTGGGAAACAGCGTGCTCAGACTGTCCAGGCCAGATACCCGGAATAGCAGCAGGTAGTCAGTGATCATGGTTAACTTGGGGAAGCTGAGGGTGCGAAAGACTTCCTGGTTGATGTTATTGTTGTTTTTGTCACCGATGAGGAGGATCTGCAAGTAGCCCTCCACCACTGTGCAGTTCTCTAAACGCTTGAATTCACTGATGTCATTGCCAATGTCAATGCTGGGACCACAGACTGTAGGGGGAAACAAAAGGAGAGGGTAAGATGAATGTGTAATGCCTTATATTCAACAGTTACATAAATATCTAACACCTCTGCTTTATTCTTATTAATTTCTTTGCTGTATCATTTTAGTTAATGCTCTCCACGGGAGTCATGACAGTTTCATCATCACAATATGAAATCTTGGCTAAATCAAACTGCCCTGTCTGTTCTTTGGAGAAAGCAGCAAAACAATTACATGAAAACACATTCTTACAAATCATCTGGACATTTCATAATTTACGGACTCAGTCTTTGCAATTAAAAAAAAAACTGTTAAATGTAACGATATACAAAACACTTTTCTCCATTGCTGTAATAGGAATATTTATAAAGAGTTGTTTATTCAATGCATTTTTTAGATATTGACATTACACTTGAGTTGTGGTTTTTTTTACAGAACATATTTGCCTTGCTATTCTCATTTTCAATGCCAACTTAACATGGTGTGACAAAGTAAATACTTGATTCAGGTTCTATTCAAGCTTAGGTTAACAGTGCAATAAAGTTTAGATTGCTCTGTTTTCAGGCTATTGTTGCTTTTGTCCCTTCCTAACTTGACCCCAATTTTTGTGTTTCACTGTCTGCTTTTATGAGGCTTTCATAATAGGGCTTTCACTTTTTCCAAAGATCAAGTTAAAACAAATTTGAAATTTGACACAATGTGTTAAAATGAGGTTCTAGTCACAAACCAAAGAAGAGGAATACTTAAAATTTTGACCTGATGATAGAGCTTGTAGAAAAGTTAAAAAATCAGAAAAGGTGTCAAGACATTTCACTCAAAACCACAAATGTCAACCTAATGGTGGCACTAGAGGAAGAGTCAGGGGATGTCCAAAGTCAACAGAATACATCATCTGGAAAGCATGAATGGCAATACAAAATTTTGTGCCCACCCAACAATTTGAAATTGAGATGTTTCAGAGTTTAAGTGAAAACTTTCACCAGCTAGTGGTACTAAATGAAAAGCAAGGGGATTACCACAGTCAGTAGGATTTATCCTTGGAACCATGAATGCCATGGAAATCCATCCAATAGTTGTTTATATATTTCAGTCAACACCAAAGAGGTGAACTAAGCAACAAACAGACTGACACTGCAATCCCCAGTACCATTATGCTAAAATGCATAAAAACAGCAGTTGTAAGTGCCTACCAAGAAAGTCTCAACCTGTAGCAGTCATTGTATACATTATGATCTAGTGAACTGAAGAATTATCTATGGCAGAGGTGAAATATCTGAGCTTTTGATGAAGGGACAACCAACAAAGGACAGTTGCCTTTTGATGTGAACAAGTTGTAAAAACATGTATTTACGCTTTTTCATGTTCAGCGTAAAACAGATTTGTTCTCATTTGTTTTCTTTTTAACTTCCTGAGTAGTACTTTGTTATTTACTGAGACAGTCAGTAAAGTCTGATTCTATTTTTACAAAGAATTACACCAAACCAAAACAACTACCATGATAATTATGAAAAAAGGGACCGTTTTGTATTCTGTGTGGCCTTTGAATAATCCTAACCCACATCAGGAAAAGTTTGGTAAGGCATGATGGTGACGATCAGTGCTGATAGGTGGAGTGTTTGCCTTTCCAGCTTTTACCCCCACTTGTGTGCTGTACTCTAAACAATACTTAGCCCGAAGCCCCAGCAGCACCCACAGAAACATGGAGGCCATTATCGCACATCACTGTGAGGAGGATTTACACTTCAAAAGCTGCAGGGCAGTGAGTCATGGAAAACTCACACCAACCAGCTAACAGGTTGTCACACTACCACTTTAATGCTGGTCTGTGAAGTTCTACCAGTGAATTTGACGCCAAGAGGTTGAGGAAGGACGATGCATCCTCAGCAAACAATAAATTGATTTCTTAATTTCAACCTTTTATAATTTAACATTAGGACTGGTGTTGCAGGTTTAATATGTGTAAATAAATGTCAGTTTTTTATTGAGGGATTGCCCTAAAAACAAACCTTGAGCTAAGCAATGTGCTGCTGGCCATACATATTCCCACACTAGCTGTCATACCCCACACCTGTACACATCACTGTAAGTAAAAAGTAATAGAAGTAAGAGTGTAATATGTAATAAAACCGTTTCGGTTTCAACCTTCCAACTATTTTCTAACAAATTACAATAAGGTGATGAAGTATGCTTTATACATTATTTCCACAGTTTAAGGAGTAGAATAACAAGTGAAAGACTGCTCTACAAACTGATGTTGAATGTGAATATGCAAAATCAGTAAATGTCTAAGAGTTAAATTTTATGAAATCACATACACACAGTACTGCCGATTTCAAAATCTGTACTTTTCCAAAACATATGTGATGTTTTCTCGGAAACCCCACTAGCACTGAGGTGGAACACAGTTCCATTTCCAAAAGACCCCCCTGAACCTTTCAGCTGGCAATGAACACTATACCTGTTGCTCTTCGATGGTATAGCACAACATGACACGGAACAACACTGGGAATTGTCTATAACTTATCAGCTACACACAAATATCATCATTTCATATTCTCAAAAAACAAAAAACAGAGCCTAGCAAAAATTGGTAAACAAAATCTAATTTTTACTGTCAAATAAACAAGACTGTTAACTGTGACTGGTGTTCATGAACGATAACTAACAAGTCAGGATCTTTTATTCATGCAGCTCAATGGCTTTAAACGTATCCACTGAACAACTGGTGCTCTGGTGTCATACACACACAGAAAGAGAGGCTATTATTATTGTATGGTAATACCCAAATGCAAGCTGCAGGTAAGTGATAAAACTAATTAAACACATGAATATGTGAAAGTAACTTTTAGAAATTTTGTTTGTACTTTCCCATTTGGACAATGAAAGGAAATGTTCAGCTGTTCTTCAAAATATATTTTAGTTTTACAAATCACGTGTTTCTGTACAGGTAACCAACTCTCTAGCATGACACCAGGAAGGATGTATTAAACCAAAGCTCAGCTGTGGCAAAGCTCACTCCAACACACCAAGTCAAATCAGCATCTTCTGTATGAAATGGTTATTAAATATTCCTGAATTAACAGCAGCCCTAAATGTAGCTCAAAGAAAGGAAGCACACTAACATTCCCTTTTTTGATCTTTAAGACTGTAATTATGATTAAGGGTTTACAAATAAATCAAATTTATGTTTTGGTTTTAAATACAGAGCATGAAGCAACAAGTGTAGGAGACTGTAGCACAGGACAGACAGGTCATCACCAGGGACGACACAAAGTGCCCGCTGATGTCTAAGAAATTCCATGCCTTCAGCTAATGAATGCAAATGACTTGCGCCAAAATATTAAACAAGCTGATTTTATATTAAATTGGTGTTAACTAGAATTAGGGGACTGTGTTTGAAAAAATATACAGTTCATAGACTGTTAATCTCGAGTAGATGTAAATTCTCATTTGTAAAAACTCCTCCCATTCTATGTTACATTTCAGACCTAACGTGCTTTGGAAAATGAAAGCCTGCAGTGGTATCACATAGTAAAAAGGGGAAAGAAAAAGTGGCATCCCCACATTATATTGTACACATTATCCAGTTCAATGCCAATTCACATATCTACCACTTTGCTTCAACTGGTATAAATCATTGATACTTTTCAAGAACATATAGAATTACATTCCAAAAGCACTAACAAACACTAAAAAAGGGCAGATATAGATAATCTCACCAATGAAATCACAAAAGTACGGCCCATTTGTGAAAATTAAGTTAGTAAACTGGCAAAAATAAGTTTAAAATTGTCCAACATCTTTCCCCAAAATGTATGTTTTACAACAGTAAACTCTGCAGACAACCACTATATCCTATGTAAAAACTTTGCCAAAGTTGAGCTCTTTCAACCCTGGTTGTAACATAAGTTTCAAAGCACACTGGAGCTGTGGCTATTTGCTTGTAGTGAAGCATACCAGTGTCCTGCTACAGTGTGTTGAAGCTGTATTGCCTTTATTTGTATTTGGCATTTTAACTGGGGATAATTTCTCACATTGAAAAGAGGATTAAGAGCTATAAGTTTTTCAACCAAAACTGCAGAGTGTTTAAATCTTCTCTAGACAGGACAGGAGAGCCTTTGGTGTGCCATTATAAAACGCCTTTGGTGTGATTTATGGCAGGCAGTGTGCTCGTACGGCGGTTTTGTCTTCCTTTGTAATCTACTTGTCAGAGCACACTGTCAGTGGCCCTCAGTGAGCTGCATACCTGTTAATACAGTCCCAACACCCGGGCCTGTAAAAAGACACACTGCCTGATGATGTTACATCACCACAGCCTCAACACTTCACCCTCTGTGGCCTCACTGCAGCGCCAGCATGGCCATCTTTCATGGGAACTACTCCTAACCACGCATGTGAAAATCCTAAACAAAAGTTTTCGAACAAAATCTACATCTTGTGCACCAGCTAAATGAAAATACCGATAACAGGTGTAGCAGCTTAATAACTCCTCCTCCCTCTCTTCTGACAATGACACATTTTAAAAACAGCTGAGTACACATGCCTATCTCTCTGCAGCTTTGATGAGCCTCCAGATCACATATTTACCTTTGATAACCTTTTCCCATCTTGCGGCACCACCCGGACTTTATGCAGACAATCATGAAATCCACTAAAAGCCCTATACAACAAGAAACGGGAAGCAATACGCCCTCTAAGCTGGTGCTTCATTCACTGCCACTAGACTGCAGCAAGTCTGTTTGCTCCCCATTTCCATCCTGTTAGTGACAAAGTGCCCGAGGGGGAACGTATTCATAAATACTTTTCCACATGAGAGGCAAGGTGAGAAGAAATGCATTGGAAAGCATTAGCAAAAGCAAAAGATCATTCTTGACAGTTAACACTTGTTTGGTTCATCTGAAAATCTGTGTCTGCAGCAGGAGAGCTGAACCTGGTTAGCCCAAACCTGCCAGGTGCCCTTTAGTCCCAACTGATACAGTAAACCAGCAGGAATGCTTAGAGTTTAGCCACACAAGGAACCTTTAGACAGCTCCACATCGGACTGAGAATAAATGTAGGATTTCGATGGGAGCACCTCTCTGCTTTTCCCAGGTTTGTCCTGTAACCACTGGGGCTAACAGTAAACCCCATAACACACAGTTCACAAGCTCCTCACTCTTTCCAATCAACAGAACTTAGTCTGTTTTGCTTGTGAATGTACTTTGGCTTGTTCTATTTTAAAACCCAGACCCTGGTTCAACCCCCTGACCCACCCCTCCCCAACATGTCATGATGAATGGGATGAATCGGGAAGCCTAGTTTACAGTATAGCTGGAATCATGGAAAAATTTCAGATGGTAACACATAAATATAGAAGCTTTAAATACATTACGTCTGCAGGCTTACAAGCTGAGTGAAACTGTGACTCTCAATATGCTGCCATCACTACAAAGTCTTAAGTCATCTTTGTGGTATCAGCTGATTGTTCAAAGTTATGTCTGAGTCTCAAAGCAGTACACTTTGCTTTAATGGATTATCATTGGACTACAGTCTATAGCCTCAGCCCTTGTGGTTCCCATCTTTTGTCTGATGGGAGGATGTTGCCGTGCCTAATCAACATAACTGCAGCAATCTGGTATTCATGAAAATATCTCCAAGGTCAAGGTATCCCCAGATTTGTTTAGCAATGGAGAATAAATGACAACGTGCTGCTAGGAAAAAGCATAGTGATGCCATTGGAGAAATACTGTTCAATGCTGTGGTTTCAGTAAATCTTGAGGGAGTGGTATTAAAATGGACAGCCTTTTGTAAAGAAAACCTACACAAAAAAGAATGTGTATTTCCACTCAGGTTATGTCTACACTGTCTCATTGGAAACCTTGGAGAGCTAATGAATTATGACTGTAAAAGGTCAAG
The DNA here is from genome assembly GCF_016859285.1 of Xiphias gladius. Lineage (NCBI taxonomy): Eukaryota > Metazoa > Chordata > Actinopteri > Istiophoriformes > Xiphiidae > Xiphias > Xiphias gladius. The sequence goes on along the minus strand of NC_053400.1, from coordinate 8,449,108 downwards.
CTCTTCCATAGTACTAAATAAAGTCTAAATCCTTAACTTCTTACAGTATGCTACCCCTTCTAAGATCCCAAATGGACTGGAGAGGACTCTAAAACCATTAAAAAAAATACTGAACATCCTGACCCACAACAGCGAAAAAAATATATGTAATATGTCCGTCTTTGTGGTTATTTATTATGTGTTGTTATCTTTTTTAAAATCCAAGATAGCGTATAAAGAGCTGAATGTATCATGGTTCTTAGTACAAATGGATCCAGTGACAACACACTTATGTTTGCCCGCATTTTCGCAGAATTTTCAATGTGAAAATAATTATCAGATTTTCAATGTACTGGGAGGACAAGCCCAACTAAACTCATTACCCACTTTTTAAATTTCTTAAAACATATTTCTGTCCGGGTTTTTCTTCTTTTTTTGTTGAGATCACAGATACCTTCCACTTTTTGTTGATTCTGCTTCACCACATTGTGACTCAGAGTTGACAATGAGCTAAATATATAGCTTGACTGACTTTCTCCATTGACTGAGTCATGGTAATGTTGTTGCCAACACACTTAAACAAACTTATTTTTGTGGTGTGTTTTAAAACCAAATTACAATTTTACAATTTGATTTTTCTAGCACAAACGGCATTCTCCCAAACCAAGTTAACTACACTTATTTGCACTACTCAAACAATAAGATATCAAATGCTTTTCCCACTAAAATAAAATTATATGTCCTCCATACACATATAGTATTGTACTGTGTAATGCTTATGTAAATTAAAAGCTTCTACTATCCTATAACCAAATAACTACACTGTGGTATACCATATTTATTCTTCTTTATTACCGGTTCACTAATCTTTCTGATATTTCCGCCATAAATGCAAAGATGTGATATGTAAATTGCTAAATAAACATTGTTGTGTATTTAAAAAGTGTTGTACTATATATACAATGCAAACTGTAAAACAAGGTGTTTTAACTGTATCGAAAGGTTCATTTTATTAAACTTTGTTTCGGTGCATGGAGCATGGAAAAACAATGTTTCCGCGTGTGTAGTTGTGTGGAATAGCATTACTTACTCTCTGCGGTGGCGGGCCGGAGGCAGGACGACAGACCCAGCATCAGACCCCAAAACAAGGTCAAGCGGTTCCTTTCCGTTCGAGACCTCATTCCTGGATAAGTAAATCCCCCCAAATCCTGTAAATAAATATGTGAGGGGAGAAAACGTCGGCAAAACCTGCTCAGAATTACTAAAACGCTTTTTAATCTCCAGCCAGCACCTTTTAGCTGTTAGCCGGCTAAAGGAGCTAATAGCAAACAGGCTAGCAGGATAACTCTCTCACGTTTTCTAACGGGAGTCCAATCGTGCTCAAAAAAATCACCGATTTATCCCTCTGACCAGAAAATGTGTATTCATAGTTCTGTTTATGCCTGACAAAGACAACACTGCATTGATGTGTATAATGAATCCAATGCGGCTAAGCCAGCGGTGGGGACTCCTCTGTAATCCGCATCTTCACACTCCATATCTGGAGGAAAAAACGTTAAACGCCTGCTGCTAGAGGATCCTCACGAGGCAGAAAACGGGACAGACCCCCTTAAAATTGGGATGGAAAGAGGCAGTCTAGGGCATACAATAACAAATTAAATTGATACACATTCCCCTCGTGTGAACGACACGACGTTTGTTTCGAAATATCCAGGATAAAATCTGGTTTCAGACCGCAGCCTCCTTTTCCTCCTCCTCCTCCTCCTCCTCCTCAGCCGCTCATCATGCACACACGCACCGCGTTGTTGTGGTAGCTGTAATTCACCTTCATATCAACGGGAAAATGGGTATTTGACCTTGTTGCTCTGGGTCGCTCAAGTCCTTTGGTTATCTAATTCCCTCCGTCGATGTATAGCTGAACAGGTCGCGTAGTTAGACAGATTAATGTACAGGTACATTCACAATCTCTTTCGGTCAGTCTGTAGTCTACCGTGCTCGCTGTAAACACGGCGCCGTGCGCAGAGATCGTCTCTGTTTCAAGCGATGAATCACTCGAGCTTCTGCCCCGCCTTCCAGTCTGTGGAAGTGGGCGTCGCTCTTACTGCAGTTGAGCCACCGTAGGAGAGCAGTTACCATAGTGACCGGTCTGGTACTCATCACAAGAAGGCCAGTTTTATCTTCGTGTGTTTACAGTGTCTTGGATCGAACAAACCGTAAACGATTGCTACATCAGGACACCACACCTCAGTTCTCTACCATTATTATTTGCAACAGAGGACGATTCCACTACGCCATAACTCTCTTCTAGACTCACATCAGACACACCTGCAGTGGTTATGAGGTGGACCGTCACTCATCAAACGGTAGCCCTTAAACGAGGACGCTCTCAAAACTGACGAAACCGTCGGTTTGTGCCCTTTCACGTGAAGGTCTCTTGATTAAGCTCTCTTGATCTCTTGCCATAAGGGATCAAAAATGTAGACAGAGTGAGAACTCGCGCTTCCCTCTCCTCTCTGGTCACCGCCGTAGCGACTCCGTTTAAGGTGCGGTGTAAAGGAAACCCGGGGTGCCGATCCAGGATCAGGGTTGTTTTGCTTCTCACAAATGCGCGGCGGAGGGATGCCTATACTAAGATCGTGCCTGTCTGCACCACCTGTAATTAAACTCTTAATCAATCTACGTAGTCACAGGGGTGTCTTTATATGTGTATTGTGTTGCAGGCCTGTCATTCATAGATGTACAAATATCCCTCGGGTCGTATATGTCATTGGCAATATTAATTAACCTAACTGTGTACTACGGCTTCTTACTGTTATCCAGACATAAACAATATGTGGCCATAGTTGTAATATGATGTACGGCCATTTAACTGTTCTAAATGTACTGCAATAGAAATCATATTATAATTCAACTGACTAAGAAAATCACAAAGAGACATGGAATCTGTGGGGGATTTTTCCACATTCAGCATTTAACATTTCGGAAAAATTTGCCCCTCCAATTCATCTCATCACGTAAAGACACCGAAATGCTGCCATCTTGAGGGGATAGAAACCAACTACAGACTTCTAACCTGCAGTAAAATAAAACTGAGGGTTAACATTTATACTCATTTTTGCTGAAGGAAGTATGAATATAATTAATGTGTTCCTTCTAAAGACATAGGTTAAAATATGATTTTTTTTTTCATGGCATATGTAGGTAACTGCAGGCCGCAGTGGATATAGAGCCCCTAAACCTGGAAGTGTTAGTGCTTTGTGCAAACTATAGAGCTAAACAGGGATTTCAACCGCTAACCGTGGCCTTGCACCCCTTATTGAACTCCAAAAAAGCTCCAAAACTAAGTCATGCTGTATCATTGTGAACTGAAAGTATAGGGAGGTAGAAAAGTTCAAGTTGTACCCCTTATATCTTGGGATTTTAAAACAATTCATCAAAGGTCAGTGTGACCTTACTCTGTTTGAGACACAGACAGGTACAGTCGCAATGATCTTGAGGCCCAGGCCGAGGAAGTGGAGGGCCAGTAGCATGTGCTGCAATGAGAGAAGCAGACAGAAAAACAAAACCGTCCACAGAAGAGCCCCTGACAGTTTTGATTATGCCTGTAATTGCAGGGCGCTTTCATTACTTCAAAGAGCAGAGCACAGAGGCAGTATTTGAACGCAACACATTACCTCAGCTCTGGCAGACAGCACTCACATCAGTCACAATCCAACAATTAGCACTGAGGGACAAAAAATGCACATTAAAAATGAAGTGAATATCAGTGGCCACCCAAGAGTCCAAATACAGTGAGTCACCCTCTAACAAGTGCTCACTGTACCAACATGACCCCCCTGTGCCAGAGAATGTTGTGCCTGTCCACTTGCATTTGTTAAGTGCCTATTAAAGTCCCCATGAAGGCAGCCGCTGGGCCCACCTACCTCGACTGTCCCGGTGGAATCCATTCTCGCACTGCACTCATGTGGAAATAAGCCTGTTTACCACCAACGGGTCACACATGCTAATGAGCGTCTGTTTGTTTTCCACTGTGCTCATGCAGGAGGAAGGGAATTTAGGGGGGAAATAATAGATGATATGCAGACAACAGTCCAGTGGCTTCGCAGCACTAATGATGAAAAACATACAACAGAGAATCAATGGATATGAAATCAGAACAGGAAATGTGGTCTGACATTTTGATGTTGCTGAGGCTGATCACATAGACATACAGAGTGTTGTCTGGCCTGTTTTGAAAGTAGTGTTGTTGTGGCTCAAGAATCCCCAGGTAGAGTGACATTAGAGCACAGACCCCCAAATGGGGTGTCCGATGAACCTCCATCTTACAAGTAAGGTATGATATTGTGTAGAATAAGATACTTGTCTACTCCATAAAATGTAGATACTGCATTCAGTCTCTGGTTTATATTGATGACAGAGCAATCTGTTCTCAGAAAAGTTGTTTGTATCTTTCCGCTCTACAGAAATGTATAATAAAAAAAATAAAATAATAATAATACAAAAATCTCAGTTTGTTAAAAAATAGTTCTCTTTTACAAATACACTCTGAGAACCAGCATACAGTATATACTCTCAACATTCTACACGTCCATGAAAATACAGTAAATGTTACATTTTCCTTAAGGATAAATTATTATTAACTTTTGTTTCTCCAGTTACAGTTTATCAAGCATATTCAAGCCACATACTCCTCCCAGAGAGCTTACATTGGAATTGCATTGTTCTTGTCCATATTGAATCATCATTCAAATATTCACAGTCTAGGTTGGAGAAAGTATTTGAACCCCTCAGTTTATGACATCAACAAAAGCTAATTGGAGAAAAAAACATCACTGCGCACCTGAAGTTTGCCAAAGAGCACCTTGACACTCCACATTGCTGGGAAAATGTTTTTATGGACTGGATGAAGGTTGAATTGTTAGGGAAGAACATGCAGCACTACATATGGTGTAAAAAGGGCACTGCAAACCAACATGAAATTATCATCTCAATTGGTTTCATCATGATTTGGGGCTGCTTTGCTGCCCCACGCAGGAGACCAGAATGCATCTGTGACGCTCACCAGTTCTGGTAGCGCTGGCTCTAATTCCCTTATAAACCACATGACCCAACTCTAGCTTCCTTGTGAACCCCATGACCCAACTAAGATGTTTAAATTTAAGTTTGAAAATATTTGTTTGTCAATCGAAAAAGTAAATTACTTTAATCAATTAAATCACAAATAATAATTCAACCCAACCATTTATGAGACCTTAGTTTGTAATGTGGTTTGAGCAGTAGTGAGGGTCTACTTATGACAGTTGTTCCTTTTGGCTAATACAGTTTTTCTGTGTTAGAATATGTATATTGATTTTTGAGACCTTTTTTCCTATATTACATAATTTAGTTTTTTTCCTCCAAATTAGTCTGCAACATCTGACAACATCGCAACAAAGAAAGGTAGAGTTGTCGGGACATCATCGCTTTGATATTCCAAGGCAGTGTGAAGCAGCGGACTAACATACAAAAGGTCCAGTAATTACGCCGTGCCTCAGTTGCTGGTGCATTAGTCACAAAGACTGCAAAATTATGTAATGTGGCAGTGAAAAAGTTTCAGAACTTGTGATGACACACGGCAAAAACTGGGAAAGAGAAGCAGTGTTAACCCTCACCAGTGCTGACTAAGGATGCTTCATGGAATATTGGCTTGACAACACTACACATAGCCTCAAAAACAGTTTCAACAAAAACTCAATGACTATGAGCTCGCTATACTTACAAGGGCTCCTATATTATATTTTATGGTGTCTAAAGACTAAAAACTTGTCAGTGCCTTATGAGAATTGTGGGACTTAGATATAAAAATTCTGCTGTGGCTCAAAGGAATCAGAGAAAGTTAATATACGGGATTACATATACTGTGTTCCATTATGACATTTTGACTGAATTTAAGCCATAACATGTGATGTATATTCAGTTGGGTCGTTAATATTGCATAACATGCATAAAACAGATAAAAAAATAAATCTTTCACCTGACATAGGCTACAACAGAGATGTCTGAATGTCTGAAGCACTGAAGAAAACAAGACTCGAGTTGTAATAACTTCTCCGGAACTAAAGATTTCAAGAGTTTGGTCGAGGCCGACTGCTGAATGTGGAGACGCAACCGGATGTCATCAAATACGTTATCCGGGCAGCTGAGAGGCCGTCAAGCACTCTAGCTAAGGTCATCTAAATACTCAAAAGTTTAATATTTAGTTAATAATTTCATATTGTGATTTTATAACTCTAAAGAATAGCAATGATTAAAGCCATCTTGATATTTAACAACCACGGAAAACCGCGGCTGATCAGATTCTATCAGTATTTTGTAAGTATATTTGGGTTTTGCTGTCCAAAACATTAGCTTTTTTGTATTTAATGTCCGTCTTCATTCTCATTTGGCCAGCGGTCAGTGATGGCTTAGCTTTTCTCAGCTTGTACTGACAAATGTAACTAAAATCTTGATCTGTTTGTGTTTTCAACAACCAAGTTACAACTCACTAAAAACGTTAGCTGATGCTAGCTTGCAGTGGTGAATGGGAGGAAACCCAGACTTTAGCTCGCCACTTTTTAGTTTCAGTTCCCTCCTGTTCAGGCAAAACATCTCTTTATAACAAATTTTAGGAAAGTACCTCCTTAAGTAGTATTAAACATTTGTAATTCAGTTGTAGATATGATTTCTCGAAGGTAAAACATAACTTTTATGCTTTGTGCAAATGCGTTGGAACTACTTGCTTATTGGCCTAATTGGCTTATAATCACTGATTTTGGGTCATAGTCTTTTTGCGTCTTGGCTTGTAACTGGGGGTAAAAATGGGCTCATGTCTTTCACAAAGAACTGTTAAACGAGTGTAAACATCAGGGCGCATTAACAATAACCTCACTCCATATGTTTTCTTTGGTGCCAGAAGTTCCTTGTGCGACTTGTACTACTTTATTAGCCAACTAGATGGTGGCGTGCCTGTAGAGTGGATTTATTCACCAGAAACTAAACTAACATTTCCTCGGTTGGTTAGCGCTTAGTGGAGTTTGTAACTTTTTCCTGCAGGCGGAGGACATGCAGCAGCAGATAATTCGGGAGACTTTCCATTTGGTATCTAAGAGAGACGACAATGTCTGCAACTTCTTGGAGGGTGGAAGGCAAGTAGTGCTGTTTGCTATGATTCTAAAATCACATTTTGACACATGAAGAACAGAGCAGATATTTATACCATACATCTAAAAAGACCCTCAAATGCGTTTCTTAGTGCTGAGCGATGCACCGCTGCAAAAAAGATGCTGCATCTGAACGTGGCTTCCTTATATTGTGATTTTTTTTTTTTTTTTCATGGAAAGACTGAGGTAGTATGACAGCTAAATACAAGATTATATGCATTTGGAGACTTTTGAGTTTATATTGGCAGAGACTGAAAGGCTAATCTGTAATTTAAGTTATTATGTGGTATGAAATTTTGACAACACTTTAAAGACTAACCGCTGTAAACCCAGGGCCCCTCTTTGGGTTTTCTCTGCTGTCACTACAGAAGCTGATCACTTGGCAGCAAAGAAGAGCCAGCAGCTGACTGCAGATGCAGTAGCACATTTTTAACCATTAGATGGAGGCAAACACACACAAGTTGTCACTTATTTCATTTCTCTGATCAGCTATTTTACATAGACCCATCTGTCAATTTAATTATAGCATGCTTTTATTTGTTTGACCAAGTAGACCTCTAGAATTTTCTTGGAACGTAGCATTTTTATCTGTTTTCAGTCTCATTGGTGGCTCCGATTACAAGCTGATCTACCGGCACTACGCAACCCTCTACTTTGTCTTCTGTGTGGACTCATCTGAGAGCGAGCTCGGCATTCTCGACCTGATCCAGGTCAGCTTCTACTTTATTTATTTGCTTTATAAACCTATTTAATATGTAGTTTTTTAAGTAAAATCACATCTCCCTTCTTCCACATCACCCTGTTTTTGCAAATACAATGACCCAAGCTTAAAAAGAAGACACTGTCTCTACCTTGAACTATTGTACAAGTTGCTTTCCATTACATGATATTGTATTAAATTTTGGTAGACAGGAATCATTGGCCTTTTTACTTCCATACTTGTAATGCTGGTGTAATCCTGGAAATGAAACTTACTGTACTGTTCATGTCAGTGGAAATCTCCGGATAAGTCAGTTATGTACTAACAAAATGTTAACAAAAACCCTGACATCACAGACAGGGGCTATACAGACAGCTCAACTAAGTTAACACGTGAAATGCTGACACTTTTTTTTTTTTTATCAGAGCTTAAACATATATATATACCTACTCTATATATATATTTGGATGTACTTGCGGCAGCACATAAGTAACACAAGTCACACACACAAGAGGTTAAGCAACTTTAGTATTTGGAGTAGGAGTAAGTGCGTCAACGTGCTCACTCCTCGTACTGTTTATTGGCATAACACAGAAGAAGAATTATGACAAATGTAATAAAATATGAAAAAGAACCTACTGGAAGGTTAAGATTTCAATGTGCAAAGTAAGGGGTGACTACCACTGGCAACGACTTTTCGTGCCTTTGCCTTTTCCTTAAATATTTCTTCTACGCTCTTTCGTTCAGTGCACTCAGTTCACAGTTTTTAATTTTATAGATTTACACTGTACCTAAAATCACTCACTATTTCTGTAGTTTTTTTTAGATGTTTACTATGAAGCACAAGTCATTGCACCAATGACTGACTTCCTGTGTCAGTAGACAATAATACAACTCCCTTAGGAGAGCCAATATTCGTTTTGCCCTCAAATGTGATTATTATCTCAAATAATAATGTTACAAATATGTCCCGTCCTGATAACATTTGTAGGTTCACTTGTCTGTACAAGTGGATGTTTTTTAGAATTTAGATGCTTGACTGACTAAATTGTCTTTGTCTTAGGTGTTTGTGGAAACCCTAGATAAATGCTTCGAAAACGTCTGTGAGCTGGACCTCATATTCCACATGGACAAGGTGAGTGGAGAATATGGGATCCTTTTCTATAATGTTTCCTCTGCACATTGCTGTTGTGTAGAACTCCAACAATTAGTTGAGTAATTGAGTAGCCCATTGACTGAAAATTAATTGATCGATTAATGGTTTCAGTTAGCTTCCAAGCAAAAATGCCAAATATCCTCTGGTTTCAGCCTCTCAGAAGTGGAGTTTTGCCCCCCCCCCTTTTTTTGTCACACATGGCAGTAAATTGAATATATTGGGGTTTTGGACTGTTGGTTGGACAAAACCAGCAAACTGAAGACATCATTGTGGGATCGGATAAATTAGGAACGATATTTTTTCTTTTTTAAAAACATTTTAGAGACTGAATGATGAATCACTAATGAAAATACTATTGTAGTATTAGTATCTAGTATTGTGTGTGCAACAGTGCAAGTAGCTTTAGACCTGGACATTTTTAACAGCACAAAGTGACCTGCTAAACTATGCAGAGCAGAGGATCTTTAATAATACTGTATGTCAAACTGAGCTCCTGACATCATAAAATAGATCTTGAATGAGTGATTCTGCAGCTGTGAAATTTTCACCTCAGAAGTGAAAGTGCCTGTGCTCGGGGGCTGCATTTTGTCTTAACATGGGAATTCTTGCAGTTGTGAAAAGAAAAACTTCATTGTTCATTTTCAGATGATGGATTTAAAAAAAAAAGTATTTAATTTCTGCACAGGCTCATTTTGGAATGAAGCTCTGCATTGTTCAGGCTACAACAAGGCATCCTTTTTCTCCCTGGAACTGAGCTAGAAGTGTTGCCAGAGACTAATCTGACACATCTTCAGCCATCTTGATTTAATTTTCCCAGCAGGAAATTGATGTCATGTGGTGTAGTAGGATTTGGCCTAAGGAATGTTCCAAAGATGAAACTTGTAAATATTTATGCTAGAATGAAAACCCTTTGCTCTTAGAAAGCTCTGCTAGCTCGATAACACCGATCTGGATGTTAAATTACAATTTATACACATCTGCAGGGTTTTTAAAACAGCCTTAATATTATTAGCCTGTCAAGCACAAAAGCAGATAAAAAAAAATCACAGATTTAGGCTGCTTCACTCGTTTTCATGTCTTTGTCTCATGTCACTTCGTGCAGTTATTACAGATATAATCCAGCTCCTTTTTCTGCAAGGAGAAAACTTAGGAATGTAGCTTTATGGAATACTTTAAATTACAGATTTCAAAGCTGTTGCAGGCATTTCTTTCGAGTTCAACATCGTTAACCTCAAATTAGGTCTGCAGTGGAAGACATTCTCATGTCCCCCAAAATCTTTTCTACCCAAAGGAATGCAAATCTAAACTCAAGAGTGAAATTGAAACTCTCTCCCACTGAGCGTTGAGTGATGTCTGCTTTCCAGAGAAAACTGGACTCTTAAATACGTCTGTCATCCCTTTGGCAAAAAAGAAATACAGAAGAGCTGAGTTGTTAAACAAGACATGAATGTAAACTACAACTTCAAATTTGGAGCAGCCAGTGTGAGGTGTAGTTTAATTCATTTTATTTTTGAATTTTCTATATGACATCATTCACAATTTTCTGTTGCATATGGCAGTGGCGTCCTAATATTGAGCCACAGCAATCACGCAAGGAGACATGTTTTAATGGCTGTAATTCAATGGGTGCACAAGGTGCTGCTGTGTATTAACCAGCTTGTTGTATCTGTCTGCAGGTCCATTACATCTTACAGGAAGTGGTGATGGGAGGAATGGTTCTGGAGACCAACATGAATGAGATCGTCGCTCAGGTGGAGGTGCAGAACCGCATGGAGAAGTCAGAGGTCAGCCCGTTGGCCACATTAAAGAACCCTGCCAATGTGTTTTTGCATGTTTTAGCCCATAAATTATAAGTTGTGTAATCTTCCCACTAGTACTGGCTGTTTTCCAAAGCACTGGTTTTTAGAGAGAGGACTGTGTTTCTTTTGCTTCCCAGGCAGCCACATTGGATACCATTCACTTTGCTATTAGAATCAACTTGCAGACTTGAAACTTCATATCACATTAAACATAACTGTCATTGTTTGCCCGGCTCCAGACCTCGGAGTCTACGCCCACATCTCAGATTTGTTCCGCAATTCAAATAGGTCTGATGTCGGGCCCATTGACGCCTGTTTCCTGTGGTTAAAGAAAACACTGACCAACCAGAGCTTAGGCTCAGTAGCTAAGAATGGAGTCGTCGCATTCCTACATAGCTAGCTACCCAGCTGAATTCAAGAAAATAGCGAGAGAAAAATAAGGATTAATGGGATTGACGCAGCTGTGCAAGTTATTTTAAATTAACTTCTAAATATAACATGGTACTCCACCGATTTAAGCATTGTACTCCTGTAACATTGTCAGACTCACAATGGACAGTTTTTTTTGTGAAAAAGAAAGCCTCAAAATTGGTGCAGCAGAACCAGAAATATCGTCGTCTTCAGTCCACACATTCGGCTTCCTTGTCAAAACCTGTAGCTTACGTTACCAACAATGCAACTCAACCAATGACAGTCTGGTCAGAAATTTGGGTGTGTTATGCTTGTCGCATGTAACATTGAGCCGGTAGCCTCAAGTAGACATGAGGAGCAGCTGCAGAGGTCTGGTCGGCTCACTTCTTTCTAGCTGTACACCCGCAGATTTATTTCATTGTCAGACTTGTAGCCCTCAGCCCCAGTCAAAACTGAAGCAGGTGACATCACCGGAGGCAATTTATCACATTTCACACAGCTCTCTTCGGAGCTACAAAGGGCTTTATACAGCTTTTGTCACATATGCAGTAGTGCTCCCCAAGACCTGTAAACAGACTTCTATGTATGAAATCGGTGGGTTTCCTCTTTAAATCAACATATTTCTTTGATCATTCTGAAAAAAAATTAACCGCTTTTAGTAGCCGCTACCGCAGCTTCAACTGAAAATGACAACCGCAGGACAGATATGTGACTTACTGACTACTGGTTTTGGCAAAACAAATTAACCCCCCTCCACATGAACACAAAGTCAGACTGAAGGAACAACATGAACTAAAATGGCAGTTCAGCCTGATTGTTGGGCTAAGTCACTGTTGCCTTTATGTCAAAATCCTTTTTGTTCTGTTGTTGGGTAATGCAGGTTAGGGCAGGGACTTTTCTTCCAGTTTTGATGCATTCAAGTGCTTCTACAGTTGATATGAAATTTGATGGTAGGCTGTGTAAAAACATCACATTCAGGAGCTAATATGTTCTGTTGGAAAATGAAACTCTTCACAAAGTCAAACATGAATGTTGTGTGAACTTGAATGCTTCTTGAATTAAAGGAATAGTTTGACATTTTGGGAAAAATGCTAATTTGCTTGCCGAGAGTTAGAGGAGAGGCTTAATACCACTCTCGTGTCTGTATGCTACACACAAAGGTACAGCCAGAAGACGATTAGCTTAGCTTAGCATAAAGACTTGAAACATGGTTCTGTCCAAAGGTTAATTTACAACTGTAAATCTAAAACTCACTTTACAAGGGTCTATAAACTTCAAGTTGCAGTTTTACAGTGGGTCATGTTTCAGACTGTTTCTGGGCTCAACACAGTGACTTCCTGGAATGTTTTCGAGCCCTTTGGACAGAGTGAGGCAATTTTTTTTCCTCGTGTTCCCATGACTTGGAAGATAGAAAAAATGTTTTCCAAAATAAAAAATAATAATAATCTAATGTTGTGCTTGGTGCTAAAGAATGCGCAATTCACAAACATGCAAAGACACTTTTAGTGTCTACTTTCATCATTTTAACGCAGGATTTTTTTCTACAGACAAAAACTTTGTCATCAGAATAATGTGAAAGATGCTATAATCACAGAAGAATTGCTCTTTCTGTGTTGTTTCGATTGGGCAGGGAGGTCTGTCAGCGGCCCCCGCTCGCGCCGTCTCTGCTGTGAAGAACATGAACCTGCCTGAGATTCCCCGTAACATCAACATCGGAGACATCAATATCAAAGTGCCGAGCCTCTCCCCGTTCTGAGAAGCATCCCAGCTGAGCTCTGCAGGGCTGATGTACTACTGATGTCTCCATTTCTCTGCTGTTCCCCTCCACCCAGTTCGGCAGTTGAGACAGAGGAAACTGTTTTTAGATGTATGTACTACAGAACCACAGCAGCTAAAGAGATAAACTGGGGATTATTTTTGAGTTCTCCTGTATATACAAGTTACAGATTACTCTAGTTTAAGGATTTGCACTATAATGTAAAGTTTGATTGTCTAACGCATCAATAGTAATATTAATATATATACATTTCCTGCTATTCTTTCTGTGTTTTGTAGTTCTCTTGTTGATTTCCTGCTCTTTCCAAAAGAAAAACGACAGTGTTTACCCAGTGTGTATTTTCCTGCACAGCCCTTCCACATCTCTGACATTCATCACCGGTTGTTCTGCCTAAGTTTTGAAAAAAACATTCCCTCCTGCCTGAAGTGAGCTTTTGGATGGAGCAGATTTCACTGTAACATGATCCTTTTGCTTTTGTACTGGACTGTACGTTCAGACACATCTTTATCTCCTGTTCCCAGTGTAATTTCATACGGGCTAGGATTAGAGTCCTCCGCCTGGCTCATGTCACAATTTATTTTCCTTTCTCTGTGATATATTGTGTCTCTGACATCCTTGGAATTTGTGAGTAATATGATTGTTTTCCTGGGTACAGATCGTCTCAATATGGAAAATCTAAATGCTGTGTAATTCTAGTTTTAATGTGTTGTGATAGGATCTTGCCAACATCTGTTCACAGAGGCCACAGACTAATGTCGACATTTTTTTGGATCTTTTAAGTGTTTCTATTAAGTGTGTTTGTGTCTTATTGGCTGTATTTAGTGGTCTGATAGAATCAGAGTCAGACAGGCATCTAAGCCATACTCTGTTGGTAGGGTATCCTGTAGATCCTGTAAGTTCCTGTAAAGTCTCTCAAGGAAGGAAATATGTCTCAGTGTCAAAGATATTCCTTGCCAAGAAATTAAATAAATAAAAATACACATCACTGTGGCAGTGCTTTCTTGTGACCCAACTCATTTGCAACTTTTTCTTGTTTGTCAGCAAGTAATCGGAATCACCGTAGCTGCGGCCAGCTAGCATCATGTTAAACTTCTGAGGACCATATTCTCGGAGTTCACAGTCCAGTTGATTTTTTTTTTTCTTTCTCCTCTTTTCCTGGGGGAAATTGAGGGAGTTGTTCCTCCCCCCGAAACCCTCGAAAAACCTGTGGTAGCTCTCACCACCTCCACCCCTGCAGCCTCACGATGCAGACTGTGAGGCTTTCACATCAGCCAGGATCACTCCAGCCCAACTTATGTGTCCCATGCAGACATTAATCAGGACTTGCGTTCATCAGGGCTCGGTATGTACTGTTTTTCTCCTGTTTGACTTGTTATTTATCCAACATACTGCATGCCAAGTCACTCTTTTTGTTGCAAGTTGCGTTTTCCTCCACAGTAAAGGCTCTGCATTTGTCTGTGCATAAGCTTTACAGCTTTTGGCATCTGGTGCAATGTTGCACTGCTCCTTTTAATCTGAAGACAGCTTCTCGGAATATGTCTGCAACAAGAAGGTTTATCCTTGACTGTTCACAAATGGTGCATGAATGCAGAATAGACTGAATATTTCCACTGTGAAATGCAGTTTTGTGATGCTGTTTATGAAAATCAGTAATCAAGAGCACTGGCCACTAAAGTTAACACAAAGCAGCCAGCCGTTGCCTCATTCTCCATTATTCCTCTACTTTCAATTCTACCGACCTATAACAAGGCTCGTAAAGACTTGTCCAGTGGTACTTCGGCAATGCCATGTGAAATGCTTGTTTTAACTAGGGAATGCTTTTTTATGTACTTTAGTCCCAGTTTGACTTCTTGGCTCTGCTCCAGATTTATTGGTTGTCAACATCCAGCGTGGGCTGTACTGGATGTAAACTCTGCAGCTCCTGAAGCTTATCTTTACAGTGTAGAGCTGAGACCACATAGCTGATAGGTTACAAGTTCATCTGCGGGTAGGATGATAATGCAAAAGTGTGTGTGTGTGTGTGTGTGTGTGTGTGTGTGTGTATGTGTGTGTGTGTGTATGTGTGCCTATGTGTATGTGTGCACGTGTGTGTGCACGTGTGTGCTTAGAGGTAAATTACTTTGACATTCTTGGGTTAAGATTAATTTTATTAACCCCATACAGGAAATGTGGTTGAAATAGGAAAGGACAAAGTGTGAGAGAAGAGAGAGATGGTGCAAACAAAGTGAGTGTGTGTCATGCTGGTGATGTATTTCTCCATATTTGGCCAAGACTAAGGTTTGTAGTAAAAAAGCAAGTCTGCAGTTTTAGTCCTTGCAAGATGTCCCCAGTTCTGTGCAAAAAGCAAAATACATCTGCAACTACTAACTAGTACTCTTTTAATTTACAAAAACACAAAAAACAAAAACAGAAGTTGCATGTATGTATGTATGTATGTATGTAAAACATTTCATAATGATCCCATGATTACAAAGATGACTCCTTGCATGGGTGTTGACTGTTAATACACAGTACTTGCAGGGAACTGGAGAAGAGTGAGTTAAAATCACACCATGAACCATACGTGGTGATATGGATCATTTGTTGTCATCTTTACTCCATGCAAATATGTAATTTCCGGGCACTGAGATAAACATTCCCACTAATAAGATTACTTCTCTATGTGCTGGTATGGGGGAAGTCTTAGGGATTTCTTTGGCTTATAATGCTACTTGGCCTAAATGGACATTTGGAGCATTAGAAACATTTATCCAACAGACTGCCTATTAATTTCCACTACTTTCTTTTTAACCCCTGCTTGCCTATTTCATAAACTGATAGTGCTTCACTCTTAAAAACAATGATATGATCTTTTTTGACCACTAGCACTGCACCATGAACGGAATCCTTCTGGTCTGTTATATTTAATTAAACTTTGTATATATACACAGTATATATAAAGTCAGTAAATATAGAGTCACACTTGTCATGACAAGCCCAATGTAACCATTTATTAGTAATTTTTAATTAAAATATGGACATTTTTGTTGTTTGTCACATTTTCTAACAGACAGAATATGTATGTAGTGTACTGCTCTAGAAAGGCAATATGCAGATACTAAATATGTGGGCAAAATAAGACCTTGGCTAGACAGATATAAGCCTACATATCAGTTTTACCGTATGAAAAATTGTTAGGCTGTGCAGGCTGTGCCATAGAAATGTGTAATTTCTGCTACAAAACAGAGCTAAAAACCAAGCCAGAATGCAATAACTGCCCTCTGTAGAGCTCACCAGTGCGATTACTGCACTCTCTGCCACATGGAATCAGACAGTAGGCACTAGACTAAACTAAACAACTAAAATAGGAGCGCTGCATTAATGAAAAGCTAGATTGTGACATAGTGTGAGATAGTCGTGGCTAGCATTAGCTAAAAGTAAAGCTAAATTTATCTGATTTTCCCCTGGATGTTACCCGTAAATGAATAATATTAATTTTCTGGTATCTGTAAATGAAAAGTATCCATTTGGTAAACTGACATATTTGAAATTCAGTCTGTTATTCCACATAACTGAAATGAGGCAGTTCCAACCTGTCGCTATGGAGAACAAGGCACTGCATTGCAGAAGCACAGATGTCTTAGAGCATGTTTGGTATTATGGAGGGATCCAAGAATGTCTGTGTTTGTATGGTCTTGGTCTGCAGAGGGTTTAATCAGATTCGGGCACATCATTTCCAAATGTTCTGTACCTGTACGGTGTTGAACTCACGTGCCGATGGCTGTACAGGATAATTTTATGAATCTTTTCAGCCTTGTTGTCTTTCTTGAGCTAAATAAATCAATAAAATGGAAGATAAGCCTCATAAAATGTGCCTTATCACAGCTGCTCTTCATTTGGTCTCATTTATTACTGCTTGAGCTAAGGAAGCAACAGGTTGAAATACCAAGACTGGTTATAGTAGGAATTCAAATTTCCATCACCAGAATCTTTCTTCTTTCTTCTATTCTGTCTTTCATTTATACTTTAACCACAAGGTTAATTATCTGTATGCAAGTAAAGTTTTAAAAACAAATGTCTAGACCTGTAGTGGAATTTAATACTGGAAGTCAGCTGAGGTAAACTTGTTTCCAAATTGACTTTCCTATAACAAAGGAAACCTTATCTTTGGCTGTAGCTTCTCTCTAGTTTAAAAGTGTTATAAATTACTATTACAAAGAACCATGGGTTGTAGATAAATCATCAATTTAGTTATTCTTAATCTTAAGTAGGTGTGTGAAGGGAAGATAAACTTGTATGTGCTGTTCACCAAGAAAAGGTTTCCGTTTTGCAGTAAGGCATACTTTATAAGGGATTCACAAGTTGCAGCTAAAGGCTTTAATAAGTTAATACATCCCTTAATCATTGATTAATAAGGCATTAATACAGCAATGTTTGGACTGACAGATTGAAAAAAATCCCCCCAAAAAATCACTTCAGCTGGTGTATATCATCCTCCAGTCGAACATATGCTGCCGTTTTAGCTCTTCATATCATAACAAAGACTAATAACCTTCTAGCAAAGGTGACCATCCATTTATAAGCAACCTATCAACATTTACAACTCCAGTATTCATGGTTTATTACAAAGTCAGACAGCCATGACACTTTATTAATTGCTTAACAGCATTTATGACTCCAGACATAAAGGTTTTTTTAGAAAGTAAGACATAAATAAAAGTTCATAATCACGCATCAGGTACTTTAAACCTAAACTCACAATCTCCGTCGGCAGATAAGATTTGCTCAATTGTCATGGAGATGGCTCAGTTGTCATTACATGAAGAGTGTGTAACTTCATTCAAGGTCCAAGGTCAAGAATGAACTTTGACACTCAACATTAATAAAGTTTTTCCCCTACAGAGTTAATGTAACTTTCAACTTACAATAT
Source organism: Xiphias gladius (assembly GCF_016859285.1). NCBI lineage: Eukaryota > Metazoa > Chordata > Actinopteri > Istiophoriformes > Xiphiidae > Xiphias > Xiphias gladius. Next base: position 8,431,199 of record NC_053400.1, on the reverse strand, counting down.
AAACCCCCCTTAAGAATGCCCTATTAATAAATGGTATGGAAATTCAAAAGATACTATTGTTAACATACAGTATTTTCTGTACACTAAGAGAATACTCTTCTGTTTTATGCAGGGTATCATAAAAGTTGTTGCTGATATGAAAAATAAAATAGTTTTGGAAAAAAAGCCCCTGACCAAGACAAACGAGGCTTTTTTAAGAACAGCTGACAAATGACCAAATCTGCTGACATTACTGTTATTCGCTATTCTGGGTGTTGTCTCAAATACTCCCCCATGTATAATACAATGATTAGATGGTGATGTAAGGGAAACAGCTGTAAATGCTATTAGAACCGGAAAGAAAGGACAGATGTTTTAATAAAAAAAATAGCACAGGCAGGATTTTGTATGACAAATTGTTAAAATAACATGGTACAGTATGTCATCCAATGTCTTTTGCTCTGCATTATCTTGTATCATGTATGTCAGTATGCACTGTGTAAAATATCAGTTACTGATCCCTGTGCAGTCAGTGACGTTAAGAAATTCTGATTCACATCCTGATATACAGGGCAAGATGTCAGTTATAAATGTTGATTATCGATACTATAATTAACCAGAGTCTGTATTTAAATGCAGCACTTTGATCTCTGTTGTAATAAAATTGTTCTGGTCTGTGCAGACGTGATAGCTAACATTTCCTTCTTGACATTCTTAGTTGCAAAATAATAAAAATAAATGATATACAGAGAACACTTAATGACAAACATAAATGGAAAATACTGCTACCAGGAAATAAACTATAAGACATACAAGACATACAGACAAGAAGGACCGACCAGTAATAAAAAAAGAGAATAAATCAGTTGTACCATAATAATAACAACCCAAAGCATGAGAAAAGATAAAAGCAATAACAGAAGAGACTTGAGCTTCTGACTTGATAATCTTGATCCATCTTTGGTCCCTCAATATACTGCAGGTACTGCAGTAAAAAAAAAAAAAACTGTCCTGTTTTGTACTATGAAAGAAAGCAGAAATTTTGATATGCAGAATTTGCCTAGTCCAAAAATGGAGTGAGAGCACAGAGAGCAGGCAGCCCTCTACCTAACATGGTATGACGCAGTAGCTGTTCATATTCCGTTACTCAGAAAAGTATCTTATGAATACTTACTGAAGCAAGAGCTCCACATTTTAGGAAATGCGTGTATTCACTTTCTTGCTGAGGCTTAGATTGACACCACTATCATGTCTGTATACCACAAACAGCAGCTGGTTAGCTTAGTTCAGCATGTGATACTAGAGACAATTGAAAACAGCTACCCTGGCTCCCTCCAAGGGAGGGCCTCCAAAAGGCCACAAAAACCGCTCACCACCCCCTGCAAAGCTGAAGTTGTCACCATGAGGTTGCCAGACGCCCAGTGGAGATTCCAAGAAGTGACAGGGCAGGACCAAGAAATGTTCTGGCATATATCCACCAGTTAGACTACAACATGATGTTTTTACACTTACAGGTGGTTTTGGAATGAGTGAAACAAGTGAGACATAACATGTTAATGAGTAAGCGTTTGAGGCTCTGGTGGGTGGATTTTGTTACCTTCAGACAGAGCCAAGCTAGCTGTTTCTTCCTGTCAAAGGACCATAGTCAGCACACGTTTTTTTTTTTCCAACTTTATAACCTCATTTATCCTTTGTCAGTGTGTGAGCAGCTTATGGTGGCTAAAGTTAGCAAACTTTAGATAGATATTGCTCAGCATCTATCAGCATATCTATACAGCAATAACTGCTGTATAACATGCTGACTTTGTCACTATATTTGTCCCCCAACTTTTCTAATTTTTGTCTTTAATTCTGGTTGTTTATCATTAGCTGATGATTTTTTTTTTCTCAATGGGCTGAAAGTTACCCATCCAAAGTATTCATTGCTGCTCATCACTGCTTTGCACCACTGACCACCTAGATCTTTCCGATGTAAGGAATTATTGATGTTAAATAATACTGTAGTTGTAACACATAGTGGTAGTGTGCACTATTGCTTGACATTTACGAATCTGAGAGCTGCTGTGTTACAGAATAAATGGTATTAAAATTAAAAGGTATTCCCATGTTTCCATCTTTCCTTAGGTGTTATGAAAATGTATTTTTTTGCCATGTTAATAGCTCAGCCATTAACTGAGGAGGGAAGTGACCCGCTGTGCTCGACACACACAGTCTGAGATCCCTCGGAGTCCTGCTCTGTCCTCCTGAATTGGACATGGGGAAAGTCTACTATATCACTAAAAATGTGGGCCTTGGGATGCTTGTACTGGCGGCCAGTGCATTGGCCACGATTATAGCTCTGTCCATTGCCTATAACAAGGAAAAGGCCAAGAATCAAGGCATGCCTGGAGATGGAGCGCCCGACAGCACCAGCATGCCTCCAGTCTCTACTGCCCCCTTCAACCTGAAGGAGCCCTGGGACCACTACAGACTTCCAGACTCCCTTGTTCCTGTCTATTACAATGTGACCCTGTGGCCCCGGTTGGAGCCCAACACAGATGGCCTGTACATCTTCATTGGATATTCAACGGTGGTCTTCAGATGTGTGAGGGAAACAGACCTTATTATCATCCACTCAAGGAAGCTGAACCTTACCGACTTCCAAGGGCACCATGCTAAACTGAGTGGCCTGGATGAAGTTGATGCGCCTGCTATACTAAAGTCTTGGCTTGTGTTGAAGACAGAGTATCTGGTTCTTCAGCTGCACAGTAGGCTAGCTTTGGGTGCGACCTATGTACTTCACACTGAATTTCGGGGAGAGCTGGCAGATGACCTGGAAGGCTTCTACAGGAGTGAATACATTGAGGATGGTGTGAAGAAGTAAGCAATGACATAGCATAATGGTGCACCATTTTTCTGTTCTTGACAGTGAGAGTTAATTCTCATGGTTCCAATGTTCCAAAGTGGAACTTTGGAGTATTTCACTTGATTGATGTCTATTTTGTGTTTGAAACCTTTTGCAGAATTGTTGCTACCTCGCAGATGCAAGCAACGTACGCTAGGAAAACCTTCCCTTGCTTTGACGAGCCAGCCATGAAAGCTGTCTTTAATGTCATCATCATCCACAACCGAGACACTGTGGCTCTGTCCAATGGCAGGGAAATTGGTTCGTTTAAGAAATACAGAAATTAAGTCCTATCAGATTTTCTGTTAAATCTAATTCCATGGGGAAACTGGGGCAGCACAAAAGCAAACTGTAAAATCAAATAAGAACAGAAAACTTAACTGAAAAATAAAACTTTATTTTAGGTAACTGTAATACAAAGACCACAAATGGTGAAAGAAAAGTGATTTTCAAAGAAAATGTCAGGAACAAACGTATTAATTAATGTGTGTTTCATTGTATATTATTAATGGCACGGATAACATGTTATTAGAAAATCAGCGACTATATACTGTTAATGCTAATGGAGTGTCAAGGTCTGACTCTTCCTCTCCCTGTTCAGATGCTGAAGACTCTGTCATTGATGACATTCCTGTCAGAGTAACTACATTTGAGTCCACAGAGAGAATGTCCACATATCTGTTGGCATTTATCGTCAGTGACTTTGTTAGCATTCAGTCAAACCAAAGCAAGAATATGTTGGTAAGAATTTTGAATATTTGTTAATCATAGTCATTCATAGTTTCATAGTTTGATTGTTGTTGAGGACAGCATTCAGTGTAATTTGATCCTAGAAAACCAGCAGACTAAACAACCAATTTTAAGGAGGACAAGGGTTGGAGGTCACGTCATCTGTATTACTGTAAATTCCTGTGAATGCAGAATTAATTGAACAGCTTAAGGACAAAGATTTTTTTGTCTTTTGAAACATTGTTTTGGATTACAAGCCTTCAAAATCTTTGCAGATCCGAATCTGGGCTCGAAAAAAAGCCATGGATGACAGGCATGGTGACTATGCTCTCAACATTACAGGGCCGATTCTTCAGTTCTATGAGCTATACTACAACACAAAATATCCACTCGCCAAGTCAGGTAGGCCAGCTCAGCATCAACGTGGTGTGGCAAACATTTTCCTGTGAAGACAGAAATATTAATGTCATTTCCTTTCCTTCCATGTTTCATGTTCAATATCTTTTTTTTAGTGTGTTAGCAAAGCACTACACACAAAGTACAGCTCAGGCCTGTGGCATAGCACAAAAATCTGGCCCCACATAATGCAGCCTCAGTGGGTCCCCTTCCCCTTTTATTACATCATTATTTCATTCACGAGTCAATAATAACACATATATAGTTAGTGATTATTATGGTAATCAGTAATAAAGTGTTAGACATGATACATTTTTTTAAAAACTTAGCAGAAGTTGATATCAGCATATTTTATCCCTCTTTTTCTCAACACACTTTAATTACTATGTTAAGCTTTTGCTGTGAGCTTTTTCAACAATATAGGACATTATTTCTGCCATACGTTTTAGGCGTCCGTTACATCTTTGGCATAAGACCAAGTTGGAAAGTCATACTCCTCTAGCCCCTACACTGAGAGAGGTTTACTGTATTTCATTTCCCTATTTCATAAAAAAGACAATCTGAATAAGACTTCACTGGAATCATGTTTATTTGCAGAATTAGGACAATTTGTTTGCAACGAGAACCAGCCCAGTCTCTTGCAACACAGAAGTAACCTAGTAACTTAATAAAACTTTAGAAAACTTGAGGCACAATCCATATAAAAAAGATCGCTCCAGTATTGGAACCAAAAACACAGGATTAGAACCTGCTATCATTCTTAAACTGGTCACTGAGAAGATCTAATTTTGTTCTGGAAACATGAAAGCATCTGTCAAAATATTTTATCAGGCAGCAGTAAAAGTTTATTTATAATGCAAATTATGTAAAATGTCTAAATTGCAGATAAAACCGGACTACCCATATTAGGGTGCTGGGTCCTTAGTTTCAATATTCCCCTCACTGCTACACCCCTGACTGAGACTGATGGGAATGTCATTAGTTTTGCAAGTATTTGCATTGTGCATATTAAAAATCTGACCTGATGATGGCGCTATATAGAAAGTTAAAGGATCGCAAAAGTCATTACAATTTGTCCTGAAGGGGGGCATGAATATCTGTACCAAATTTCATGACAATTCATTCAAAAGTTTTTGAGACATTTCACTCATAACCACAAATGTCAACCTCGTGAAGGCATGACAGGAAAAGTGAGTGGATCACCGAAGTCATTAGGCTTCATCCTCTAGGGACCATGAATACCTTCACAAAATTTCATTCCAATCCGTCCAATAGTTGTTGAGATACAACTGACTGACCAACAGACCGACATTGCTAGCACAGGCAAAAAAGAGCAAAAACAGAGGCAACACAACATAAATGTTAGCCCTAATATGCTGTATTGTCTCTAATACGCCAAGCTACATTTAAAAACCTCAATTATCAGGAAGCATATACGTCAAAGTCAAAACGCACCAAATAACACATTTTAAATTGTATTTCAACCGCACATTTCTTCTGTTTTTTCACCCACTTCCTCTGTCAAATACATCATATGAATGTTGGACAGCCAAACAAAGGAAACTTTATTGAATCAAGCACTGATTGGTTGATCAGATGTATGCTAAATTCACCAGTGTACCCTTATTATAAGGAAAATATCTTGTTGATGATGTCTGATATGCAAAGTAACACTGAATTTTGTGAATGTTTTGAATTGCTTGGCGAGACATCTTTTTCATTGAAAAGGAAATGGATAATATTGGGGTGTGTGCTGTTATGGCTTTGGTTGACCATTTCTAACGGACACAATTTTTCTTTGAATTTATGGTGTCTGTGTTCTCTCTAGATCAGATAGCTCTGCCTGACTTCAACGCTGGGGCAATGGAGAACTGGGGTCTGGTCACATACAGGGAAACGGCCTTGCTCTATGACCCCATCATATCCTCCACAAGGAACAAAGAGAGAGTTACAACTGTCATCTCCCATGAACTTGCACACATGGTAGGCCATAATATTTCTGCCAACTGGCTATCATCTTTTCAGTCCCAGTTTTAGTAATCAGGAGAAAAAGAGAAAAACATTAAAGTAGGTTAAAACAGACTTATAATCAGGACATCCCCTTGTAAAAGAAAAGATGACAATTCATCATCTGTGGATAAATTAACCCTGCTCCCTTTTAGATGTATTTAAGGCCTGCCATCATTAGGGACCTGAAATTCTGTGGTTGGGAATTTTCTCAAGCCCCTAGTGGTTCCATTTTTTTACTCTCGGAGTGGAACTTTAATTGTAATGTTGGCCAGAAACGCTGTTAGTGGAAACATTAGTTTCCTAAGAATGTGCTGAGATTAACTGAGGGGTTTCTGGTTACTGGGACGGAAATCTTTTATCTCTTTACTCTTTATGTGATATGTTCTTTTTAGTGGTTTGGCAACCTGGTGACTCTACGATGGTGGAATGACCTGTGGTTGAACGAGGGCTTTGCATCATATGTAGAATACCTGGGAGCTGACCATGCTGAGCCCAGCTGGAACATGGTAAGAGCCATAGTTGTGCCCTCAAAGAAAGGGAGCCTTGTGACCTCTTCATAAGAGATGTGCAGTTACAGTACGTTTCACAGATCAAAAACCTCTTACAGATATGGTTTGGTTACATTGCCCATTCTCACTCACCTCTCTGCTTGGCTGCAGAAAGACATGATCATTCTGTACGACGTGCACAAGGTCTTTGCTGTGGATGCCCTGGCCTCCTCTCGTCCGCTGTCCTGCCGTGAAGAGGAGGTCAATGAGCCTGCTCAAATCAGCGAGATGTTTAACACCATCTCCTACAGCAAGGTTTGCTCCTCTGACAGAATTTTACACAGTATCTTATGCAGGATCTTGTACAGACAAAAAGGATTTATTATCATTACTATTTATAAGGATTTATTATTAGATTATTTTCATATTTTTCTCAAACATTCTACAGGCAATATAGATGAATCTGTTTGTTTATTTTTCGGAGTAAGGAGTCCCTGTGGTTGAAATGAACAGGGTTTTTTTTTTCCACTTTTAAGATGTTTTACCTGATCTATTCCCTTGAAAAAAAATCCCCAGAAAAAGATCTGTGGAACTATAACACCTTGCTATCAGAAAATCAGAGTCTTTTTTACATTGCTCCATCCGGAATCTTGCCATTTCTATCTGAGCCATATTCCACTATGTTGGAGACATCTTGTTTTTATATCTGCTTTGGATTGAATGCAAAATACTTTGTTGTTATAAGAAATTCAAACCAACCAAATTCTGGTGGTTTTTGTATGTGTGGTTTTCAGGGAGCGGCAGTGCTCAGGATGCTGTCAGAGTTTCTCACTGAGCCTGTGTTTGCCAGAGGACTCAGTGTGAGTATTAACCCTGTCATAGGGCCTCATAACTCATAACTTACACTTTGTGTGTGCTTAGGAGCACTGGCGGTCATGGAGTGTGTGGTTATAACAAATTAAAGCAAATTCACCTTTTTACTTTAACTGGGTGTCTGAGTAAGCCACAACATTACCCAAGCAGATTCACTTTAAATTCAAGATTCTTCATTTCCTTTGTAACTGACTGACTGTTCCTTGCTGCTTTGTCTTCCCAGTCTTACCTGAAAACATATGCCTTCAGCAACACAGTGTATACAGACTTGTGGGACCATCTCCAACAGGTCGGTTCTGCTAAAAAACTTCCCGGTCACAGATGTGTTGTGCGTGATTTTACCTGGCAATGTGTCCATGGGTGTGAGTGTGTCTTCTAAATTCTTGCTGCCCTCTGTTTGTTTTCAGGCAGTTGAAAACACTTCAGGTATTCATATTCCACGCACTGTCCATGACATCATGAACAGCTGGGTTCTCCAGATGGGCTTCCCAGTGGTCACTATTGACACCCGGACAGGAAGTATCACTCAGAAACACTTCCTGTTGGATCCAGACTCTGTAGTGGACAGGCCCTCTCAGTTCAAGTAGGAATCAGTTTGACCTTATCCTGTATTCCACTTTGTCTCACTGTCTCACTGTCTTTATCCATCTTTCTGTCCAGTTACACATGGTTTGTTCCTATTAAATGGATGAAGACAGGTGTGGATCAACCACAGTACTGGCTCCTTCAGAAGACAGGTACGTTCAGAGTTAAAACCACTGCTCTTCTATATTTGACCTGCAATACATAACGTCCTAGCAGATTGGTGGACTCATTCACTGGTCATAGTGTTAAATAAATATTTTGCAGCTTTGGCTCCTCTTCCTTTTATATTTTGGACTAGACACCAACAGTCTGATGAGAGTGTCAGGAGAAGATTGGGTGCTGGCGAACACCAACGTATCTGGATACTTCAGGGTGAACTATGATCTTGACAACTGGGATCGTCTCCTCTCCTTGCTCAACAACAACCATCAGGTGAGTCACATGCTCAATCTCCTGTTGAATAATTTTGATACTATGCAGTGACAAATTTGTTTGTGTTTTATTTCCAATTTAAGATAAATACATTAAAGGGTAAGATGTACATCATGCATTTTAACAAATCTTGCATACTTGCCCACTTAATTCTGTACTTCAACTTCAAGTTTAAGTCTATTTGACATTCCAACTTAAAATTTGATGCTGATTTTGGGTACAATGGAGATTCACAATGGATAGGGTTGGTGGGTACATCCTAATTGGCCAAACAAGTAAAAGTACATTTTGGTGCACTGTTCTACAGAGCAGAATGGAGACCTGTAGGGTCTGTTGGAGGGCAAAGTCTTTGGATTTTATTTACTTAAATAATTCATTTGTCAGACTATTTCCTTTTCTGCGCATTTATGGTTTCAGAGTTTGTATTAGTTGTGTTGAATCAGAAATGTGCTGGTTTTGGTAAATTTAATTCTTGACATTGCATTTTCAGTTGGTCTTAAATTTTAATCCCAGGGTCCAATAAATGTGGTTTTTTTCAACTTCCAGACACCATAACTGTATGAGGAAAGGAAAACAAACTATCAGGGCTTTTTTTTTCCATAAGTAGCAGCTGTTTTGCATCACCACATGGTTGTCTGTATATGCGAATTTGAAAAAATGTAATTTTTTGTGTGTCATTTCTTTCAGGCTTTATCAATCATCAACAGAGCACAGATCATAGACGATGCGTTCAACCTAGCAAGGTAAAGAAAAATACGTATTTAAATTGGTAAACACTTCAGACATTGTGTGGGACGCAAAGCATGTGAATTATTTTATTCCTTTGTGCAGAGCCAAAATAATCAGTACAACATTAGCCCTGACAGCTACCAAATACCTTTCCAAGGAGAGAGACTACATCCCCTGGGAGTCAGCTCTGAGAAACTTTGACTACTACATCCTCATGTTTGACCGCACTGGGGTCTTTGGAGCTTTACAGGTTAGTACCGCTTTACTACGAATGGTAATACTAAAAGTTATTCTGATACAAATAGGAAAGGTGTATAAAAAGAAAGTATAAATGACTGGACATAAAAACTATTGTTGATATATTTTAGGCATACCTCAAAAAACAAATACAACCACTTTTCGAGCACTTCAAGACAATTACAGCTAACTGGACCAAAGTACCAACAGGACACACTGACCAGTAAGAATTCTTATACCAGCAGACATATGTACAAACAAACAAACAACAAAAAAACAACCTAATCAGTTAACATTACGTGACATAATTTAAGTTAACATATTGAGTATAGTTGTTCAATATTACAGTTTTTCCCCAGTTTTTCTCAATCATCTTCCTTCTCAGGTATAATCAGATCAATGCTATTGAGGTAGCCTGCACTATGGGTGTGGAGGGCTGCAGGGAGTTGATCAAAAGCTGGTACAGACAGTGGATGGAAAATCCAAGTCACAACCCGTGAGTACAGAGCAGTTTAAGTGTTTTAACATTTCATAATCACATAAAATTTGACTGCATGACTCTTTGTGTACTTGGTGTTAATTCACAACAAACAGGTAGCTGAAACAACTGTGCAAACATTACCTGCAGGCAGCGACCAATTTACACACCAACTCTGTGTGTGAGCCTTTGTGGTTAGTATTTTGTATTCATTTTCTGATTTACTTTATCTTTACTGTGATCTTGACCAGGATCCATTCCAACTTGAAAAGCACAGTTTACTGCAGAGCTATAGCTTTCGGTGGCGTTAAGGAGTGGGACTTTGCCTGGACAGTGTTCAAGAACGCGACTCTGGCTTCTGAAGCTTCCAGGCTCAGGTCAGCTATGGCCTGCACCAAAACACCTTGGCTTTTGAACAGGTTTGTGCAGGGTTCAAACATGTGGAATATCCTCATTCATAGTGTTTTGTGGATGAGACACTTGTCTATGCATGTATTTTTACAATTTAAAACAATGAACAATCTATTTTTTAGACCACTAGTTTCAGCCATTTCCCATACTTTTCAAAGACTCTAACTTGGTTAAATGCATTGATATGAAATTTTGTTTAAAAACAAGACAATCACCATTTGACAAAAGTTTCAGTTGAAGCTCTTCTGTAGAATAATTTAAAATAAGACTGTAACTTTTTCTGTGTAGTGTGTTTATGTGTCCAGAGCCAGTAGCTATAGCTAGCAACATACACAACATCTGTGTTGTGTTTGTGTGACAGCTCAGACTTGGCTGATCTCAGAAATCTCCAATTAAAACATTTCCAACTACCATGGACCAATCTTCACCTTAATCCATGCTGCCTGAGTGAATTTGCATTTGTTCACAGCCACTTTCTGTGAGGAGTCTTTCTGTTGCCTTTAATGCAACTGTGCATTCATCTGAACACACCTTTAAAGCTCAATTGATTTTACAATTTTAAGCTTGTAAGTAACCCTAACCCAAAGGTAACAAATGTATCAACCTTTTTACATGCTCCAAATGTTTGAAATATTGAATGATCTTTAGCTTTTTTTTTCTTCTTAAATAAATGTCTTAAGATAGTAATTTGAAAATGATTTCTTTTTAAGACAATTTTTTGCTTGAGCCAGGTATCTGGAGTACACACTAGACCCGACTAAGATCCGCAAGCAAGACGCCACCTCTACCATCCAGTCCATTGCACGGAATGTTGTCGGAATGCCCCTGGCCTGGAACTTCATTAGAGCAAAATGGACTTACATTTTCCACCAGTAAGAGCTCTTTCATCAGAGGACAGTTTGTTAGAAAAACAGTCAGCAATCTCAAGAAATTAATTAAGGAAAGAAGGATATTTAATACACAAAATCCACAGCAGTTTTCAATTATGTGTTAAAGTTAAAAATGCTGAGGATGTCAAGGTAGAGATGTAGCTTCTCCAAGTGCACATGCTGCCATTTTACCCTCACTTACTCGTCCAGATTGCTGAGCATTTCTTCAGTCCTGCCCAAGGGGTTGCGTTAGCTAATCATGAACCCAGAAATATAATCATAAGGCTTTGACAATTAAGCGTTATTAACCATATTTTAAGAGCTGACTATGTTGCAGCTGTTCTTGAGGCTTCACACTTGTCCAACATCATCAGACTTTATTTGCCTTTATTTGTAGATTTTCCTCTTTACAGGGACACTTATCTTTTTGTCCCAGAAAGAGATAGAATGATATGCACAATTTCCTTCTGCTGATCGCTATCATCACATGACTACATCTTTAAAGTGAACTCCATCCTTCTTTGTGTTTTAGGTATGGAAGAGGATCATTTTCCTTTTCTAATCTTGTCAATGAAATCACAAAGAGATTCTCTACAGAGTTTGAGTTACAGGAGGTTTGCAGCCCACACAGACACAACCACACCGAAACACACTGCATTTTCCTGAGAGTATTTAGAAGAAAAGAAAGACAACTAATGCAGAAATTGATTTTTTGTACCTTTTTTTTTTTGTCTCTCTCTCCAGCTGAAGAAATTCAAAGAAGAAAACCTTCATGCTGGTTTTGGCTCAGCCACCTTGGCCCTAGAGCAGGCCATAGAAAAGACCACAGCCAACATCAAATGGGTGGCAGAGAACAAAGACCCTGTGCTGAGGTGGTTTACGGAGGAGTCCACATGAGAACACTTAGAAAGTCAAAATGACATTTTGTCAGGTTTCTTTTTCTTTTTTTTTACTGTCAGGGATTTGTAGTGAACAACAATCATTGTAATCATCAGGAACAACAAATGACTAGCCCCTTTTCTTGGTGACAGTTATGCAAAGACAACTGGTATGACAATACATCAGCTTAACACATAAGATGATCAGTGGACTACATGTTTCACTATGTATGTAAGTGATGTGTTGATAAATAAATAAATTGGGTTCTTACCTCTAATCGTTTTACTCAAATTTATTTTCACTACGAAATGAATTAATTTATGTTTTTTTCTTTTCTTCATACTTTACTTTATAAGTTGCTGCCTACTACAATGTGTGCAATGCATTTATACCGTGAACATGAAACTTCATACTGTATTTCAAAGTGAATGAATTATTAATAAAGTTGGATATATATATGTGTACCTTTGCTCAGCAAACAGCCAACAGTTTTTTCCAACTCTGGTAAATTCACATTTCCTGAAGTTCCCTCCATGTTAAGTCATTCTCAACACTGGATATCTTTAGATGGACGTGACGTGGATGCTGGACGTGACTGATAACTGCAGCAGACTGAAGGTATGAATCTGGATCACAGGGAAAGTCAGGGTTAGAAGCATGTAAATTCACCCGAAGAACAATAGACTGGAGCTTGGCCTTAACATAAAGTAGACTAAATGATCTGGCAGAGACTGGAGGGATGAGCCAGGGCCTAAACACTGATGAAGGTCTTGATGAGGTGATTAGTCAGTTGTTACTTGGCGGGAGATGAAGGTGGCCACACCCAGCTTAAGACCGACAGACACATGCACATACACATATAGACACAGACAGGGTGAACAACGAACAAACAAGCACATAAGGAAGGGGAAAACGGAGGAGAACACAGGGAAAAAGGGAGAGACCTAGTCTACCTATGACAGTATTGATGGAAAACGGATGACTGGAAGAAAAAGGTTTCAACTGGGACACATGGAAAGTAGGATAAATTTTAATGGCGCCAGGTAACCTCCTTGTTGACAGTAGGATGGAATAGTACGCATATTCAATCCAGGTCAAATAAGTACTCAAGGTAGATGGATTGGAGGCTGTAACACAGAGCAGACTCCAGATCTTGGTTGCCCCTTTCTGTCTGCACATTGGTTTGGGGGTGGAACCGTGAGGAGAGACTGACTGGCTCCTAATGCTTGGCAGAAAGCCTTCCAAACCGGGGAGGTGAACTTGGGACCTCTGTCCTAGACAATGTCAACTGGGATACCATGCAGTCAAAAGTCTTGATTAATCAAAAGATCAGTTTCACGAGCAGATGGCAGTTTTGACTTCGCAACAAAATGGATAGCCTAGGAGAAGCGATCAACTATGATGAGTATGGTACTGTTGCCTTGTGATAGTGGTAACTCAGTGACGAGGTCCAAGGCAATATGGGACAAAGGGTGACCAGGAAAAGGTAAGGGGCAAAGCAGAACAGCCAGTGGACGATGAGAAGACTTACTTTGAGCACAGACAGAACAGGCAGCAACATACTCCCTTGTGTCAGCCTCCATAGTAGGCCACCAGTATTGTCTCCTAAGCAGCATGTGGGTACAATTCATCCCTGGATGGTAGGAGAACTGGGATATGTGGACCCACTGCAGGGCCTGGGAATGGACAGAATCTGCGACAAAAAGGCAATTTTCTGGCTTGTTACTGTCTGGAGTTTAAACATGTTTTCAACTGTATGTATGCCAAGTTCTTATAGTCACTCCACACCAAAAATGGTAGTCAGCCAGTGCCTCCATTCCTCCAGAGCCAGCTTGACTGCCAACAACTCTTTTTCCCACATCATAATTTCTTTCAGCAGGGGTAAGGTGATGAGAGAAGAAAGTGCAAGGGTGTAGTTTCTGGTCTGGACCAAAACATTGAGACAGCACTGCTCCAACTCTGGTATCAGATGCATCCACCTCCACAATGAACTGACATGAGGGATCGGGCTGAACCAGTTAGAGCCTCTTAAGGATACTGAAGGAGGAATCAGCTTCAAATGACCAGGCAAACTTAATGGAGGATGAGGTGAGTCTGGAAAGGGGTGCTGCCACTCTGCTAAAGTCTCTTATGTAACCTTATGTTAACCTCCTGTAGAAATTGGCAAAGCACAGGAATCTTTATAGTTTTTACTGATGGTGGGTTGTGGCCATTCAGACACTGCGTTTACCTTTCTGGATCTGTCCTCATCTATCCACTCTAGATGATTTACCAAAAAGCTCACATTGCTGGAATGAAACTCCAACAATCTTTGAAAGACCTAATAGATGTGGGACACATGTTCAGTCATGTTCCTGGAGAAGATGAAGATGTCGTCAAAAACGAAGTGCAAAAACCAAGCGATGGAGGAAGTTCCTTAACACATTGTTGACCAGTGCCAGTGGAGCATTGGTCAAACCAAAGGGCATCACCAGGTACTCGAAGTGGCCAAGAAGTGTATTGAAGGCTGTCTTCCACTCATTTCATGCCTTTATCCTGACCAGGTGGTAAACGATTCACAGATCCAGTTTAGTGAACACCGTGGCTCCCTGGACGGGTTCAAAAGCAGAACTAATGAGAGGCAAGGGATACTTATCTTAATTTAGTATCAGGGTTATGGGGACTGTGTGATGTGTTATGCGGGCCAGAAATCTCCCGTCCAGAGCATTAGCAGTGAGGGGTTTTTGTACGGGTTCTAAAGCGATTCCTGACTGAACCGCTAATTCATGATCCAGGATGTTGTCTTCAGCACCAGAATCCATGAGGGCAAGCAGAGGCAGAGAAAGCTGATTAGTGCATAGAGTGGCTTGAACTTGAAATCTGGGCTTAGATGGGGAGGACGAATTCATCTGGCTCACCAGATTTATCTATTGATGAGCTCTGTCTTTTGGCTGTTTAGGGTAAGCAGCAAGAAAATGTCCCAATTGTCCACAGTAAATGCACTCACCCGCCCTTATGCAATGAAGATACTCTTCCGGAGACAGGCGTGCTCGACCTAACCACATTGGCGCCTCTGCTGAGGAGATGTGTGACAGACTAGTTTACCTCAGACTGGACTCTTGTTCTCACAAGAGTTAGGGAAGATGAGTGAGTTCCTACTGGCTATCCAGCCTTATAGCAAGGGAAACAAGAGGGCTTAGGTTAGATGGTTCATCACGTGAGGTCAAACACAGCTTGAAATCTGGTAACAAAATCCTCATAAAATGAAGTTATAGCTGCTACAAAACTGCCTCAGCCCACTCCATAGCTCTTCCCTTCACCAATCCCATGTAATTTACCTTGGACTGGTCAGATGGAAATGTCAGGTTTTGCTGTTGGAACACCATAGAACACTGTAGAAGGAAGCCTCTGCATTTGTCTAACTCACCGACGAAGGGTTGTGGATCTGTGGCATAGGACAAGAGCGCAGGGGCTGGATTAATAAACTGAGGTGGCGGAGCAGCAGAGTCAACAGTGAAACTTAATGGGTAAATTCAGTAATCTGGTTTTCAATGGCTTGATTGCTTTTGAAGTCCATAGTAATTGTTTGTTCTGTCTGAGCATGACACCTTGATGAGAGACAGCTTTTTGTAAGAGGGTCGTTTCAGGAGCTGTGACTGCTAGGTCCATTGTGGCCAGAACATCCTGTTATAGTTACTAAACTTTGGACCCAAAGATGCAGAAAACAGAATATAAAATGGAGAAGAAAACAAAGAACAAGGGTGAGGCCTAGTGTACCCATGACAAGTATATGGCTGGACCGTGTACGGTCAATGTTCAAAAGAGAGCATGTAGTTGAAAACTGTTGTGGAACTGCTGTATACAACTACTTTCAATGGAAAGTAGCTAAAGCCTTCTTGAAAAGTAGCCAACAGTGGATCACAATGCTGTACTTTTAGTGCCCAGATGTATTCAAAAGCAACTTTGCGCTGGTATGGCATGTCCATTTAAAACTAAAATTTGGCAAAAGAAAGAGTCAAAGGAGAAGTAATTTTGATGAGACCAGAAGCTGATGATCTGTGTACACAGTTTGTGTTTAACACTTGAATTGGAGGTGGTTTTTGAAAGGGAAAAATTAAAGGTTCTACATGGACCAGTTTCTTCCTACTGTCTAAACTTCTGTATGGGTGTGTGTATGAGTACACTCCTTAGTAAGTTTACAGTACCTTTTTTTACTGAAGGACAGAGGAGTAAGATTAGCACAGAGGAGAAACTTTTCTCTTTCCGGCTGTTTAAAACAGATATTGTGAGACTGAAAGTTCAAGGTGATAGCCGGAGCTGATACAAGGTTTTACTGATGTTTTATGACCTGTATAAAGTTGTAAATAACAAAAAGGTCAAAGGGGCAATCCCCTGATTTTACATGTCAAAAGTAATCTATCGTTCATGAGAAGTTCTATACAGCCTTTGAAAAAAGTTATATGATGTCTTCTGTTTTCTTTCTTGTGGACTGTAACATACAAAGCTACTGATGTTTGAAATCCATAGCTAAACACTTTGAAATTTCAGTCAAAAAAGCAGATACAGCTGTTCCCCAAAATTTACCAAGCATTCTTGTATCTTGTATCATATCAGACAGCATAGAACATATACACGCTAAATATCCATCCTACGAAGCTCAATTTATATTTAAGGCCTAAGACTATTCTTCCTACAGAAAAAGAGTTCAAAGAGACTGTTTAATAAGATCTCCAGCCATTATGACACATTTTTTGACACATATACTGTAAGTGTTATTGGGAAATACCAGTATTAGTAAAAGCATGACACTGGAATAATCCTCAAGACAAGACACAACAAATTTAAAACAAGGTACAGCCAAGAATCTGCATTTGATTTGGCTCTTTAGACTGTTATGACATTTTTTTTTTTTTTTTTTGGCTCTTACCAGGCATTCAGACCTAAAACAGCCCTGTGTTTACAAAACACGAGGGGCTGCTTTGGTGAGGTCATGTCACTGCTGTACCAGTGAGACAATTAGATATGATCCAAGAAGGCAAGATTGAGTGATAGATCAATGAAACTGAAAATCTTATTAGATATCAAAATACATTTTTATAGTTTTATATTTTTATGAGAGAGGATTTTAATACTACACAGCATCAATCAGTTTATCTTCTTTTACGACAATCGACGAGCTAGACTACCAGGTTCTAGAGAGAATGATCTCTCACATGTATTCGATTTTATTTGGCACTTGCAGTGCGACGCTGATGTGGCTGATGGAACAATGTCAATCAATATAGCTGTCTACACAAGGCTGTGTATTGCTCCTGCTTCACCAGCTCTTTATGCATTCAAATGTGACCTGAGACATATTTTTAGGCTTCGAGTTTATTATCTTCCATTTTACATGCTAAAATAAATTGATTGCTGATGATGCTGATGATGAGCATTGATCTCTGCCAAAACATGGGTGACCACACAGCATTGCTGTGCCTGAACTCATCTTGCACAGACCCTGACATAGTGCTGAAGCACGCGTGCCGCTGATGTGCTGCTTATGCTTAGTAGTCTGTGTAGACATGTTATAAGTATTTGATTCATTTAAATAATAGTGCAAAAGAATTCTCAAGGAGTTACTTGACTCACTAAAATTGTCATCTAGATGTCATGCCTTTTGCCGCAAAGATGATTGTATGCTGAGGGTTTTGGATTTCCTCATAATAAGAAGTTTCAGACTGTCCGATCCATTGTCCTTCACTCAACTCAGCTGAATGCTGATACTTCTGATTTGTTTCGTGTCATTGGGCAAGAATTTTTTGACAAAATATGAAATTACGTAAGTAAAACATTTTCATTGCTTATTTTTCCTTTTTCAAATCAAAAACCAAATTTGTGTGTCCAGTTCAACCACTGGAATGTCTCCATTTTTCTTAAAGCCACAACTGTTTTTGTCAACCAAAGCAAATTTCGGTTTTTCAAAACATTTGTCGCTTGTATCCCATTTCATAAACCCATTGTTATCCCATTTTAATCACACAACACTTCATAGCCAGATCTGTATACATTTGACCTTTGAAAATTATATACATACACACACGTGCACACAAAGTTCTACTTTATTTCCACCACCACAAAATTCACACTATTGAATAAACAGAGACAGCACAGGCGAGCTTCTATAGAGGGCCTTTATTCAGAGTCATTTTGCAGGTATAAAGTTCACAGATGAGGCAGAAGTCATTCTTATCACAAGGGCTTTTTACAAGTCAGTGATGGACTTTTAGCTAACTCCGCCCACCAGATCAACGTTAAACTTTGGGCTGAACCCAACAGGGCAGGATATAAATAGCAATAATTTTTCCCTTTCTGTCTTGTTCTTTCCTGCTAAAGACATGGGGAAAGGCTTCTACATCAGCAAAGCGGTGGCAGTAACCTTTGTGGTTTTAGCTGCTGGCGCCGTGGCCACCATCATAGCCCTGACCGTGGTTTACTCTCAGGAGAAGTCCAAGAAAGAAGTGACATCTCCATCCACTGCCAGCCCTATTACCACTACCTCCACCACCCTTACCCCCCCCACCTCCACCACGCCGTCCCCCCCAAAGGAGCCCTGGCAACGCTACAGACTTCCAGACTCTCTCGCTCCTGTCTCCTACAATGTGACCCTAAGGCCCTGGCTGGAGCCCAACACAGACGGCCTGTACATCTTCACCGGAAACTCCACAGTGGTCTTCAGATGTGTGAGGGAAACTGACCTCATCCTCATCCACTCCAACAAGCTGAACCTCACCACCTTTGAGGGATACCTTGCCAAGTTGAAGGGCCTGAACGGAGGCACTGCACCCAGCCTGAAAAAAACCTGGCTGGAGGTTCCCACTCAGTACCTGGTGGTCCAGCTCAAAAGCCCTCTGCAGGCCGGCAGCATGTATGAGCTCTTCACTGAGTTTGTTGGGGAGCTGTCTGACGACCTGGGAGGATTCTACAGGAGTGAATACATTGAAGATGGAGTGAAAAAGTATGATGTTCTTTTTAATCTTTTTTTGAATTTTTTTGAAATCTAATTTAATTTGTTACATTATACAGTGTGGTCCAAAAGCCTGAGACCCCAATATATATATTGTTAAATATTTTGGTTTAGTTTCAAGATTTATGCCGTAGTCAGGATTTACACAACAAGTAAATACTGATATGTAGTAAAGCAGGGTTTAAACACCTTGACAACTCTACAGGCATCGCAAACCATGCATTTAAACCAAACCTTCACTTTAAAGAAAAAGTATTTTGGGAAATGTGCTTATTGGCTTTCTTTTTCTTTCTTTCTTGTCAGATATGAAGCTAATGCCAGAAGCTAGCTAGCTTATCTTAGCACAAAGACTGGAAACAGATGGAAACAGTTAGCCTGGCCCTATCCTACTGACACCCATAAACCTCACAAATTCATATGTAATATCTCACATTTTGCCTGTTTCCAGTTTGTTGCGCTAAGCTAAGCTAGTTTGCTGCTTGCTGTAGCCTCATATTTGACAAACAGACAAAGGAGTGTTATCAATCTTATTATCTAACTCTCAAATAAGCATATTTCCCACACTATTGAACTTTTTTTTTAAAGTGAAGGTCTGATTTAAATGCATGATTTGCGATACCTCAGCTCAATCCTGCTTTACGAAATAGTTAAACAGAATAAAGTAAAATGAGAATTAAAAAAATAATAATAATAATCTCACTTTGAACAAAATCAAAAGCCTAACTTTGAGGTGTTACATTCAAAGCTGCCATGTGTAGGATTTGAAATGTTCTCACTTTGGTTACTCCTAGTGGTTGTACCTAGAATGACACTGCTGGTGATATTTTTAAACTATTTGTTACAGGAATCATTTAAGCTAAAAACAAGTTCACTTCCATTTCCCACGGTTTGCTGAAATTTATTATGGAAATTGCAGTTGTCAACAACAAGGGAGAAGTAAACAAGAGGTGTAGGGAAAGTGGGTACGCCAAAAAACTATACAACCACTATATTACAAAAGAAGACACTGAACAGGGATTAGAATTAAGTATGAAAGTCTCTAAGGGCTTGGGGTTGCATTGACATTTCTCATCTTGATGTGGGTGTCTCCTATTGTCAGAGTTATGGCCACAACTCAAATGCAGCCAACGGATGCCAGGAAAGCCTTCCCTTGCTTCGATGAGCCGGCTATGAAAGCTGTGTTCCACTTGACTCTCATTCACCCCCTGCACACTGTGGCTCTATCCAATGCCATGAATTACGGCAAGTTACTGTTTCAGTGTTCAGTGCAACATTTTACCATTATTTCCCCTTATACAGTAACACACTTTTAATATTGCAGCTAAAAACATAAAATTCTCTTCTGTATTGTACTGTTGGAATGCAATGAGCCTATTGCTCCTCATTTCTTCATTTGCAATTAAATCTGTTGCTGTCTTTGTCCCCACACAGACCCTGTTGACATCACTATGGATGGCCAGAATTTAATCCTGACAAAATTTGAACCTACAGAGATTATGTCAACCTACTTGCTGGCTTTTGTTGTATGTGATTTTAGCTACAAGGGGACGAAACCAGGTTCAGACATTTTGGTAATTACTTGTTACATCTTACAGTCAGAACAATACAAATGGAAATTGGTGTGTAATATCTATATTATTTACATTTATAGGTGTTTGATTTCTTGTATCATTATCATTAATTTATAGTGTTTGCAGTACATGTTGCATTTGATATTTGTTTTTTTCTAATAGTCAATTACCACTGCAATGTGGGCTGCTGTGCTGAAACAGAGTCTGATGTGCGACCTTCCTGTAGAGCAGAACAAGGGAAAAGAGCATTTTGTTAAAGTTAACAATAAACTCTAACATTAATAATCAGTCCTGAGAACCAAACTTTGCCCCAATACCACTACTACTAATACTGGATTCTTTTGCTATGACTTCTGCTATCTGCTATTGCTACTATAGAGAACCACTATTGCTAATACAGCTTGAATAAGGGCCAGTGATTTAGGATGATCCAAGCCCAATAGAATCTAAACTTTACTGGCAGAAACCAATTTGGATTATCCCAATTTGGAAGTGATCTATGCTATGACAGGAAACCAGCTGTATAACAAGTGTTGCGTAAGGTTTGACTACGGCTCAAATGACTGGATCATACAGTCAGTTTGTATCAGTTTTTGGAAGTTAGCCGTATTGTGTATTATTGATTGCAGTCGGGTACATTTGGAGACAAATTTTGTTTTTAATTATTATAATACATTAATTACAGTTTTATAAATCTCTGTTATTATTATTGCCACCTTCCACCACTGCAGCTATTATCTATGACTACCAATCCGAATGTAATATCTCAAATTTTAATCTAAGACAATTCAGCCTAATACTGAAATCCTTCTTTGGTGGCTCAGCTGTTCTTTGCCACCCTGCCCTTTTACCTGGTTGGTTCAACGCTGCCCTCTGCTGGATTCAAAGCTCACATCAGGTCTCTGATCCACCATTATTCATTTTGTCTAGTTAATGAACTGCTGTTTTTGTCCAGATCAGGATTTGGGCTCGTAGGAAGGCCATAGCAGAGGGCCAAGGAGACTATGCCCTTGAGAAGACTGGACCCATTCTGGTATTCTTTGAGGACTACTACAACTCTTCCTACCCCTTGAACAAATCAGGTAGGAACCACACACACTCCCACAGACCAACACATGGATAGTGAAATAGCTTACATTATTTACAGCTAATAATATGGGTTTTTTAACTACTTATACACTACATATCTTTGAAAATATAGCTATCAAAAAATGACCTGTATTGACCTCTGGAATCGTTTTTAGACCAGATCGCCATTCCTGACTTCAGTGCTGGAGCCATGGAGAACTGGGGCCTGATCACCTACAGAGAGACGGCCCTCTTATATAATCCTAATGTGTCATCCAATGGAGACAAGGAGTGGGTGGCAACAGTCATCTCCCATGAGCTCGCTCACATGGTATCACACTGAATGACAGCCAGTGGTGTACTGCCCTACAAAAATCAATTAAATCTTTGATAGTAGTTGTGCTTAGCTTTGAAATGTATTTCAAATTCTGCTAGTAAAATGAAAGTCTGTCCTCATAGTGGTTCGGAAATTTGGTGACCATGAAGTGGTGGAATGACTTGTGGCTCAATGAGGGATTTGCCACCTACGTCTCTTATCTTGGAGCCAACTATGCTGAACCAGATTGGAATATGGTGAGTTTTGTTCTTTGCTAAGAATTAACTTGCTGCATACTATATGTTGAGTGGACATCTTTTTAAGATGCTCCAGTGTTAGCCAAGTCCTGATGCAGATGAAGAAATCCATATAACGTGGATGTAGAAATCAATATAACATCTTAACACATTTTGTGATCCTTATATGCTCATAGCATTTAATAATGTGTCTGATCATGCCAAAATACAAGGTACAAACATTTCTCTGTGTATTTTTTCAGAAAGATTTAATAGTTCTGAATGAAATAATTGGTGTGATGGCTGTGGATGCTTTGGCCTCCTCACATCCCCTTTCATCCAAAGAGGAGGATATCCTGAAGCCAGAGCAAATCAGTGAACTGTTTGACTCCATCACATACAGCAAGGTACATTATAATTGAGGGTAACACATAACAAAAATCTTACCCCAATGTGTTGTTCTCCACAAGCCCCACTAAGCAAGAGTTTGACCTCGGATAAACAAAGTAAGAGTGAGTTTAACTGTACTCCTTTTTACGATTGACCTTCATCAAGGACTCTTGATTCTTTCTTTGGGGACTAAAGAATAAAATTAATAATGAATCACTGGTCCTCTTTAACACATTGCTATATTTCTGTCATATCTGATATGGCAACCCACTAACACTGCTAATACCTTTCTGTTTTCTATTACAGGGAGCTGCAGTCCTCAGGATGCTCTCAGGGTTTATCACTGAGATCGTCTTCTCCAAAGGACTCCATGTGAGTACAGCTGATTAAACTGCTGAGCATCATAATCTGTATGTGTGGTGAAACTGAATTTATTTTTTCACCTCAAAAGCACAAATAGAGCATAACCAATGGTTTAATATCTCTCTGCAGACATACTTAGAGGAGTTCAAATATAATAACACAGTCTACACAGACCTCTGGAAGCACCTGCAAATGGTAAGATAGCACCATCATCATTACTGCTTTCCTTCCACAAAACAGCTACTTAAAAATAAAATGCACTCAAAACCTTTACACTTTACACTTTACGTCCCTAGCCCAGATTCATTTTAAGTTGCAGATCACTGTACCACACTCACAATCATTCCCGTCCACTCTAAGACATTATGTAAAACTCTAGACTATCTTGCAATGGAATCACACCAACTGTGATGACTGTCAATAATGCAGTAATGACTACAGAGTAATCGTGGGTAGGAATGTCAACATGTGGATGGGCGCCACGGCTAGTGTGATCCCATCTCTGAATATAATAAAGCTTCATGTAGAAATATATTAAACACTATTCTTTTGGTGCAAATTATACTGTATTAAAGCAATAGTCATGGATCGTTTGACTATTTCGGGGTAGTGCACCAAACACAGCACTGACTTATCACCTTATGCAGTGATAAGGCTAACATGTTAGCAGACAGTTGACTATTTAAACATCGAGGAGCAGACACAGAAACATTAGCATTTATTTGGGGTCATGTTTCTGGACACCCAATGTTAGTCCAATATTCAATCTCTTTTTGCTCTGTTTTCTGTCTATACCAACTCCTGAGGGAAATATCTGGCTCTTTAGCAGCGAAATGCTCCACTATGTTCACCAGTTAGTCACTAAATTAGTTTCTCTGTTGTTTGGTGCTGGGCAGGTAACGTAAGCCTCCAGTGAGTTCACTAATGTGTAATGTGAATCTTTTGACAATTTTCTAATGTAAAAATATTGATTAGTGCAACCTTAAAGTGAAATAATTATGTAACATTTGAAAGAAGAAATAACAGTTTCCCTTACAAATTTAAAGTTGAATTAATTGACCATAGAAATCAGCCATGTTTAGTTTAGTCCACTTAGGGGTTTTGGTGCTCCAACCTCAGTTGGTCTGGTATGACAAGTAGCTTATGGTGGCTAATGTAAGATAGTGTTAGCAAGCTTCAGGTAGATATTGCTGTGTACCTGACAATACTAGTCATTTTGCTGACTTTAGAGCTCTTTTCTACTTGTTCTACTGTACACTTTGTTTTAGCAATAAACACTACCGTTATCTTGGAATTGCCACTTGTGGCCACATTAGCACTGTTCAACAAAACATATGTAGGATTCATTTGACTCTTCGTTGTCACTCAATGATTAATGGTCAACGGTAGGATAAGTCAGTTCTGAGATAAGGTTAGAAGTCCTGGCACTTGCATTATGGTTGAACATTGCCATCTGAACTATTTGTAAGAAAGTAAAAAAGAATACCTCAGCAGGGAGCAACCAAGAGTAATACTATTATTAATATTTGAATGTTCCTGTTACCAGGCAGTTGATCATGCCGGCATATTGCTGCCCAACTCTGTGGAGGTTGTCATGAACCGATGGATCCTACAAATGGGGTTCCCTGTGGTCACCATTGACACCAAGACCGGACGAATCACCCAGAAACACTTCCTGTTGGATCCAGACTCCGTTGTGGACAGACCCTCAGAGTTCAAGTAGGAACCACTTTTTAATGTTTCAGTGAATATGCTGACTATACCGTATGTGGTTATATATAACTCTGTTTTGCTAAACTCACCTGCTCTTTCTGTATACTGTGCACATATGAATGGCTGGATGGACGTGGCTCCAGTTATGAGTGGTTTGTTCCTATAACGTCGATTAAGACTGGTGTAGCTAGTCAACTATTCTGGCTTGTTAGCAAAGAAGGTAAGATTTATTTCAGGTGCACATTGCGAGCAGTGTAAAGGTAATGAACACAATGTAATTACATGCATTAATTTTTCAACTCTATCCAAACAGCTACAAACAAGGACATGATTCTTGATGTTAAAGATTGGTTGGTGGCCAACATAAATATGACAGGCTTCTATAGAGTCAACTACGACTCTGAAAACTGGGAGCGTCTCCTCACCAAGCTGAGCTCCCAGCATAAGGTATAACACCTGCAACTGGAAATTATGAAGTAATACATCTGCAGTGTTGCTAAAAGACTATCCATCTCAAAACTCAATTTCTGAAATCAGTTCCTGTTCACTTTTCAGGATATTCCAGTGATCAACCGGGCTCAAATTATTGATGATGCTTTTAACCTTGCAAGGTGAGATCATACTTTTTCACAAAGCACAGTTATCAAATATTGAAAGAGAGAGCCGAGCATTTGTATTTGACCATTTCAGGGCAAAGATGGTGAACACAACTCTGGCTCTGAGGACTACCAAGTTCCTTAATAAAGAAATAGAATATATGCCCTGGCAGACAGCCAGTCGCAACTTGGACTTTTTCTTCCTCATGTTTGACCGCAGTGAAGTTTATGGACCCATGCAGGTGTGTAAAGAATGATCAACGGTATTTCTTGATAAATAAATTTATTCCGATGCAATGCAAATTGAGGGTAACTCTGGTTAATTATTTCTGGATGACACATTTCTTTCTTCAAACAGAAATACAAGTTAACAAAACGTGTGTATGTTCTTTCCTCAGGCTTACATAAAGAAACAGGTCACACCTCTGTTTAACTACTTCAAAGTACTCACTCTCAACTGGACAAAAATCCCTGAAAAGCACACTGACCAGTAAGGAAGTTAACATGCTATCTGTTTGAAACCATGTCTGTTTCACTCTTTTGAACACATACGTGCCATAGTAACCTTTGGGACAATCACTATAGCAGGATTGGGCTGATACATGAGTATCTTGTCATAATGTTACAATGATCACTCTAAGCGCCGACACCAATTTGTGTGTTTGGATGATAAGATGACAAGTAAATGTGTAGACTTCACAACCACATAAAAACTGTGTTACATTGTGGTATTTATTGTTATAAAAGATATAAGGTTCGCAAAAAGTAAAAATTGAAATCTACTTTTTGGTGATTGACAATTTACATCCCACTAAAGCATGGTAGATCCTGTTGCTGCAGATACCAAATGAGTTAAATGAGTTTGTACTATTCTGATCATATGAGTCAACAGTTTTTAGCTGTGCTAGCGGCAATGTCGATGGCAATGTCGGTCTGTCAGTCGGTTGGTTTGTCCACCACATTGTCCCAGATTGAAATATCACTGATCCCCGGAGAATGAACCCTAGTCACTTTGGTAATCCTCTAACTTACTAACTACTAAATACTAATGTGGTGCCACCACGTGTTTATTTTTTGTGCTTTTAGTGAAAGATTTCAACAGCCACTAGATGGATTGCCACGAAAATGTGGTACAGATTTCAGTGGTGCCAGGACAATGAAACTGTGACTTTAGTGTCGCCATGAGGAAGAAATTTTGTTTTTGATTGAAATGGCTCAAAAACCGCCATGAAATTCATGTCGCCTCCAGGGTGAACTGTGGGCTAACCACTTTGTTGATCCTTTGACTTTTCATCCAGCACCGTCAATATTTTACTTTGACGTAAACTTTTGTTTATGACTAAACACTTTCAGATGACATTCCCATCAGCCTCCACTGTACTTTCTGTTAATTGCAAATTAGCAAATTTTAGCGTGCTAATATATTAAACTATGATTGTGAACCTTATTAAACTTTAAAAAAAAAAAAAAAAAAAGTATCAAAATAAGAAATTGAAATTGAAACAAAACTCTGATGCTGCGAGAAGAGGTAGGTCAGAGCAATGTTATAATAAGAAGAATTTAGTCCCATACTGACAAGTGCAGATAAAGAAGATACTTAGATAGTGATTGCAAACAAAATCAATGGCAGATTTATTCTTGTTGCCAAAAAAGAAAAGGGAAAAAGTGGTGTAACATCCTATCAAATGTTCATATGCGAATAGTGGAATAAGTTTACTCTGTCCCCGCTCTGTCTTCAGTACTGCAGTCATCTAGAATATACTCTTAACCAAGTGAAGAGTCCTCTGGAGCTCTCTTAAAATTAAGAGCATTTTTACACCAAAAGGCATTTGATAAATTGTTGTTAGTCAGTTTGTGTGTAGGAGTGAAAATGAAGGATTTTTACCTTTATCTTTCACTTAAGTCCAAAATTTTACTTCTAGCACAGATAAATACAGACTGTGGTAAACATGATACCTGCTAAATATCGTATTAGCATTGTCATTTTGAGTATTTTAACATTTAGATTGAGCCTACATGCAGCCTCAAAGAGCCACTAGCGTGGCTTTTAACCCTAAGTCTTGTTTGGTTTTGCCTTGTTTTAACAGACTACTTAATTCTCTTGACCCTTCATCTCATGTCCCTGTCCAGGTACAATCAGGTGAATGCAATCTCTTTGGCCTGCAGTACTGGAGTGGAAGGCTGTAACAATCTGACCAGTGGCTGGTTCAACGAGTGGATGCAAAACCCTGTTAAAAACAAGTATGTTCACACTCTACGCTTTCTTTCCTTTTATTGTTTCCGTTCCTTTTGCATACACTCTTAATTTTGTATGTTTCCCTTTTCCGTCTCATTTTCACCTTAGGAATTAATATATCTCTCATTCATAAACTTGTCAAGTGCAGGAGTTGTTCTATTTTAATTGAAGTATTTTCTTTTTCTTCCATCACTTTGTGCTCGACCGTTTTCCCTCTTGACCACCCTGATTCTGCTCTTAGCCACTGCTGTTACCTCTTAACTCTTTCCCATCGTTTTGAAACCTTCCAGCATTAGTCCCAACTTGAAGTCCACAGTGTACTGCAGTGCAATCGGAGGAGGAGGAGAGAAGGAGTGGGACTTTGCGTGGTCCATGTACAAGAGCGCTACTATCGCTTCAGAAGCTGATAAACTTATGTATGCTCTGTCGTGCACCAAACAGCCTTGGCTGCTGAACAGGTCAGTAGCACTGACATCATGCTGGATATTGTTTCTTTACTCTCTTCTTAAGGTGACTTTGCACTTTACAGCATGGTCGAAACAAAAAGACCCTCTGTTTTAAGTTTTTTTTAATTAAACTTTTATCATTATATCAAACCCGTGCTGACAAGTAGTGGTCACTGCACAGTTTTGATGGTGCATGTTTGGCTTTTGTCCTCCCTGTGAATGTGTTTCAGGTATCTGCAGTATTGTCTGGACCCAGAGAAGATCCGTAAGCAGGATGCCGTCGTCACCATTGTTTACATTGCTAGTAACCCCATCGGCCAGCCTCTGGCCTGGGACTTTGTCAGATCCAACTGGAACCACATATTCAATGAGTGAGTTTTCCCCTTATTTACATAAGTATGTGCCATCCAATTGTACTGTGTATCTCAGCTAGAAGAGGAGAGCTATGCCAGGGTTGGCACATTGCTATGCAGGCAACACAAATTAGAAGTGTCCCACAAAAAAGCTTTGATTACACAGTCTTTGGTTTTTTGCAAAATGATCAATTCCTTCTTATTTTTGCCTTTTATTCAGCTATGGTGGCGGATCATTATCCTTTGGACGACTAATTACTGGAGTGACCAAACGTTTCTCCACTGAGTTTGAGTACAAGCAGGTACAGTTTCACTTTTTTGCAGGCCCAAATGACCCAGTTTTTCAGATTACATTCATAATTTCTGATGGAATTAATGTTAACATTGATTTTAATGTTTGAAAGGTACCAGTAGTGGAGGAAGTATTTGTTTAAGTAAACGTAGCAATATGACACTTTACATATAATATGATACTCCATTACAATTCAAGTATTGAAAATTTTACTTAAGTAAAAGTATGTAAGTATTATTAGGAAATTTTTACTTTAGGTACCGAAGGTAAAAGTATTCAATGCAAAAAATGGCCCCTGTGAGTTTTATGCTATTATATATTATATCATAAGATTACTCTTACTTATGCATTTTACTGTTGTAGTTGGTTGAGATACTACTTTCTATAGGGCTGCAATTAATGATTATTTTCATTGTTGATCAGTCTGCTGATTATTTTCTCAATTGATCAATTAATTGTTTGGTTTGTAGAAATTCATAAAAAAGTGAGAAATTTCCACAACTTACTAGAGCCCAAAGTGACATCTCTGGATTGCTTGTGTTGTCCAACAAATACTCCAAACCCACACATTATTCAGTTTACTTTAATGTAAGAGAAGGAAAAGCAGCAAATCCTCACAGTAAGAAACCAGAACCATGTAATGTTTGGCATTTTTGCATGAAAAATGATTTAAGTGACTCAAGCTCACAATTTTCATGTCGATTTTATAAGCTCTTCATATGCTTTGTATGTAAAATCTTAATCTGTAATTCTACATATGTAACGTAACTAAGAACTATAGCTGTCAAGTAAATGTAGTGGACTAAATGTATACTGGGGCATGAAATAAAATACTCAGGAAAAGTAAAAATACCTCAAATTTGTACTTACAGTAAGTACTTGAATAAAGGTACTTTGTTACATTCCAGCAATGGATGATACTGTACATCAGGTCCAGTTTACTCTATATCGAAGCGTTGTTTTTTCCTAAGAGTAAATGTTGATCAATCTTGTTATATATTCTGTACAGTCTCTGTTCATGCTGACATGCTACCCTCTACTCTATAAAAATACACTATGTCCCAGGATTAAATCCCAATCATTTCACCATATTCCTCTCTAGCTGCTGCAATTCAAAGAAGACAACGCGGGGCAGTTCGGCTCGGCCACAGCAGCTCTTGAGCAGGCGCTGGAGAGAACCAAGGCCAACATGAACTGGGTGGCCACGAACAAGAAACAGGTGCTTGAATGGTTCAACAGCGAAGCCTCTTCCCCACTTTAGTAACCCAAACAAACTTTCTGTTACCCAGTTTTCAGATTGTTCTAGAAACTTTTACTCCAACTAAAATCCAATTTGTTATTAAATATTATGTATATTCTGAATGCAATGGAGAATTTTTTGTAATGTAAAGTTTGATAAAGCTGTGCTCTGGATAAAGATTATTTGATACCAAAATGTAGTTTTGTGTGTGGAAAATGTGTCATTTGCTGTATGTACTGTCTAACCCTGACAAAATTTTAAACATCGCTGAATTTTTCGCAACGCAAAAAATGTGTTATCTTGTGCTCACCAGATTTTTGCATCTGCTGTGGATGCCAGTCTATGAAATGAGAGCCATTTTGCATTGTAATGTTTTGTACCTCCACATTTAAAAAGTACTTGGAACAAGAACTTCTTAGAACAAATAGAAGGAGTCAGAGACATTCTCTGAGACCAAGCTGGGATTTTAAAGAGGTTGCAGAGCAGCTCTAGACATCTGGACAACATCACACATCACCTTGTTGACATAAGAGTAGTGTAAAACATAAATTCACAAAGTGCAGCCATCTTCCACTGTGGACTGACATAGTTTTTGCCCATATTAAGTTCTGGTTCATGTATGGATCCAAACACAACAGAAGTGGGACTTTCAAAAACAGGAGAAAAATAAAACCTATTTGAGAGCATTAATGGTCAAGTCTCTGAACTCACTCAAGGGCCAGTTAATTTGTCACGAGGTTTTTTTCAGGGTCTCAAGCACCAGACATGTTTAAACAGGATAGAAAAGGTGCCAGATAACTGGTCCTTGCTCAGCTGCTGCATCTCTCAGCAGGGGTCTTTCCTTAAAGTCTTTAGAGGGGATGTCCTCCCTGTTTAACACCTCACTGTGCTGCTGACAGCCGTGGTGTTTGTGTATGGAAGTGGAGTCAAGCACCAAGTCATATATGACTTTGTAAAATTTGGGGGTGACCAAAGTATATCCAACAACAAGCCCAAGGGTTTTTATGAATAATAATGTTTATTCTGATCACATTGTGAAAGCTCAATAAATATGCAGTTCTATATACAAAAACACACAAAAGGACAGAAATATATTTTGTTCAAAATAACAAAAATGAGAACTTTTGTCCATACATTTTGTTAGAAGTCATTGTTGCAATGAAAATAGTTGAGTGGATTGACAGTCATATCTCTCAGCACTGGCCAGAGAAGGTGACATTTTGTAGTTGTTCCTGGGGCATCCAGTACTGCTCGCTGGGGAAGCCAGCTCCGCTAGAAACCTGGCAACAGAAAACAGATTTTGGTTAGGAACTCATTCAATTTTAACACTCCGGAAACCTCTTGTAAATTATATGAAACAGTTTATTGTAAAGCATATCTCCCATTTATAATATACATGTTTCTGACATACGTGAACTTTACAACCATGGTGTGAACATACCTGATATGCGTGCTGCAGAGAGGACAGCTGGGCTGTGTTCATGGTGTTACAGTTGGCTGTTGGCTGACCCAGGAACTGGCTGAGGGTTTGGGGCTGCTCTATGACACCTGAGAATCTCTGCTGTTCCAGCACCTCCTCGCTGAGGCCCAGCTGGGCTGACAGGTAGGAGATATAGCGGATGGTGAGGCGGAGGGTCTCGATCTTGGTCAGGGTCTGTCCTGCAGGCGCCACTGAGGGTGGGAGGTATGTCCTGAGGTGATGAAGAGCCTTGGTCAGGTCCCTCATCCTCAGCTTCTCCCTCTCGCTTGCTGTCTGGCGCTTCTTCCCCGGGTACCTGGACCTTGATTTCTTTGTGGTGGAGGTGGTTGTGGAGGATCTGGAGCAGGGCAGAGTCTTTGTCTCGCTGGTAAGACTAGGTGCTTTGGGGCTGCTGAAGATGAAATGGTCCGAGGCGTCTGCCTGGAGGGAGGTGGGGGAGAAGCAAAAGGAGTCCACAGACGAGGTGGGAGAAAGGCTGCTGCCTGCACTGAAGTAACCGGGGTCAGCAGCTGGATCATAGGCCACAGGATCATAAGAGTTCTCCAGGAGTGACTGACAGTCAAACAGGAAAGAGTTCTCCTGGAGCTGGAGAGTAGAGCAGTAGGACACCTCCATGGCTGGCGCTGTAGTTTTAGTTGTAGTCGGTTCTGTGGTTGTAGGCTCTTCCCTGAGCAGTGAGCTGTCAGTATGTTGCTGGTGAGGCAGTCAGAGGATAGTGAGGAGGAACAGGGAGGCTGCTCCATATATGTGGTGGGAGGTGTGAGGTTGCACCTCCGGTAGCCACCTCTGGTCCTGAGAAGCTCTTGGAGCAGGGCTGACACCTAGGCCAGGGGGTCCCATGGGAAAGAGGCCAGCTCCAGGACAAGGTGTGACCTGGCAGCTCGCACGAGCATCATAAAGTAGACAGATTCACACTATTCGCTCCTGCAGCCTGGGAACATGACCCTGCCATGACAGGGGCTGTACCTGGGACACTGGTCTGCCTCTGAACCTGAGGGATCTTAGGAACCTAAGAAGCAGCTAAATGATCCGTTACCAAATAATATCCAATAATATCCCTACAAAATCACCGTCAAACACACAGATGCTCACAATATCACTTTTTTATGAATGGCCGATCGAATGAACGAGGAAGAACCATAACTTGAAGGTTCAGTCAAACACAGCAGTAATTGCTGTGTCCTACCGACACCCATATACTGTAGAAATGTTGTTTAGTGTGGTACTGAAAATGATTGATTTAACACTTCTACACGTCATTAATGCTGCTCTTTCTGCCCTGGTATCTGATCCCTGCAAGGTCAGGCTGGAGAAGTGTGCCGGGGCAGCTGTGAGGCGTGAGGAGTTTACACCTCGTCCTGTTTGGACAGTAGTCGGCCTCACTGGTCTGGGAACCTGGATCCTCATAGAATGAATGTGCAGCATCAATAACAACTACCAAGCACAGTATACATTTTAGGAACTGGGTTTAACCTTGTCTCTCATCCACTTAGACTTTCGGTGAGGTCAATGGCAGAAAAATCTTGTTGTAATCCTTCAACAGAATATTTTATATTTAATATATATTTGCAATTTTATATTGATATAATTTAATATGTACTTTATCAGATGCCTTTGCAAATGTTTTGCTCTAAGTTGCACTTAAAAATCTTTTAACTCTTTCCTCAGCGCCTTTTTGTTTTCTTTTTATACCATTTTTTTCTGTCAAAACATTTATTACCATGTAGAGTTCCTCACCCCTGATCTTTCAAATGTTATTTCTGGCTTACAAACTTAGAGTTTTTCAACAGTAGTGTTCTGAAAAAGAACAGCAGGTGTATGAAAATGTACTGTCTATCTATGTCATCTCAAGCTATAGGTTAAACATTGGTGCATAGTTTTCTGCATGTAGGTTTGCATTCAGACAGTTTCGCTTGAAACAACAGAAGGGGAATTTAAGACACCAATGTACACAACATGCTATATTACTGTTTTAATGTTGACTGGAAGTTGATGGTGTTATTTTACAGATCCCTTATTGAGTCAGTCGTGACCTGCTCAGTGATTTGTTGGTATGGGAAGTTACATGTTTGAAACAGGAATCAACTTGGGGACATTTTTTTGGGAGGCGAGTGGAATCGTTGGGAAGCAGTGGCCAAATCACACGAAAAAGTAAAAATTTGGAGCAACCTCTCTTTTATGGAATTTGACTTGAGATACAGGTTACTGAAAATAGGCTGCAGTTCCAAGTTTTCCTTTAACCAATTGGCTATAAATTCTCTTCATTCCAATACAACATAAACTCCCTCCTAGATCCTGGCACAGCATAGCACTTTACCTTTACCTTTACCCAATCCCTATATTCTTCTTCCAGTTTTTATTTGATTTTATCACATTGACTCTTTATATTAGATTCTGCATTGTTTGTACAGTACCAGCACTTTTGATGTCTTTCATTTGTCTTATTGAGTTTTCATTATGTTCATAAATGAAAATAATCCTGTTGTTGGACAAGAAAGATCCGAACTGAACTTGATATCATTCATCACACACACACACACACACACACACACACACACACACACACACACACACACACACACACACACACACACACACAAAAAATATACCATTTACATATACATTTAATTTTACTAATGCCTAGTGGTGTGTTTTTTTTTTTCACTCATGCAATCCATATCTGTGTTTAGCATAGCTGGATTCTTATTTTCCGATGGTATCTCTCTGATCAGTGGATTCTCTCTGGTAAGTCCGTGGATTTGAATGTCAGGTGTGGACTGTGGATCTGAGTCCTGAGCAGTGTTCCCACAAACCACCGCGTCACATTTGACTCCTGGTGAAACCCATGATCTTACCGTGTGAATGACTCCCGCACAGCTCTCCGCCAACTCACTGATGCAAGAAGAAATGACAAATAAACAAAAAACTAAACAAACAAGCGAAGAAAAAATAGATATTAGGCAAAATATCCAAAACGAGGATAAAGATCTTCTGAGGACAGCTACCAGTAAAAATTATTTTGCTGAAGCAGTGGTTTAGTTTTTTATTTTTCTTGAGCTGGAAAGTGTGTGAGGTGACACCAGACTTGAGAGCTGACCCAAGGACTAGTTCCCACACTGACCTTTGAACCACCACCATCTTTTTCTGACATGACATTAGATGAGTCACTGGAAACAAAAACTTACCATTTATATTTCTGTCATTCCCAATATTCATCTATGTTTTTGTTACATATATAGCTGTCATTTCTCTCCTACTGACCTGCTGCTCTGTAACATACAGGTTACTTTTATAAAAGCGCTCGGAAATAACGTATTTAACATCGGATAAAAGAGTGACTGATAGCACTTATTAATAAACTACTCCTAGCATGTAAATGTTTTGATTAAAGCTTGAAGCTTGAACAGATGGAATCCATTTGGTTTTACACCAAAAAACTTAGGAGCTTCAAATATTCATTTTTCTGCCTAAATATTTATTTTTGTTTTATTTATCACTATATTTTTTGGAAGAGAACCTCTCTAATTCTGCTTCTCTATCAAATCATAAACTGTGATCAGTTAATTACATTTGCATCATGAATTTCCAGGCTGATGATAGAGAGGATCTTCCGTCTCTTAATCCACATTAGCTCTGACGGTGTTTACTCACATGTAATGAGTGAATAATCAGCGCCACAGTGCTAACCCTTTCATCCCAAACCCTTTTAGCCTGGAGTGTTTATTAGCTTTACTGTGATAAAAGACCTTAGTGAGTATATTAGGCTTTGTGTTAAGTTTGCTGCTTGCATATCAAATGAGCCGCATGTATGCGGCAAACTAAACACTCGGGCCTAATTCTCCAGCCTGATATGCAGATCCACACTTCTCTATGAATATTAAAGGCCTCTCCTTTGGCTTTAGCAGGTAATTAGGGCTGTAGGTGAGAGACGGGGGAAAGAATAGGGAGGATCTCATATCCCTAGTCTAGACTTAGCGGTGCCAGGGACCTGTCTGTGTTTGCCCTGAGCCACATTAACAAAGATACACTAAATAAACTAGATAACCCATGGAAGAGGCTGAGCTCTGGTCTGCTCACCTTGGACTACTCACATGTCACATGCTTCAGACCACAAGAGAGCATCGCTATAATGGTTCTGCAAAGACCTATGTCTCTGACTCCCAATTAACAATGTTACTTGATCTCACCTTTGAGGTATTTATGTCACTTAATATGTCATGTATGATCATAATCCTATGTATGACAAAGGATTATGTAAAGTCTCTCTATGGCATAGTATAATAGAATAGAATAGAATATTCATTATAAATGATACATTTCATAAGACATTATCAGATTTGAATGACTTATGTACCGTACACAGCCGTGGGTATCAGTCTATTTTGTCTCCAATACTACACAGTGTTGTGCAATGTTATACAATATTTTATGGAAATGATTTGGAAATATTATTTTCACACAAGTTGCAACAAATTCCATTTTCTTCTTAAGTATCATTAACATTCATTAACTGTTTCATTGTTTATTTGGGCACCCAGCAGTTCTTTGTGGACAGACTTGAAAAGATATGAACCTATCCTTCAATACATTTAAAGCTACTGTATGTTACGGGCTCTGGCAGCGTCTGTGACATGCGGTTATGCAGTTGTGAGTCGAGTTGTCTTATGTCAACAGGATATATGTGCTCAAGAAATTAATAACTGCGAATGATTACGACCTCTAATTCACAATATCCCCACAATTATCTTGTATCATAAAATAACATTAACATTAACCATCTTTTACTGTATATGTTCAGCAAGTACATAAAATTTGAAACAAGTTTGAAACCCCATCCTATTTTACAAAGAACACATATGCGCTTCATCTCATAGTGTATATTTTGTCATGGCATGATTAAACAAGAAGTGGGTGGGAGGGTTGCCAGTGAATTTCAATGGTGTTCACTTTGAGCACCATCACTAAGGACGTCGACGTTTTCATCCAGATTGGAAGTCGCTGTCGGTTTGTGTGGCGTCACTGTGCCTGTATGTCGAGGACAGGGTACTCTGTGGCATTTTTTCCAGAAGCACCAGCCTCATCCTGCCGCACATATCTAGGTGTAAGTACACGCAATCCCGCTGGATTTGAACCAGCAACCTTTCTTTAACAAGCCCCTTATTCTCAACTACTCGCCACAGTGTCCAAACCTAAAGTACACACGTAATGAATACCTGTCCGAATGATGAATGAGAGAAACCGTACTGCATCATGGGAGAGAGGCTTTGAATGATGACAAAAACATGATGACATTTGAATATTTTATTATAAATAGTGGTATAAAGAAATATAAAAATAGTTGTTAGACATATCAATATTTACAGGGAACATTTCATAGAAAAAAATAAATAAGATGTAGACTAGCACATATATTTCAAATAAATTACTTGATTCACAGTGAGGCAGTAAAAACAGTGAAGTAGTTTGTGTCTGTTGTTGGATGCTGATCGTACTGTGTTGGAGTGTTTAACCCCAATACTCTCTTGGAACCAATGGGATGCAGAAGTCTTTGCCACACATCTGTATTTAAAGAAATCAACAGGAAATGTATTAGCATTTTGTACAAACTGAGGCTAAATGTGTGATTTTACATCCAGAGTGTCATAAATAATGTGACTGAGTCAATGTTCACTCACCTGACAGGAGGGCTGTGTTGTTGGAGGGGACTGCAGGATGGTATCCATGCTGCTATCTCCCTGAGGAGCTTCACTGTACGGCTTATTGTACTGATCCACTCCAAAACTACAGCTCCCAGAGTGCAGCATCGTGTTCTGGCTGTGACACTGGGCTGGGTACAGGCCATGGTTCCGGTTCTGGTTCTGGAGCTGGGCCTCCTGACCTCCCATGGAGCCCTGCTGGAAGTAGCTGAGGATGTCAGGTGATGAAGTGTCGCTGGCTGAGGTGTCTCCTTGTTCCCTTCGCTGAAACAGCACCTCCTCGCTGAGGCCCAGCTGGGCCGACAGGTAGGAGATGTAGCGGATAGTGAGGCGGAGAGTCTCGATCTTGGTCAGAGTCTGTCCAGCGGGGGCCACCGAGGGTGGAAGATAGGACCTGAGGTGATGCAAAGCCTTGGTCAGATCCCTCATCCTCAGCTTCTCCTTCTCGCTGGCGCTCTCACGCTGTTTGCTGCGGATCCTGGTGGCTCGGCCCGACTTCCGGCCACGTCCAGACAGGGAGCAGGGCGAGGATTTGAGGCTCTGGGAATATCCGCTTTTAGCTGCCTTAGGGGTGGACTGTGGAGGCTGCTGGTAGGACGGAGACAGGCTGGAGTCCATAGAGTGGACGGGGGAGAGGGTTTCTGGCGAGGAGATGCTGGAGAGGTCTGAGTCGGAGCACCACTGGTACTGCAGGCCATAGTTGAGCAGAGGGACCGAGGAGGTATCCATGTTGTGTGGAGTGACTCAGTGGTCTGACTGGAGAGACTGGGAGGCTGTGAGTGCTGCTCAGCTCCTTCGCACTGGTTTATAAGTCCAGGCCAGGCCACAGAGGTGTAAAGTGACACCTCCGCAGATTCTCACAAACCATCAGTGTCTAAAGCAGAGGCCACTGCCCCAGAAAACACACACACACACACTCTCCCTCACTGGGACCCTGTCTCTGTACCTCTCCCTCTGCCCCTGTCTCTCCCTCTCATCTGTGTCTGGGAAAGTTCAGCTACAGGAGTGGAGGTGTGAATTCTGACTCCTACTCAAAACAATAAACAATTTTGCTTTTTGGGGTTTTTCCCCCTGCAGCAACTCAGATGCATTTTGCACATGTTGAAGGGTGAAGTTTATTTTGAATGATCTTGCAGTCCCTTTTTTTTTTTTTTTTTTTTTTTACACTAAAGCCTAAAAAACTGGTCAGCAAACTAAACATTATAACAGGAAAGTGCGAAGAAGCTATTTACTGCAAAAATAAACCAGCGATAAACCCGTACAGAAAATGCTCCCTGTACACTGAACCGGTGCGACCTGGGACCTAGAGCATCTACAGTATACAATAACAACATTGTTCTGCAAAGGTATGGGTCCAAAGTTGAACCCCACCATCATTTATGTCACGATAATCATATGCTCTAGCAATTAATCCAAAATGTTTACAACATAGGATAAATATGTGAAACTTGAAGACGTTTTTTGGATCCATTGCCACCAAATACATATCAGTCCATTGCAGTGATAAATAAAAATCTGGTTTATGCAGACCAATGTATAAACGTGGCCTGCACAAAAATGCAGTCACAAAGACTTGTAATTCACAGTGGTGGAAATTAATTAGACTTTCTCAATTTTTATTTACTTCTACTTCACTTGATAATTAAATTTCACATTACTTGATACTTTTACTACACAACATTTCAGAGGGAAAACGTACCTTCCCTTCACTTTTCCTTTGACATCAGCAGTTACTAGGTACTTATCCAGATTCAGATTTTGTAAACAAACATATGAACAGCTTATAAGATATGATGCATCGCTCTAAAGTAGATCAAATTAACTCCACATCAATCAGCCACTGCGTAAGAAATGCTGCTCATGTGTTAATGCATAAATGATAATAATTCCAACAATATGATAACTTAACGCTCTGAAAAGGGCTAATTTGGCATTATGATTACATAGTACAGATAATAATAATACAATTATACTGAACACAATTTTGAATGCGGAACTGTTACTTTGAATTTTACATTGTGGTACTGCTATTTTTTACTCAGTCCTTCTTCCACCACTAATTTGAAATTAAGCTATAAAAATAGATAGTTATTATGCTGAAACATGGGTAACTCTATTTGATTAAAATTTTAAAAATTAAAAAAAAAAAAAATCAATGAAATGACCCTTACAGAAATGGTCAATGTGGAGACACAGTATCACAGCGCACACAGTAGTGCAGTAT
This sequence comes from Xiphias gladius, assembly GCF_016859285.1. NCBI lineage: Eukaryota > Metazoa > Chordata > Actinopteri > Istiophoriformes > Xiphiidae > Xiphias > Xiphias gladius. The sequence continues at coordinate 8,392,015 of NC_053400.1, read as the reverse complement.
ATGTAGTATGGTAAGTAGGAGCTTAGGGTTGCAAAATGTACACTTTGTGCCTGAGAAACACTAACAAAAGGATTCTTGGATATTTACATACGGGGTATTGGGATGTGCTTAAATCACGTTGCTCTGTTTTTTAATTTTCTTCTGGGTTGAAAAACGCATGCCATCATGTCAGTGGCTTCGAAGTCAGGAGATTTATGATAATCAAGAGAGCGGAGATGATCCTGTCCGAACTCCTTTCTTCTCCCTCCTCACCTCGCTCCAACCTTGAACCTGAGAGCAGTGTCTTCTATCCTTCTCTTGATCTTTTCCACTTTATATCCCACCATTTCTCACTAGCACGATCACTTTATAGTCCCAGCGACTCAGGCGTGAGCTGTCATCTCTGACCCTTCACTGTCTTTATCTTGACTGAGCAAGTGCAGCTTACCCTACTGCTGCTGCTGTTCTCTGTTGTTCTGGTTCGAAAACCTATGCCCCACATGGCTAAAATGTAAATGTAAATACACCAAGGTTTAATGAAGCATAATGACTTGTATTATCCAGTTAAAGCAGAGGTGCGATGGTTCACACTGATGAGAACTGATGAGTCTGGAGGCGTCACTTCACACCTCAGCTGTGAGAACCAGGGATGCTGGAAAATACTATCACTGCTAACCTTCCCTGTCCCCATCTCTCCCCTGTTTCCTCTGCTTTCCTCAACCCTTTCTAATTTTTTCAGCAGAAGAAAATTTTGTTAAAACATCAGATCTATTGAGAAAGACCAATGCATGTTGATACAGAAATAGAGATGTACTTTTTTAGAGTTTCTGTATGTATATATGTTTCTGTATTTATATTTATACATATACATATATATTAAGTGAAAAATAACTGAAAACCCCTTGGGAGGACTAAAACGCAGATGCTCACGTGCTCTTCCTTGAAAAAAATCAGCTGAGTGAGTGTATCTATGCTTTTCACTTTATTATCCCCATCCAGTCTGATTTCAGGCAGCCCCGTTTTTGAGCTAGGAGCCAGTTTGCCTGTTCTGTTATTTTTCTTGGAGCCTCTGTTGTTTATGACATCATGTTAACATCCAATCTGTCATAAATCCCAACCCTGTTTAATGCAGGGGACGATTCTGTTTTTTCTCAGCTCAGTTTCCGTGAAGCATCAGCACTTTGTGGTTGGCTTAGTATCAACGTCATATCCTCCCTGGTGGAGAACCAGCTTGCAGCAATGCAGATAACTAGAATAAAATCCTCAATTAAACAAACATATGAAATGCAAAACTGTCTGAAATGCTGTTTGTCTGGTGTTTATAGATGGTGTCCTTCAGCTTGGAGCCTGGAGACCCTTTGACCAGAACACTAAAGTGCTGCCAGCTCCAGGGACCTTCAATTATGAAAAATAGGTTAAATAGTGAGGTGGTAAAGATATATAATATTCCTGAATCAGCTGATTCACTCTAAACAAACTAACGTAAGCGTGTGTGCAGTGTCAGGCTGAGGGCAGGGTGAACTGGGGTTGACCCGCTGTGCGACCCTGCCAGTCACCCTGCCCGAGGTGAGGCTGTGGGAGCCTGCCTGCGAGTTTGGCACCTCTGGGTGGATGCCCACCCACAGCAGGCTCTGAGGCTGGGCCACCTGCCACCTGTCTGGGCCTTCCGTGTCTATCAAGACCACCACGGCCGCCAGTGTGCTCCCTTTGCTTGGCTAAAATCTAATTACATGTACTTTAAATGATTCCTGTGGGGAAATTGGGTTGGCTCCACAGCAAATAGTGATACAATGAATAAAAGGATTAGAGGAAAGAAGTGAAACAGTCGACCATATAAAGTAGAAATGTATCAAGGAAAGTAAAACAATACAGAAGGTGTTCAATTTAGTCAATACACTGAGAAGTAGCAGTTTATATCTTGCAAATGATGGCATATGCAACAAGCCAATCAGTATATATGCAAATAACACAGGAAATTTGAGAAGCACAATGCAGTTGAAATGCTTTATTTTCTGTCTTTCCCCTTCAACGTGGAACCCATTTCAGCAGCAGCAGTAACAAAGCTGTTGTTTGTACTGTATACATCAGTGTGACCTGTTAGTAAGTAAGTGCTTTAGTTCACTGTTATTATAAATTTCATTAGTCTAGTGGTATCCCATCCTTTTTGTGTCACGACCAACATTTTGGGCTCTAAAGTAAGGGGAGGAACAGAAGGAATGTTTGATCATGAGAGTAGCTTTACTGTTGTTTTTTGTACAAAGTGAAATAACTAATAACTTATAGATACTGAGCTGTTAAGAGAGCACCAAGTTAGCATCGTACTCCTACAACATTGTCAGACTCACAATGGACAGATAAAAATAAGGATCGATGGAATCAGAGATATTGTAGTTTTTGTTCCACACATTCTTCTTCCTTGTCAAAGCCTGGTGACTACATTACCCACGGTGCAACTCAAACACTGACAATTTGGCGGGAGATTTGGGTGTGTAATAAAGTGGCAATCTTGAAGACTTTCATTTAAATAAACGTCTGTTAAGTAGGTATCTATCGCCGAATGAAGTAACACAGTAGTGATTGAGCCTATGGCACAATGATGAAAGTACTGAAATATTTATACATTACGAACTGGGTGTTTTCTTGCAACTGCATTCTAATGTGGACTAATGAAGACATGTTTAGGTCTTGAGCAGGTAAACCTGGGCACTGAGGTTGGTGACAGCACTTTTCCTGTTGCCAAGACCACTGCCAGATTTTAGTCCTGGTAACCCTGACTTGCTAACCCTTGGTACGCTTTACAGTCAACACAGAGCATGACAAATAAAAATAAAACCTAGGCTGTAAATGCAGCATCACATTATTCTGAATGTCTCTTATTTATCTCAGATGTGTGTGGTAATATTAGCTACGTTGAAAGCTTCAACGTGTTTTGTGTGCGTGTGTGTGTGTGTGTGTGTGTGTGTGTGTGTGTGTGTGTGTGTGTGTGTGTGTGTATGTGTGAGTGTGTGTGTGTGTGTGTGTGCGTGTGTGTGTATCCATGTCAGCGGGTGAGGTGGCCAGGGAGGGGGATACATTCTGCACCCTAGGTGTGAAACATAGCTGATACTGGAGGGGTCAGCCAGGGGTGGACAGTAAATTTCATCTAATTGTGCGGGAGTGACATGACAGAATTCCACAGAGCAACAGATCAGAATAGACCGAAATAAATTGAATTGCCTCGTCCGAGCAGGAAACAATCCATCATCAATGTAAGCAACATTGATTGGCCAAATCTCGCACTAACGAAAGTCAGAAAAGATTGAAATTAAATATTAATTCCAGAGAAAACATGAGCCTCATGTTCACGGACCTCTACAGTCTAAACCTGGTGGACAGATCAGCAGAGTGTCTTTCACACCTCTGCCAGAGTAAACACATCCTCCTACTACTGGCACTTGCTCACACTTGTAGACCGCCATGTTTTCACAAGCCCTCCTTACTTAAACCCCCGACACACAGCTGCCACTGACATGGGAGCAGTTATGTTGAGCTCCCACTCGCTGCTGCCATTCCTGAAACATAAAATGAGGTCAAGACTATTTCAGGGCACGAATAATGGATGTAATGGATGCAAATAATTCCTATTTGTCTTGACAAAACAAAAACAAATGCTTACAATTATATTTTTTTTAAATCATTATTTTTACATCACAGAACAAAACAAAAATCTCAGGGTTCTTCTGTCCCTGCGTTAAAAAAGACAGACATTGCAACACTGCAATGCTTATGTACTCTGTCCATATTTGCACTCTTCCCACCGGTGTTTGTGACTTTTTTCATAGTGAATATTCTCAGTGTGCTTTCCTTTGACAGCATGTTTTCACCTGTTGAGCTTTCTTTAAGTGGACAGTGTCAAATGTGATCCACTTAACCTTGCTCTGACGTCCTCTGACGACCATAGTGAAAATTCATCATACATCTGCTGTGAATTTATTTATGTGTATTTGAAGCTGTCAGGTCACATTGAAGTAATAGTTTTCACATTTTGGTACGTACCCTTATTCACTTTATTGCAGTGAGACATCTGTGCATTAAGTATGGCTACAGCCAGCAGCTGGTTAGTTTAACTTAGCACAAAGATGGTAAACAAGGGGGATACAGCTAGCCTGTCTCTGTCCAAAAGTAAAAGGTTACAGTGTTACAGCTCAAGGTGAATTCAGACAGGTGAAGCAAATTTCATCATGCATAACTCACATGAATTTGACCGCTGGACATTGGGCTTATATTCACCCCAAATGTAACACAGAGTTAGCTGTAAGCTAGCTAGCAACAAAGGCGCAGACCGATGTCTGTGGGAGTGTACCTGTGTTTGTGCTCAGCTCAGCCTCTGACTGATATCAGATCTCACCAGAAAGTCCGGTTCTTTCTGTTACTTTCTTCCAGTCTCTCTCCTTTTTCCTCTTTTCTCTGTACGTTTATGAAGGAGATTCATAAAGCCCTAGGATATGCGTACATTTATCGCTCAAGTTTCAAAGCTTTCAACTCGTATGGATGCTTGTTCGTGTCAGTCCGTCCGTCTTTATGCTAAGCTAAGCTAATGGGCTGCTGGTTCTCATTTAACTCTTGTATTTCCCAAAATGTCAAAGTAACTCTTCAAGTCAAATCTGAAACTTTCTAACATTCACAGTAGTCACACAAGTGTATAACTTGTTTCATATGTTCAGTGCACATTCTGCATCTATTATTAATCATGAAAAACTGGATCACAACCTCTCAGCTTTATTCAAGTCATGATGGAGCTACTATTTTACAACTAATATAAACAGGTCTACAATATGTACAACAACAAATATAGTATTGGTAATCAGACTATAGTGTTTCATTAAATTCACAGACATGTGGATAACAACCACACACGCACACACAGCTCAGTCATGCCAAAAAAGTAACATGCTCCTTAGAAATCTTGACACATGTCAGAAATGCAGCAGGTTCTGTAAAACAGTTCTTCATCGGAACGTTAAAATGAGAGCATCATATCAAAACATCTAGTCTCACAGTTTTGTATCATTCTCTTTTTTAGAAAAGACGAAAAAATAAACAAACAGAACAAATCCTTAAACTTTGTCATGGCAAGATGTGACAGATAAGACTGATTCTACGTTATCACCACCTACAGAACACAGCTCTACGGTTAAGGACAGACACGACGTCTCTGAGTTGAGGACAAGACGACAAACAGGAGGAAAATCCAGTTGACTGTTCAGGTTGGATTTGGATCAAGTGGGATAAATGAACAGAAATGGATTTCATTAAAAAAAAAAAAAAAAAAAAAAAAAAACCTCCTACATATAATAAAATGGTCAATCCAGGTTTATGTCTAGCGAGAACAAACCAAGCAATAACGTGTACTAAAGAAGACTACAGACAGCACAGGACAGTGCAGCACAAATAAAAACTGGGTGAAGGAAAGAGGTATTTTCTCTGAATAACAACACCAGCAGTGATATTGCTGCTGAGCCTCGGCAGTGATTACAACAGGCTTCAAATCCAAGTTCACTCAGGACCACAACTTACATACCTAGGTCTCTCCTTTTTTTTCCAGTGGGGAATGAAATCAAAGCACAACATGGTAACATGAACTACATCACCTTTCAAGTACAGACACATTTTCATCTCATATTAATCTTTCTTTTACACAAACCTCGAACAAAACAAATGTTGCTACACTGTGTGTAAATGTGTTTGCACAGAGGGATGGGCAGTAAATGATAAAAAGGAAATGACAAACACTAGTTTCATATGAAGTGTCAGAAAAGCTGGGCAGCTTGAGGAGCTTACAGGGGGAACAGAAAGCAACCACAGGTCCATGTAGGCAACCAAACAGGTTTTCAACATGATTAATCACACAACCATGACAGACTCATAAACACAGCTAGCACAGCTTGGCCTTTCTTCCTTGTCTTTCCATTTCCGTTTCAGCTGATACTTTTCCACAAAGCTATCACCGTAGCTATACTGTGTTTGGGGCCTGGGCTGCAGGAGTTTGGCTTTTCATGACAGGATTTTCTCCCGGGTTTCGGGCAGCTTGAGAGCCACCAGACCTCCGCAGACGAGGGCGGCGAAGGCCAGGAAGATGGGGATGATCTTAGTGATGCCGATGAAGGCTGCAAAGATGAAGCTGGCAATGATGGCCGCAAGCTTACAGATCCCATTCAGGATACCGAACGCTGTCCCTCTGTAGAGTCAGAGGTAAAAGGTGAAGGAAGATTAAATGCATAACAAAACCAAAAGCACAACAGTCATAGTGTAAAGACTAAATCAAGCAGTATTTTTATCTGCTCTAATGTAAGCTGAAAAGGTAAGCATGTCCAGCTAGTTGGCTTACTATAGTAGCAACACTGAGACAGAGGCACTTTCGGAGCCAAGCAGCATATCATTAGCCAACTAACTACAGGGTTACAGGTTACGTTAGAAAAAGAGCCATTCAGTACTTGGACTGTGTACTATTTCCCCATGGGAACCAGCTCTGGATGCTACTATATGCAGCAGCTCTGTCCAAGTAGGGGAAATTGACACTCCAGTAAACAAACCTCAGCCAAATCGTCAGCCAAGATAGTGTGTTGACCAAAAACCTTGACTACTTCTCATCCTAAAAGCCTTTTCTCTGGTATCAGTAAAAGGGAAGAAATGCATTTGCAGAAAAAATGCACTATAAACCAGAAATCTCATAACCATCATAATGTTCGTGTTACTTGTCCAAGAATGTTTTTTACTTTACACTAAACATCCAAAAAGGGCTATGTCATAACAAAGTATTGTAACTGTCAACACTCAGGTTTCCCTTATCATACTGTACTGTATGTAATACTAAGGCTAACTACACCTACCCGGCAGTACAAAAACAGTTCTGCTCCTTTCAACGTCTTCATCAGGAAGGTGAAGATACTGGCTTTTTGCTTGGGGCTTCTAGCTTTAGCCTCAGTCTTTTAGTATGATCCTATGATAGGAGGCTTTTGACCGACTCATGGAACTAATGATACCTAGCTATCTATGATTAAAATATGCCATTAACAGTTGCCATTTCAGCCAACAAAACTGACAGGCGTTGGCTGGAAATGAGAAGCCTGCTTTGGTCTACATCTATGTGAAATCAAAGGTCCATTGGTTTAAGAAATAAACCAATGGATTAGAAATTCATTACATTTTTTTTATTAAAAAAAAATTTCTAGTTTTAAATCTGCCACTGTTATCACTGTAAACTGCTAAGGTGCCGTGCGAAAACAGAAAGCTGGATAGGCATAGCAACAGTAGGGTGTAATGAATGGTCATTTCAACCTGTTTTGATCGTACAAGAATAAGGACAATGATATTATATAGGAAAAAATGTACAAAATGCAAAAGATTGCCAAGGTTTCTTTTATAATTCTGAGCTGGAAGTAAATTTGTACTGTATGTACAGCATTTGAGCAGGGGTGGAGTTGGAACATAGACTGTGGTAAAGGTCAAGGTTTTCACAGAGGGACAGAGTTAGACTGTACCTTTTAGAGGAGGGATAGAGCTCAACAGAAATGACCTGAAGTCCGTTCCAGGCTGCCACGCTGACCCCGTAGAAGAGACACTGCCAACATATTACAGCTCCTTGACTGAAACTTAACAGCAGCAGGAAAGTACAGGCAGACGATGCCAGCATAGAACCACCTAGGTAGAGAGACAGATGATGGAAAACTGAAACAGATATAGCAAAAACTGCAGAAAAGAGCCCCATCTGCCCTAGGTTACTGTGCCTATAGTGTATAGGTACTTTCTGCGGATCTCACCTATTATCCTGATCCTTCCTATCTTATCCATGAATAATGCTGAGATGATGTTGCCAGGCAACACAGCCAAACTGCCCAGGAAGCTGACAATGTAGATGACAATGTCGTTCTCTTCCTGGAAGTTCAGGTGGCAGCCTTTCTTTGGGTGGAGGAAGGTGTTGTTCTCCATCCGACAATCTTTGAACTTCTCCTGCCAGAGGTCTGGAGAGAAGAGAAAGATTTAAAAGGAGGCAATGCCTCCAGAAAAATACTTCAAAGTGTTGCTTTGACAAAGTTGACTGTTTTACAGCAGTGTTAAGCAGAGGCCTTAACGTGCCATCAGTCATTACTGATTCCGTGGGGTACCTGTGTTATAGAAGACAGTGTTTTTGATGGTGCAGTTCTCAAAGAAGGTGTTGGTTGACTTTACATCCTCAAAGTAGCAGTTCTCAAACAGAGAATCCTCAAACTTAACAGACTTAATCTCAATGTTTGCAAACCTAAATGAACAGAAAGAAGTGACATTAAACAGTAGTAAAAACAAATTGTGAATTGTGACTTTAAAGAGCATGCTATAATAGAGGGGCAGTGTTGAGGGAGCCTACTTGTCATGGATGTACTCTCCCTCGCGGTGGATCTGGTTGACCAGAGAGAAGTTGAAGTGGAAACGTTCGACCCGTTCCCGGTGGAACACTCGAACCTTCGACTCGTATTCCTCATACTGCATGTACTTGATCATATCAGGGAACCATACTCCCAGCCCGTGGTAGCTGATACACACAGAAACAATATTTAAGAGAAAACCTGAACACAGAAAACCAAACATAACCTGCATATAGCAACGTAACACTACTGGGGTAAGGGAGAAGTTTTATCTTTTTTGTGTGATTCGGGTGGATTTACCCTTTAATTTTACCAGGGAGATGATTTCTATCTTCAGATTAGCTCTGCCTCGGAGAGGTTTGTAAAACTCCTCTCTTCGTAATATTCTGAAAATTGCTGATTCGGATGTAAACCTACCAGTAGGGGGTAAGTATATTCTACTAGGTTTCTGAGGCCCAAATCTCAGCCTGGGTCTCCAGGTTAAATAAGATATTTTTACCTGAAGGCCAAGCAGAACCAGACAATAACCAGGAAGAGGCCTTGCAGTCTGAGCTCTGGAGCTGATAATGACATTATGTTGGCCATCACCTGAAAGATGGACAGACAGGAAACATGTCATTTCTGCATGAAAACAAAAGGGGTAGGAACTTGTGATACTTAGTGTCAATTAAGCACCGCAAGGCTCCTATTCTGTTCCGATTGTACTTTAGTGTGGGAGGGATTTGGAGACCTGTTGCAGCATGGTCATGTGTCTGACGGTCCAGCGCTGAAAGGCGGTGCCAGTGTCACTCTGGATCTCTATGAACTCGTCCTCCTGAGTCTGTGGGGTCTTAATGCTGGTCACCTTCACAAACAGACGGGGTCGGGAATGTATAATTAACTGCATTACCATTAATTACTTTTTCCACGCTGAGCGAATTCCATTTCTCTTCAAAACATCAATAAATTGCATCATTAATAAAGATTGTTACATTCCTCATTTGCTTCTGTGTTTTTATGTTTTTTAATCTTTTTTTTAGAGATGATTAAGTGTCAATAGAAATTCAGAACACATTTAAATTCTTAAGAATTTAAACAGGGTTGATGAAAACCTGTTAAATTACTGTATATATTAGAAGGGAAACTATAGAGACGAGTATAAAGACCCATTAGCCTTTTTTTATTTCTATTTCACATTGCAGGCTGTCTTCATCAGTGTAACACCTGCATCAATATTTAAAATTGTGGAGCGTGTTGTTATTTGGTCTTTTGTGTATACAGTTCAAAATGTATGTACAGTATTGTATTTGTCAGTTACCTTGTTTTTTTTTCCTATTTTTTAATACATGACCTACTGCTCACACTCTAAATTTTCTAATTTAAGTGTTAGGATTGCTCATTTGGCTTTGTCTAATAGAAGTCCAATGAAACAGCTTTTATTATGGGTTAAATGAATACCATATACACACATTAGGAAGTACAATGTGCTATTTGTGACATTTACAAATTAAGAAATTCATGTACTGTACTACACTGTTAGGAACAAAGGCCACAGACATACAGTATGTCCCCCTTTAACTTTGAAATGCTACTCCCTGATTTCAATTTGAAAACTTCATAAATAGCTAGCTTTTTCATGTCCTACTAATTTTTTCACAGCAGGCATTTGTCACAGCAGGAAAAGCAAAGATGTAATGAATAACATTAATTACGGCCACATTCAGAGTGCCCCAGTAAACTACGACAGTGAGGCAGCATGCACCATCACAGCCATCATTAGTGTTATTAATTACACTAATGACGGTCTATGGGGTCTAATGTGGATGCTAGCTTACTGTCGTGGGCTTGCACTTGCGTGGAATTGAGCCATCGTTGATGTATTTTCGTGACACCCGTGCATTCCCTGCTATGATGAGTAAGAATGTGCGATGTGACGTCTGCATTTTCCATCACAGCAACAGCCACAAATCAGGCTGTGTGTGTGTGCTGGTTTTTTAAGTATCCCTTAAATATAAAGACTTACCGTGAAAACCCTCTCTGGCTCCCCCTTGGCCTTCCAGTTGGTGTCATGAACTTGTCGCAGGACCATCCAGGCCTCGTCGTGTCGGGCATTCTGGAAAAAAAAAGAAGACAGAAAATAAAAATCACATACAAACTAAATAATAATGAATATCTACATAACCAGAGTGTTCTGTGAAACCTCTCTGGGTTTTTTGTAAGTTTAGTAGAAATTTTATAGTATACTATATAGTTCATTAAAGCAACCACTTTGTTTAAAGTTTCAGTTTGACGACGGAAATTTTCCCACATACACTGGAGCCAGATAAGCAGCTGAGTAACAGTGTTCCCATGAGGTCTGCCTCTTATCAGAAGGGGCAATGTGCGATAATTTGGGGGTTTGTGACATGAACGGGTTGGAGCAGTAACACACAAATACAATACCACATGTGGTTAAAGGTCTGACAATGTCCTGGATGAGAGACAGGGGTGGGTGGTGTTCTGGTGATGCCTTAGCAGCCCTTCGCTACCTTTGCACTGCAGTGTTGCCGTGGTGGCTGATGACTAAACGTTTTTAACCAATCACAGCCTGATGTTTAATACCGTATGCTTACATAGTGCACATTAGGATACAGCACTTATATCTACTGGCTTTCAATCAAAGAGGTTGCAGGATTTAACCTCCAGGAGGAAACGTGGACTCTCTGGCATGAAGATGATTCCGATGAGTGCAGCCAGCGCAGGGAAGAGACACACCAGAATAAACAGTCTCCAACTGTGGATCTGGAACTCTGTACCGATGGCAAAGCCCCAGCCTGGAAAACCAACCAGTAAAGAACGCGTTAATACGTCAAGAGAACATCTTCCTGGCGCTTCTTTAAATCCAAATCACAGAATTACTGTAGTGCAACAAAACACAAAATGCATCTTTACGGTCATGTTTTATATATCTAAAACTTATTTTATACACCAATTTCTCAATTTTTTGCACGAGTCATTGGCATTTCAAAGATTGCACTGATTAAAAAGTTGAAAGTAAACACTCTGTGTTGGAGTCCCATAAAATTCTTCTTCTAATCCTGATCCTGCCAAGATGTTCAATTCTTTTAATGACGATTATTCATAATTAGCAAGTAATTGCTGAGATATCTTCTTGAGATGAGGCATATTAGCAGCGAAGTAATTAATGTAGCCGCATCCTGCTGTTCATGCAGACTGAAGAAAGGCATTCTACATGTCAGAGTACTCCTGCAGTTATTTGAATTTTAATTAAAAGTTAAAAAAAAAACCCACTATATCATCTCTGTCCTCTATGTTATCTGCAGTATATTTGAAGGTTTGTGTGCCTTCGTGTTTGTGCCTGTTTGTTAGGCAGCGTGTTTGTGTGTCTGTGTGTCACCATAGTGAGGGATGATTCCCCAGGCAGTGAAGGAGGCGTACAAGCCTCCAAGCATCCAGAACATGCAGAGCCAGCTCAGATGTTCTCCACGTTTATCCATCTGTAGAAACTCGGTGAAGTAGGTGTACACTATCGGGATGGAGCCACCAATTCTGGAGGGAGGTAATCACAATCAAAAATGTATTCTTTTCTTTTCTATATAGATTGTTCTTCATCTTCTGAGGATTTAAAGGAAAGTTTAATGTTATCTCTGGGATTTGAGTCCCATCGGTAGCCTGTAATGTCGAGATCGAGGAATTCAACAATATTGTCATTTTGTCCTCACTGTAAGAATCTTCGCTCAAATTGCACAGAATTCTGTCAGTCACCGCTAGTGCTATTTAGCGATGCAGATGGTTTTGATTTAGCCGACCCAGATTTTAAGATATCCGTCTCTGGGATTTCTGCCTCAATTTCCAGGTGCGTAAAACTTCATTACTGTTGTTTCCAGAAACAATGACGCAGTATCTCTGGACAACACATGGATCTCGCTGTGGGCACTTTTAATCGGCTCTACTTTCTACTGAAGTTCGAAGGAAAACTTTTGACAGCGATTTTTTCTTTCAATTATATCTTTCAATAAACGGACTCTTTAGCAAATAAATAGCCAAGCATATAGGTTTATGACTAAATGATTGCAATCCCTGTTTATGTTGCGAATATTCTCAGCTTTTTCAGAATGTACAAAAATTGCGTTATTGTCAGGTTTACTTCTGAAATGTAACAATCTAAAGCAGCAATTAAAGCCTACAAGTTAATACTCAGATTCTGGGGGGAAAAAAAAAGATAAATAATACAATATACTGATTAATCTCATGGAAAATCTAATGTAATGATGACAGTTTTTAAAAAAATATGTCTTAATAGTTATTATAAAATGCATTTTGTGATATGATGAAGAATTTGTTATGGCAACTGAATATGTTGCTTTGGTTGTCAGTTTGTTCAGAGAGCTCTCAGTTCTCAGTATGATGCCAGGACTCACCAGGCCGGAAAATTAAGTTGTGGATATGGTTCACTCGGGCACAATAACAGCATCACTGTTATATTTTTAACGCAATATTTCACCCTATGTGTCATAGCTCCTTCCTTTACTCAGATTTTTGCCATCTTCTTTTACAGTAATAGATTTTATATCATATGTAAGAGATTTACTGATTTAATGAGACAAAAATAAATGATAAAAATGACCATATACACTAGGTTCAGCAGAAAAATGATGATTTCGGAACAGCAAAACTCTTATGCAGTATGTTTAACATCAAGACAATCATTGGCATTTTAGCAGATTTCTCTCTTTTTTTTCTTATGATGACAAATCTTCTGAACTTGGGAGTGTGGAGTCTGCTAGCTGCTTGTGTTTGTGAAGACAGGAAAACAGGCACAGTTCTTCTGCAGATGTGCGCTTTGATGACTAACATGGGGCTCATTATCACCGTGAACATTTTTATTTTGGTGACCTTGTATTTTATTTTTTTCATTTTTTTATTTATTTTTTTTGGCTTAGCAAAGAGCTCAGACATTTGTATTGCAGGTCTGGGAACACTCAGGCTGCAATCATTATCAAAAGAAATGTGTCTTTGAAAGTTGCAAAAGAAATCTGTGCATAGCAAAAGCTTCATCCCAAATGCAGGTGACAGCAGGAATTCAGCAATTAAACCTAAATTAAAAACAAGCAAGGATCAGTGCTCTCTAGTTTTAATTAGTGTAATAAAGAAATGCTCTATTACGGTAAATAAACAGATTTCTCTGGGTGTGCAGCGCACAGTTAACGTGTCTTTGAGTTGTATTGACGGCATGTTACTGTGTGGTGGCGTGTGCCAACATGCAGCTCATGGCAGCATGTTGAGTAGATGGCAGCTTGAAAACCCTCCTTTGGTATCACGCATGTATTCTACACCAAACTGATGGCTAGAACAACACTTTCCTACATTTTCTCGTATGGGTGGAGCCCTTGGAGCAGCGTCGTTTTGGCCGAGTAATAGCAGAGAAGGTGCCGTCAAACTTAACCCCAGTGAGGGCCAATGGGAAACAAACAACGAGCTTCTTTTTGAGTAGGATAACAATTAGATTAAATGAATAACCCAACTCTGCTAAAACAGAGCCAGCGTGTCATGAAGCACAAAGCAACATGAGCAGTTAATAATATAGTTCTAGGCTACAGGCTCTAACCCTTTTGATGTTGAATATGTGTAACAGTAAAGCAAAAATATCCTTCTTTATTGGACTAAATGCCATGTAGTAGTTATGTGCCTGGGTAAGCCAACTGGTTTGTTTAAATTATGTCCTCTCTCCCTCCATGTTGTTCCTAAAGGACCGCAGTTTGTTTTAATCGAAGTGCCCCCATTACTCATCTTAGTTAAATGTCAGGCATCTTATTTTGAAACAAATATAATACAAATAAAATGCCCCCGAAAATGTTACAGACGTACTTATTTCCACTAAAAGAATTACTGTCAGTCAGTCTAAAAAGCCTGCCGAGTTGTCTTTTGTTCAAACAAGGGCTGGGAATGTAAATGTGAACACAAATGTCAACGTAAAAGTGTCTCACCCGAAGCCTGAGCAGAACCTGAAGAAGAGGAAGAAGCCGTAGCCCTGAGCAAAGCAGGACAGGAAGGAGAAGACCAGGTCGATAGTCAGTACGTAGATCAGACACTTCCTCCTCCCCATCTTATCACACAGACCCCCCCACACCAACGCCCCCACCATCATGGCCACATACACCAGCAGACCTGAAATACACACACACACACACACACACACACACACACATACAAGCAGTGACACACTTGGAGGCATTTGACCTGGTACACTCATAATCCAGTTCAGTGTTTTACTCACATAATACACACTGGATCTCACTGAATCAAACAATATAGGCTCTACAGATACATATATCTGCATACATATGTATACACACAAGCATCACTCAAATTAATGATTACAGTAGATCTATTATTTAACTAAAAAAAAACAGACCAAGACTCCTGTTGTCCACAAGGAGGCTCCCTTTACCCTTTTATGAACATAGGAGCATAGAGAAATTCAATGTGATGCATCAGCATTGTGTGCTCTGATCAACATTTCCGAATATGCATAGACTGATAATAGCTTTCCCAGAAATCTGACAGATAAATGAAGCTCATAATGATTTTGATCGACAGAACGCTAAGAGTGCTTCACTTCTGCCACAATCAGCTTCCCATTGCTAAATCTGTTTTCAGCTTTGTTCAAATGTGATCAGTGTTGCTTCGGTTGTCTTTGCCGTTGTCAGAGTTTTCTCTTTGGAGATTTTAGTGTTACTTTGATTAAATGCAAAACTCATTTTCTTCTTAATTGTACTTGCAGATTACAAATCTGAGTCACAGCGGTTTGGAGACTATCCCAGCATGCAGCAGGCAGGTAGTCTAGTCTTCCGTTTCTTTTTGTTGTAAGGCAACAGCCTATAGCAGTGCCCAACTGGGCTGCCCATTACTGTACCGAGGAGATAATAAAGATTATGTACTTCCTTTTTATGTCTCTGTGGAGAGCAATACACTCTCCCCTGCTGGTGGTGTCAGGATTGAAACCTACAACCCCTCCACAGCCATCCTCTCCACCATGTTGTTTAAACCTTTAGACCCACACCTCCTGCCTCCTCTGTGTTTTTACTACACACGGCCCTAATTACAGTGGGACTAAGAAGCTTAACGGCACGTGGAGCCATAGTGTGCACCTTCCCCATGGATTACTAGACCATCCAAATGCTCTCGCGCTCCATACGGCAAACTGCGCATCCCTAGCTCATTCAACAAGAGACCGCTCAGGGCAATGGCAGACAAAGGGTCAAGGCTATCATGACTCTGACAACTGCAATTCAGCAGTCAGTCGCACCAGCTGTTAAAACTGATGAATCGGTAACCTAATGGGATATGGTCGACACATCTGACCCGACGCTTGATCAAAAATCTGTTAAATAATGTTTCAACTGGGGAAATTTTTAATGACATTTGACAAAAACAATATACTATATCGCAAATTATAACACTTTATGCCATTAAATCTTCAAATGATGCCAGTTACCATAGCATAATCAGATATTTCCATCATTCAAAAGCGCATGAATGGCACTTACTCTGAAATCATATCTCTCCATATATGCACACATAAAAAAAAAATAAAATCATTCCTACATTCATGAAGTATCTGCAGTTAAGTTTAATATATTACTATCACTGCATCATCTTTAAGTCTTAATAGTGCCATCTGATTTAGTAAATGGAAACCTGCTAGTAGTTATAAGGAACTTAGCAAGGCCATTTCACACAAAGTGGATTTACAGGAGAGGTGTATTTTACATGTCATACAACAGTAACAACAGTCTGTTTGGCGTTAATAGCAAAAGAACTACATAACTTGCATGATGATCAGTGAAGCTGCTGTTGCTTAACAGACAACAAAAAATCTCTAGAAACACGTAAAAAGTCCAATTCCATCAAAAGGAAAAACACATGACAGACCTGGACATCTTGCTTGATTCACGTGACGTCTGAGAGATGCGGAGCGAAAACACTACAGAAATTAATGCTGGCCACCAAAGATGCTCTGGATTAACACTTTCATAGCAGGAGGCAGGCATCATAAAACCACCTCATAATTCATGTAAGACCTTTTTAATTGGACTTGTGGTTTTATTCCAAAAATGCACTAGATGCCTTGCAAATTTAGCAGTTTCCTTGAGATAGTTGGGG
This sequence comes from Xiphias gladius, assembly GCF_016859285.1. Lineage (NCBI taxonomy): Eukaryota > Metazoa > Chordata > Actinopteri > Istiophoriformes > Xiphiidae > Xiphias > Xiphias gladius. Next base: position 8,375,510 of record NC_053400.1, on the reverse strand, counting down.
TTTAAATCTCTGCAACCAGATCAAGCCTGGGATTTAAAACCGGCCAGAACTTCCTCTTCTTTGTCTCCAGCATTGTGTCTCCCACTGTAAGCCTTCTGTATTTTCAACCTATAGATGAAGCAATAAAACCATGTTTAAAGGTAAGTGCACCATCCATCCTCCTGTTTTTAATAAAAGGTTTGGAAGTCTATCTGCTATCCAAGACTGAGTTTGAGATTAAACACGTCTGCTCCCGTGTGTCTGGTGAACAGAGCAGGAGCATGAATCAAACGGCGTCATTCTGCAGATCTACTTCATATTCTCAGCCAACGATCTGTGCTCCCCTCCCACTCTGCACAAACAGACGCTGTGATTTCATTTTCGCCAGGCCTTCCTCCTGCTACCACAGCCTGTCAGAGGCCTGAAGCGTATCTGACAGCTCTGCACCGGGCACTGCAGGCCGCCAGGCTCTCTGACTGCTGCAACATGCTCCATATTAGCCTGGGAACACACACTGAATACAATCACCACCGGGTTCCTCATCAATCTCTTGCAATGCTTCATCCCAGGAGCCTGTTGTTAAGATGAAATGAGCGATGTGCAATCTGCCACATCGTCTGGCTACACATGAGGCCTGGGAAATAAGGTGAGGGGCTGTAATTTGCAGTTTAGATGTCTGCACAGAAAGTGAGGAACAGACGCTTTCAAGGTACATTTCCCAGTAAGTTGTGTCTATGCTGCATACAAATGTCAGTATTTTTTTGGCATGTTTTCTTTTGTGAGGCAAACAGGTAACTGAAACAGTGCCTCTTTCTCTATCTATATCTAACATAATTAAACACTTAACATGTGGTGTGGCACCTCTCAAGTCACCTTCCACACACTTGTAGAACCAATGCAGAGGCTCAGTGAAGCTAATCTGGTGGCTGACAGTGGACCCATACTCTATTAGGACACACAATGTTGGTTATGTTCTGTAATTTCACATTTGCCTAGAAGGATCCAAGTCTTCTTTCCTAATTTATCTCAGTGGCTTGGGGATATTTCTGCTTGAAGCAGTGGTCTGCAACCATTTGCCTTAAAGAGCCATGCATACAGGATTTTGTTCCAGCCCAGCACAACAGCAGATCACTTCACTGATGAGTTCCTCCTCTCTGGGTAAAGACTGGAACTCTTCAACAGATGATTGTAATTAGCTAGTCTTGTAGCCAGCCAAAAGGCTGTATATCTGACTTGGAGAAATGTGTGTGCTAGATCTGTTTCTAGCCATGCTAGCTGCATAGTTCCGGGGATGACAATGTCTGTCAGACAGTTCACCTTTGATCCAGACTGAAATATCTATGTCACTGTGGGATTGGTTGCCATGAAGTTTGGTACAGGTATTCATGTACCCCTCAGGAAGAATTGCAAAAAACTCTGGCCATCCTCTGACTTTTCCTCTAGCGCCATCATCAGGTCAAAATTTTCATTTGTCTAGCACTGGACAAATGGTATATTTATGACCAAATACCTGCAAAACTAACTTTCTCATCAGCCTCAGCTGCACTTTTACCAAAAAAAAATCCTTTTCAAATGACGCTTATGTAATTTTGGATTGGAAAACTAAGAAAGTTTTCACCACATACATACATCAGTAAACCCACCCCCCCGACTTTCACTTACCCAGCAATCCTTTGTCAGCGTTGGATATGCACATATCCTTCTCGGCACTGGGCAGGACGAAGCCCACCACAAAGCTGTCCACTCCGTCGGCCATTAGCGCCAGGCCCAGCACGAAGAACAGCATCCACTGGAAGCGCCCATGGCCGCAGTCCTCCATGATGGTCTCGTATTGCTCTGGCAGGTTTTCCTCCTCTTCTTCCTGCTGCGCATTCAGACGGGCTTTCCTCCTGGCCTCCATCCGAGCTGCCCGTCGTGCCTCCTTGATCTCGTCGGGGTGGGGGACACCCTGGTACTCCCCCTCATACATCTGATCATCGTCATCTGCCCCTTCAGTGGCATCACTAGCAGCGTCCTCATCCTGCGGAGGGTAATCCGTCTGGTAAGGGTAGCCATCGTGACCTCCTCCATCCTGGGTGTAGGTGTACTCTCCACCCTCTGTCACCTGCTGGTTCACGTTGTTGTGATAGGGGTCATCCATGGTTCCTGCCGTGTGTAAGGGGAGCAGGACTGACTTTGCCTTGTAGCCGTTGTATGCTGAAGAAGCTCAAGTTGTCAGCTACAATGGCATAATCCTCCCCAGGAGCTGTGAGTTGCTCTCAGTGTTCCAGGTGTCAAAAGGGAACTGCAGGTTCTCTGTAGTAAGAGTCTAGGTCTCAGGTTTAAGGCCTCAGCAGCTGAGTTGAATTATCTTCCTTGATCTCCACAGTGCTGCATGCTTGTGACCTGTCAAGTCACAATTACAATCTCAAAAGGCTTCACAACATTTGTATTATAAAAACATTAAAGCCACATCATAGGTCCTGACCCTCAACTTAGGACAGAATCCTAGAAAAACCTGAAACCTGCCTACAATATGTCATGTCCCTACAGAAGGGCAACACACTTCTTAATTGTTTTTAAATTCATTCCCACCGTTTACATTGATTTTTTTTTTTGCCTAGCTTTTTGTTACTCTGCTTTAGTTCCTTTTCCTATAAATGTATCCTTGTATCCTTTTTTTTGCTATTTATTACTACTTGTAGAGCACTCTAAGTTCTTTATAAGCCCCGCAAATTATTCTGGCCAGAAATGAAAAGTGTTATTATTCAGGAAGGAGCAGTTCAGGACTCCCAGTGTCCCCCCATAGGCTGCTTGTCCTTCCAACACAACCTGATAATCTCATCGTGTCCCCGCCCAAATGCTCTGACGCCATTTTGATCCATCACACAGCACTGCTGCAATGATGACACACGCAGATCTGTCTCAATTTTTATAGTGACCAAAGGCCAGAACCAGCAATAGGAACACAATAACACAAGATACATTGCATTTTTAGAATCTGGCTAACTGTCACATTCATTACTGGCATGATTAAATGGATTGCACAGTGAAGTAATGCACAAATTCTTACAAAATTAAGACAGTACCTGGACCCTCTGTAATTAAGAGATAACAAAGGATGTGGTATTCCAGAAACATTTTGTGTCAGACAACCGAGCAGCAGAGTTGAATGCTAAATTCAACTTGTGAGAAACTGACTAATTTGAGAGCCGCAAATGTGTGAGATAACACAAACCTTGATTTAACCTTCATGTGCCCGATCTAGTTCAACTGTGTACTCAGAGGTGCTTTTTTAGTTTTTAAGTCTCTTGGTTGCTTCTGCTTTACGTTCACCCTGGGAGGTTTGCAGGGCAACTGTGGTCCTCAGTTCCTTGCTCAGGGGCAAAGTTTTACTGCAGAAAATACAGAATAATAATTTGTAAGTGAATAATTTGTTATTCTTCTTTTAAAAGTCATATCGTCTGAACAGGGATGTCTCTCTTTTTTCAGCCTGGCATGCTACTGATTACTACTATTTCACTTTTTTAACATGTTGTGGAAGATTAGTCAATGAATCTAATTCCTTAATGGCACAGCGTTTTGCATTTAACATCTATATCTAAAAAGAAATTGCATGAAAACTGGTTGCTTTATGTGACCAAACAGGAAGAGTGAGCCGTTTCTCCTGAACAAGCCAAAACTAAAGCTTTTAGCATGTCTTGCATATTTTGAAACCAATGACATGTGTTGATGTGTAAAAAAACCCAGCATGCATTTTCTTTTCCGTAAAACAATGCAGGAACAAGAACAGGAAGCAACAAGGTTTGTGGGAAATGGAGTCTTGATTTTGAGAAGGGCTAGTGCTCATATTGGTAAAACCACTGATGTGTGAATGACGTTTCAATTTTTCAATTTTTTTCCCTTTGGAAATATGTAACATAGGTGGTTTTGAAATTTTAAATTTAAAAAGGACTGGTTTAATCCTCCTTTTAGTGTGGTATCATTGCTTCGGACTGAATGTCTTTATAAGTGCTAAGATCTTGTCTCAAGTTACATAATAATGTTTAAACATTCTGTTTTCAAGAGTACAGATACTTTCAAAATTGGTATTTTAAAATGGTATTTTTTTCAAAACCCTTTGTGAAACTACTTATGGCACATTCAAGCATTCAGATGTTCCTCCAAAATCCAGTTGTATTGGGGGTGTCTCTTTCTTCACATGGTTATTACTCGTTACATGTGTATCGCATGCTTGGTCCAGACACAGTTGCAGTCTTATTATCCAACACTGGTTGGCTTGGTTTGGGTTGGTCTGTTCCGGTTTGGAGCCGGGATGACGAACACTGTAATTTAATCCAGATTAAGACTGCAGTTTTTTTCATTTTGCCCTTGTTGCCTCACATTATTGTTTCATCACGAAACTCATAGAGGAGGCTGGTAGCGGCAGTGGATTATGGAGTCTGGATTGAAGCACTGACATGTACATGCTGCTCTTGGATATGTAGTTTTGAAATCCCATCGTCAGTGTTTAAATGTATGCATGAATCTGTTTTGTTGCCAGGAGTAATGAGAGAAATTGCAGTGCCATGAGGTGATGTGATTTTTTTTTTTTCCATTTGCTGTTTCCTTCAGTAGTGTGAATAATACATGACCAATTCAGGAGAGAAAGAGAGAGGATTGATGCTCAGTCTGCTTTAGGGAAGTGTTGTTGCTTTCATCATCCTGCTGCAGCTCCTTTACTCACACAGCTGGCACTTACATAACAGTTGGACTGCCTGTGCTCACTCTTTTCTCCTCTGTCTCCCTCTCTCTCCCCTCTTCTCTAACTTATCGATCTGTGTATCTGTTTTTGAATGTATCAATTTGATCCCCCTACACCTAACACACACACACACACTAATTCAGATGTCAAATCAGCATTTATGCCCGTGCAGAGTTTGAATAGGTCATGATCCGCCTTCCTCTAAGAGCGCCCCGGTGTTAAAAACTCAAAGAGCTCCTTTGAATCATGAAAATCAATGTGAATACGGGGTTTAACAGGAAGCAGAGCGGTCACCGCGTAATTTACAGAAACCTTTCTAAATCCTGCAAGTGACCTTTTACTATTCAAATCATTTACTAGTTCAACTGAGCCAAACTCTGTCGTCTTTGCTTCATCAGTTTCTGTGGCTCGTTTTGCAGAGAGCAACAGAACCATACACTTGTGTGGAGTTACATATTAATGCTGTGATGATGAAGACTTTGAAAGAGTAGCTGTATACACACACACACACACACACACACACACACACACACACACACACACACACACACACACACACACACACACACACACACACACACAGGAGATACACCAGTAAAGCTGCTCTGTGGTCAGCAGTTTAAGACTTTTTCCAGCTACAGCTTTCATATTTAATTCAAGCTACCCAGTACAACCACAGTCTGCTGCCTGCTGGCAGCTCCAAGTGCCTTGTTCAATATACCCTGTTTAGCTGTAGCTGCTTTCACTGCCATTTTTATCTGTACTAAATGGGGAATCTATGCTATATACACTATACTACTAATATACAACTATAGTACAGGTGTTTGACCTGAACCCATCAACTGATTTAATTCCACATACAGTATGTATGTTGGGAGATAATACAATCTTAATACAATGTTTGAACCAACACCTGAACGATTTTCGGGGACATCCCCTTTTTCACTTGAAAATGACCAAAACTGCACATGATGTCTTCATGATAACTGTATAAATTTCACCCATTATCGTTGCTTGTCCAGGTACAAAAACAGCCGACCTTCTCTACCAGTTTGCACTGCCATTGTTGGAGCTTGACTCCCACTCAGGCCACAGATATTACAAAAACATACACCGTTGTTTTGGATAAAAGCGTCAGATTGCATCTACTACATGCATTGAATCTGTTGGTGAAATAACTGGACCATCAAAGCAGTGACTTCGGTTTAATCTCAGCTCTTCTGTGACCTCAAGAGGTCAAAGAACAATCTTGCCTGATTTCTGGGGACGACCTGTCTGCTAACCTGTCAAATACATTTATTAGCGACCAGTTTCTGTGTACAATATTGCCAATGGGTCAGTTATGGATTGAAAGTTGCCATTTCTGAGCCCTATACCTATTCATAAGAAATGCTACATTGAATAGACCCTGATAACAGATTCCTCCTTCATGCAATGAAAGATATTCAACCTGGTATGAGAGTTTGATCACAAGCTGAAATATATGACAAATGGTAAAATGTGTATCAAAATATCTAAACAAGAACAGCAGGGTTACTTAAGGTTGATCAAATACAAATTTATTAATGGCCTGGAACTTCTCTATGTAGGGATATGGATTTTATTATATAGGTGGTAATGGTGATAAAGGAACTCTTGATACATGTTGATGTTGTTGCAACAAATAAAAAAATATATAAATTGTAATAAAAAAAATTAAAGCAATGCAGGCATTTCTTCAGTCTAAATTATCTCTCACTTCCTCACTAATTTGTCTGATAAAACAACAAACTAAATAGCACAATGCACCAAACATAAAAAAAAAAAAAAAGGTTGTCTTACCAGACTTGGCATTTCCTTAACATAAAAATGTCCTCTGAAAAAAACAAACATAAATAAAAAAATTGCTAAAGTCCAAGTAGCATTTTCACATGTCCGAAGCCTACATGGCAGTTTATCCTAAGGCCGTGCTGCAGCCAAGCCTGAGGGATTAGGTTCCAACCTCACGACCCCCCTCACACACCCCACCTCCCTCACCAGGGCTCATCCACACAGGAAACTCCCTGGAACTAACCCCCCCCCAATCTGGGGCCCAATGGTACAGTCCTAAAGGTTTAAATAGCAACAGGCTCCACTGACACTGAATTGAAACTGCGTAGATACTCTACAGGATTTTTTGTGATACTCTTGATCTCTAAAAAGGGTCCTCCACAAAGAGGTCAGAGGTCAGTGTCATCTGACCAGCTGACCAGTTTTTTTTTTTTTTTTTTTTTGCTCAAGGAAACTTCAGCACTTCAGCGGGGCAGCTACTTGTTGCCACGGAGACCTGAATCTGGGCCATTAGTGGTCTGCAAACATTGGGAAGCGATCTCCAAGAGTGTTCACGTTTTAGATTCCATTTAAACACTTAAACACTCCATTAGGTGGTTTTCACTATCAATGTCATCCTGGTTGTTGACTGTACTGGTATGTTTAATGGTTATCTACAGTTAAACCAGCCAGGATAGGCCCTTTTGTCCCATAAGCAGAAGAGTAAATCGCTTCAGTAGCTGTTTGTCCTATCAAAGTGTCCTTGAGTGAGACATTGACTTGCTACAGTAGCTGCTCATCCATCCCGAGTCACTCTGGATAAGCATCAGCAAAAATGGCTAAAATACTCCTCTTTCCTTGAAGCAGGAAGGAAGGGCTGGTGGTTTTATTTCTTTGGGTTTGGATGAGTACAGAGGTGATTATGGATGTGTCTGAGTGGCACCTACTGCTGGAGATGGATAATCACAGCTCTCCTGCGCCACTTATCATTCTGGTGGTTTACATACAGAAAATATACGGAACCAGAGGAAGGAAGGACTGACGCCACAGAGGGAACAGCACTTAGGGTTGGATGATATGTTAGATTGAAGATGTCAGGCTTTTCCCAAACGAAATACTATATAATAGATTAGTTAATATAAAACGCTACTAAAGTAAAACTTTTGTACTTAACTTGAGTGTTTTGAATATTAATTGATAAATCTTTAACATGTCGCAAAAGTTATATTTAAACCCAAAGATATTTCATTTACTATCATATAAAACTAACAAAAGGTTCAAATACTCACAAGAGACAAGTAGGAACTATTTGAAACCTTGTCTAAAAAAAATTAAAAAAAAACCTCAAGTTATGCATTTTCTGTTGATTGACTAATTGATAAAATGCGTTGAATCTAGATGTAATTACCCAGTATTAAACAGTTTGCATATAAAACAGACAACTCATGCTTCCATTTTCCTGTTCTGGCAATCATCTTGCAACCTTTTAGATTTGTGACCCCATATGGGGGTCTCTACCCCCAGGTTGGGAACCATCACTCTACAGGACCTACCCAATCAGTATGTGAGGTAGTGAAACATAGATATAGATTGTTGCGTAAATCTATATGCAGCATTATAGTATTTATAATTAGATCCAACTAACTCCTACTTGCATACAGATGCTCCCTTTATACTTCTGTCATTTAACATTACTGCATGTTAAAATTTCACTATTAAACATTTCCTAAGAATAAAGAATACTAAGAATTCTATGTAGAAGATACATGATGTGACTGTTGTTTTATAATGATATAAAAATAATATTGGGCACTATTTATATCAGGTGCACTTACCATTGATTGTTCACTACATTATATGTTGCTTTTTGGGATTTTAGTCCACTATACAGTCAAATATCATTGCATAATTGTCAGTGAATAGACAACACTATAAAATGGCACTGACAATATACATATACTACATAGAAAATAGTGAAGGATTTTATCTCATTAAACGGATTTCTTCATTCATTACAGCAGCCAGTCTACGAACTCACCCACCCCCACCAGGAGACATGGTATGGCCTGCTATGGGACATCATTATAGAGAGTAGATGTCTTGCATAGAGGCAAAGCTCTCTAATCCAAAGGCCAGATAATTCGAGTGCAAAGAGGATTAGCTCCACCCCAGCAGAGCCATTGGCTAAATTTAGCCCCCATCTTCACCAGTCTCCATTTAACCCCTCCTCCGAGCCCCGCCTATGACTCCCTTTACCCATCCATCCAGGCACGCTCTCCATCAATCCCATACTGCAGTTCATCTTTACACCATCATGACATTTCTGGACCTCTCCGGCCAAATAATCCAGTATTTAGGCCTAACAGTCAGGCCATTTATCCTGTCAATGTAAATGATACGGAGTGAAATCACATCACTGGGAGACCGTCTTGATGTGATCACGTAGATGTGCGTTCCCCTTAGAGGGAAACTTTAAGTTGTGGCCGTTAACATGCTATTCTCCCAAAAGTCTCTGCCCTTCATCGGCAGTGCTTCGTCCTCTGGCGAACGCACTGGGATTACAGTTGATGGTGCCGGCCTGCACAATCCCTGCGATGGCGGGCAAAGTGCATCACAGAGACGTCTCATGCAAACATCCAGGAAAGTAATAGCTTCCAGGGGGGAGGATTCTGGGAAAGGGTGATAAACCCTCTCCCTGTGTCCCGCTTGTTCCTAGTTTAACTTGAAACCACTATCTGCTACTTAACTTTATTATTTTCCTCCAGTCAATTCCATGATGTCTCCAGGGTCATATGAATGTTTGTCTCTATTTGTCTGTGACACTTTCCATCCTCACTAGTAGCTGCTTGTTGATGATCAGGGATTTAAAGCTTATTCTACAGAGTCAGTTAAATGCACATTATTTAGAATAAAATATGGATCGTACTGACTTGGGTTAAGGGAAATCATTTACTTGTGCTTCTTTTCCTGTCTAACATGAACAGCTGATAATTGTTGATATTGTTTGCTTTCAGTTAGATTTTTCTGAAATCCCCTAGGCTTTCTGTACTCAAGTTTCAGTTCTCTTTCCTTTTTTTAAGTGCCTCATCCTTTGTATGTGGGCGGAAAATAACTTTAAGATAACAAGGCAGAGGAGAGACACAGCAAACAAAACCCTGCTGGTACAATTACCACTACATAGTTTTGTGCCATTTTTCCTCTACTAACTGGGCCTTAAAGGAGTCAGCGTTGCATTTTTCGGGGTGGATGTTTTTTTCCAAAACAGTTGTGGAGCATCACGGTGGATCTCAGGGCAAGAGCAAGTCCTTTAAGCACCCCTGAAGTTTTGTTGTGGCTCATTTTCCCTCTCCTTCTTGTCCATCTATTGTTAAATCTATCTAATAGATTTAGACTGCTTGCCTAATTGTTGCTTAATCTAATTGTTGAAGTAAAAAAATCAGATACACACATGGCAACAAAATTAACCATCTCTGATGTGATCGATAGTGCAAAATATAATCCAAATGATGGTACTTCTTAGATTAACGTGATTAATTCTCTGACTGTGTCCTCTGCAGAGACGGTAATACAGTATATGAAATATATGATTCTTCTCTCCCACACTGGGTAAATATTGTTTTATAATACAATATATTTGAACCACACACACATCTTACACACATAATAAAAATTCAGAGAGAGATAAAATCTAAGATTATGTGTCAGCAACAATACATCAGGCCCTTCCTGTTTATTTCCCCAACTGTGTGGAATTTGAATTATGTGTATGGAGTCACTTTGCCTTCACTCCTCCCCGTTTGCACCTAATTAAGGAGGAGAGATCTACCAGAGGTAATCTGCTGGGCTTTGGTGAATGGAGGTGGGATGTGGAAGTGGGTGGGAAGCGGTGTTGGTCCGACCCCACCAAATCCCTCTCATCTGGTTGGACACGCCAGCTGGATTTAAGTCACCTGACCTGCTTTCTCATGTGACTCCAGCCCTGAGTGCGTGGACACATACAATACATGCGTGAATACATGTAGGCTTAGACAAAGATGCAAAGAGGCAGAGGTTGGTAAGCTTTGACCTAAAATCAGGCATTATGAGGCAAGGTAAGGACACATTTCTATCATAGTTTTACTACGTTGAAAATCCTTTGTACTCTCCATTCTTAGGTCTGAAAATGCTCTGAAAATGTTATTTTACCACCATTCAGGAAGATTAGTGGAACGCACAGACGCACACACAGACACACACACACACACACACACACACACACACACACACACACACAGAAAGAGAGAGAGTTTGTGTGACAGTGTGTGGTATTGTGGTGTGTTTAGACTCTACAAATCCCAACTGATGGGATCAACTGGACTTACTGACCTGCAGCACCACAGACACTGACATCTTGTGGACATGACAGGGACTGAAATTATTCATAAATGCTGTTAATTATAAAAACACGATCGATATATCTCATAGAGATTTGAAGAACAGTGAAAGGTCTCTTGCTTTCTCTCTTTGCCTCTGCTTGGAAATGGTTTCACTTTAAGTCAAAACTGTAAACATAATGATAAATGTCTATTTTAGTTGATTAATATAACACAGTATTCAGCAAATAGCTGTGTATTAAAAGCTTAAAACTGTACCATTCCTCACCCTGAGGCACAGTTAGTGCCAACTACGTTTTTTTTTGAGTGATATTCGAATACTCAGCCAGTTAATGGTTTGTAAACCTGGTTGCTTGCATTTAATAAGAGGGTAAAAAATAAGTAAGCGGATTACTCTTAAGGATAAGGATGACCATGTTTCTATATTTTCTTGTTGTTAATAAATCCCATAAAAAGACCATGACCAAAATATATCTCTTGATACTTGACTTCACCACTATGTCTGTGGCACACAAGCCCATCTGTTCATACTGAAGATGTAAAGCGCAAATATAGAGTTTCATTTTTAAGTCACTTCCTTTGGTAACTTCCGAGAACAGCTTGGCACCGTAGTTTTTAGCAAACGTTGCTCAAACAGGAATAAATGGCGCAGTTGTTGTGGACTAGCTGTGGATGAATACAGATTTGGTGCTCTTGTCCAGTGTCGTTGTTCAGCTTTGTAATGAAGGAACATGGCATCCAGTGCAACAGTGTGGCTCACTGATGTCTTTTTAACAGTTTTTGAACAACAGTGGCAAAGTCTGTGGCAAATAGGGATAAGCATATCTGGAAAGACCTCTTAGGATCAATTGATTGTTGATTTTGGCCCCTTCGTGGGATTTGTTGACAATAAAAAAGAAATCATATCACCAGATTTATCCTTTCACAAGAGCCCACACATGGTAGGTGACAGTTGAATGAACTTGCCAAGAAAACAGACAGCTTCAGCCCAGAGGGAGCTTTCAGAGATCTTCTTGATCGTTTTCATGTCAGAACTTTATATGCTGAACATGTTTCAGCTTTGCCAAAATAACAATGAACAGAAACTTTAAAGCAAAACAGCCAGGGCAACTAGTGTTGTGATCATTTTTTAGATACAGAGATGTTTGGGGTTTTTTTTTTTTGCTTTAGCCTTGATATATTTCTCAAGTAGAGACATACAATTAACAATCATCATCAAATGGCTGTGTTTAATGTGAGAGGTGTCATCCAGTGTGATGAGCACACAGAGGATTATCACCCAACTTTGCAGCCTCAGTTTCCTTTTTTTAAATAGCATCTTTTAGCTAACTGTTTTGGTTTTTACGGCCCACAACTTTACTGTTGTGGTTCACTCTCGCTGCTCTCATCAACCATGTTTCCATCTGCTGTTCCAGGCAGCTGTTTTCAGCAAAAATGCTTGGCTACCTCCCAAGAATTAAATAGCTAAATGACAAATTTAGCGACTAGCTGGTGAACACAGTGGTACATTGGGAAGCTAAATGGCCAGATACTTCCCTCAGCAGTTAGTGGGGAGCAAACAGAGATAAAAGAAGAGTGAGCATTGGACTTACATTTGGCAGGTGGCCAGATACTCGACTTCAAATGAATGTGAATGTTGCTCTGTCTGCTAGCATTGCAAAAAAGAAAATGTTTGCTGGCATGTTTTGCCACAAAAACCTTATACGGTTTAAGGCTAATATGTAAATTTGTGTTTTCATCTTGTGCTACTCCTGAGTCACCAAAAAATATATTATTGCTGCTCTAAATCAAGCTGGTATGAAGAAAATAAAACAAAACAAAACATCTTTGTTATGTTTCTATCCATGCTAACTGGAAACAGCAGAGTAGAGTTGGTAGAAGGAAGTTATTGTACAGTATATCTTCTGTTTGGCGTCCAACTTGTGGGAATGTCCAAGATAGTCCAAGGTGATATTAATAGCAAAAATAATCAGTTTATTTCACAGAAATACATGAACTTCATATATGAAAAGAAAGTGACATCTGTGTTCCAAAAACAAAAGTGATCCAAGGTGTTGAACTAGCTGATGAGAGCGTCTCATCATCAGTAATTGTGATGCACCTTTTCTCATTTTATTTTTCTGGTGAGGTTCAAAGTTAGCTCATGACCATGTAAACAGCAGTTGACAAAACAATCTCACCTCAAGAGACCTGGTGAAGATCATGCAATATGAGCAAAAGCTCCAGAACACTCACTAAATTGACCTGGAGGCAAGATTTTTCTGTTAACCAAGGTCAAAATTAAATATCTAACCCCAACTTTTAAGCCAACATGGATGACATGCTGGCTTAAAAGTCCCTGAAGTGCTCAGAAAAAATATAAATTTCATGACAACTGGGCAAACTCAGAAGCACCAGAACAGCAACTAAATGGACCTTGAGGTGAGATTATTTTTCCAACTATAGCTCTGTGGTTCCGGTGTGTGGTATGGACACTGGTTTGAAATCACCTTAACTGACAATAAGCTTAAAGGTGAAATCCCAAATTAAACACTTGTGCTTCATGTGATTGCAGAATGGATCAGAATGTTGTATTTGGGGCAACTTAGCTTGCAATTTATTAGTAAATGTTACATAATTTGGGTTTTCAAGTTCAAACTGTTTCAAGCATTTCCCTCTCCCTGCTTTTTGGACCGTAAAAGTTTCCAAGTGCCGCTTTAACTGAAGAAAAACAACAAAATCCTCACGGCCCAGACTGAGTGAGAAGAAATGTGGACAGCACTGCTGAGTGTAAAAAGCTTTCCACTGAATTGTGAGACCTTGTATGTAGAACTCCGAAGGCACTTCAGCCAAATGATATGCTTCTCGCTCCTTTCCCCTCTCTCCCTCCTCCTAACTCTTGCTACTAGTCTGTTTTTGTCTCTATTCAAGTGTTTACTCTGGCTGGGGGTTTTTCAGCGCTATCTCTTTCCATCCAAGTCCTCCAACTTACAAAACCTCCTTTATTGCTGCACAAAGGCAGCTATGTACTTCTTTGTGTCTTGCTTGTTTCCCCGTCTTGCTTATGTTCTCGCAGTCTGTAGGTTGCCCTGCTTCAACATTCCCCCCACGTCCCTCCACTCCTCCTCCAAACTGCAAAAATGGGGCTATAGGCAGCCCGTCATGGCTGTGAATGGGGACTCTTTTCAATACCACCTGCCATTTATCTAACCCTCGGCTGGTTACAGGTGGAGGAGAAAGACAGAGCTCCGAGCTCAGATGCTTGTGATGGGAAGAAGGCCTGGATGCCTGCTGGGCTACTGAAACCACCTTTCTTCACATTCCGTAATGAAAACCATACAACTGGTGTGTTAATAACTGTGTACATGTGTTTGATGAGGTGCCAGATTCCAGCTCATTTTGCAGAAAGTTGAGCTTTAAAGACTGTAAAACACTGTGTTGTATAGTATATCTTTTTAGCTTTAGCTGCTGTTCCAATATGTGTATGCATAATTTAATCAACCAATGACATAACAGCTTAAAAAAACATCCCACTGTTCCACAAATGTGCATAAATTTCATTTTAATCTAAAAATGTTCCAAGATTTATTTTATGGCCCTCTATCCATCAGGCTTAAATGTAAGTCTCTATGTTCTGCCTGCTGCAACTGAAGACAATCCATGACAGAATACAGGGTATTTATTGTGTTTTTCTCTTTCTGGCAACAGGCATTTATTAAGAAAAGCCAGCAGAAAGTAGTGTGATTCATCAGTAATGCTTTTGTCACAATTATGATCCATAAACAACAGATAAACTACGCTGAGAGAGGAGTGCTGACAGACACAAACCCAGATTCTGAATGGAATCTGATGGGTCAGTCTGCTCTTACAGTGACAAGCCATCAATCTGGACTCCTAGTTGGCTCATAAAGTTATCAAAGCACCGTGCTTAAAATCTTATAGGATGAGCTGTCTCAGACTCCCTGTCTGCTTCATATAAAACTCCTTCTTTCCTGCCCGAGGGACCACTCTGACATTATTAACAGTGATTTCATTCGGATGTGTGGGCTCACATGCTTGCAAGGACTGAAAGCCACTGAATGCTTTTTTTCATAGCCACATAATAAAATCTCTGTTCAATTCATGTCACTCAAAAGATCCAGAATATCCTGAATGGAGACGTGGGATTTTAAACACATCCCTTACTTCTTCTTTATTTTGAATATGTCATGTTTCTTTGCAAACTCTAATGAATATTATTAATTTTTTAAGGAAAATAATGAAAGGCGTAAACCTTAATTTGGTAAACTAAAGCTGGGGAGTGAACGCTCCTTTTCAGCATTGCCCGTCTTTGCACTCATACATACCCTTATGTATAGAAACCTGATGAAAAGTAAGGTTATTCTAACACTGAATCTTTTATAATTGTGCATACAACAAACACACAAAGTCTAGTAGAACACATTTCACTCCATTGGGCTGCTGGGGAATACAGTGCCCACCAGAGAAAGGGAATCATTTCTGAATATAAGGAAACCATTTCAGTCAAGTACAGATACTCTAGCTTGGGCCTGCTTTTCCAATGCTGTATGGGTCTTTATGATAAATGAATATGTCAAACCACATCCCTGGACTTTTATGCATGTGTTCCTGCTTGCAGAGATCATTGCAGGAGGCCTTTTGAACCAGCAGAGGGCAGTTCAAACCACAAGAGTTCTTTGTCCTGTGGCTGAAAGGTGGTACGCTGTATGCAGTCACGATGAGACAGCAATGAAACCTCCCTACAGAGCATTACAAACACCTACCTAATGTCTGCAACATGGGACAATCCATGTATCTGTGATTCATACTTGAATGACAGTTAGTTAAAAAAACATGGACCACTACACGATACATTTCTATAGTAGAAAGGCAGAAGAGGAAAGACACCCTACCCCTACAGATTCATATAATGTGTCTGTTATCAGTGACCTTTATCATTATATATAGCATGCAGTTTCTATGGTATTTCATATGATATTCGCACAGGCACAGTGTACTGAACAGTGGATGTAGAGTCCTTACAAGCTTATGCATTTAAATCCCTGGGTAGTGATACTAAAGCACAACATTACTACAAAATGTGATTTATAGTTGCTCTTTCAGAATGGCATGAAGCAGTTATCAGTTGCAGTGGTGGGGAAATCTGCAGAGCTGGAGGAAACTTTTTCTCGGGTGAGCTAGCCTGAACAGCACATCAAGGTGATTATAGTTCATGTGTTTTGATAATAGTTAGTTTGGTAAACCGTTATGTAAAATTGAAGGCATTGCGCAGTAACACGATTTCCACATCTGTCTTCCTTTTTAAATACTGGAAACACGGTCGATGTTGGATTCCAGTTTTACCTTCACAATAAAAGCACAGTAACACGGTAGCGTTGCAACACGACGACAGTTTTGCTACAGCTGGTCTGTGGTCTAGTATGCTAGCTAGACTACCACCTGTATGATATGGACTCTTGCAGTTTTCAGCACAAAAAACAAACGCTTTTAATGTTGTGGCTGAAAAGTGTAAATTTAACTCATTATAATTGATCCTAAACATCATTTAACCCGGTACATCCCCACCCTGAACATTATGGAGATAGTCAACCCGCGTGAGTTTGCTTCTTTTATTATGAAAAATAGAAGCAGGAAGCTAATATAGTTTGGCTATACTTTTTTTTCATCCTGCTGTTGAAACGCGACCACGACGCTGTCTCCTTATCTAGAAAAGTCAAAAGCAATTATAATACTTAAAAAAATAAATAATAAAACTTTCGCTGAAGTTATTTTGGGCCACCTCTTGACTGAAAGTGTACATCCTCCGGTCTGAAACTGAACTCCTACAGAAACCCCAATGCAAATAGGGCTTAGAATAGCCCTGCTGCAGACTCCTCCCCCCGAGTTGTCCTGGGAAACACTAACAACTGTAAGAAAGTGCACTCAGTCCGGTTTCTGAACGGGGAGACACCGTAGGAAAAGCACGCCGCCGCTCATCCATTTCACTCCACGGTACAAACATTTTTAAAGGGGCATTTCGGCCCAGCTTCAAACACTGCAAGTCCATCCGGTAGGAGGATTATTATGCGTCCTAGAGCAGCTACTTCTTCACGCCGAGCTTCATCTGCTTAAGGTAAGAGGAGTCATTCACAGTGTAGCCCGCTATTAACTGTAGGCTAAAATGAATGGAGTCTGGCGTTACCCGGTGTCTTTCAGTGGTGTTTTACATTGAGAGAAGTTGTTTAACGGCTGCGGGAAGCTGGGTTTTAACTTGTTGCTTGGTAGCCATGACATCCTCATTCACAGCCTGTAGAGCCAATGTGGGAACTTCTCACGTTTCTGTGAACTCGGCGACAGCGAGGAAGAACTCAGTCGTCCCATAGACATGTAAAATGATACTAAACGGAAGCAGCAATCCTATTATATACGCTATATATTCAAAGTATAGGAGATTTAAAAAAAATACCTGTTGTTAGTTTTTTAAGTAGACTATGCTAACAGCACTGAAGAGATGTTAAAGCCATTTAGAAATACTCTTTAGGAGATTTAAAAGGCACTTAGTATGATTTAATGAGATATGGGAAAAATATATAAATATATGGGAAAATAATTAATATGAAAAGAAGAGGGACTTAAGATATATATACATATATGTTTGAAAATATATATGGTGTTATCCCACTTCCAGATTGGAAGGGCAGCTTTGTAGCTGTGATTCCCAAGGATTTCACAAGTAATTCTGTGAAAAATTGCATGTTTTAAATTGCTTTGTGTTATAAATCAATAAAAAATTACATCATATTTCATGTTGTGCTTTAAAACTGCTTTTTAGAACTATACTGATAGATTTTTATAAATACTGCCCATCTTTAAATATCTTTAATATTTATACCGACATATCCCAAATAAAACTTCCATTAAGCACAATAACACCATTATAAAGCCACTGTTGGGAAGCACTTCAGATCCATATAGGGATATTTTTTTTCATTAAGGAAGTACATTCACATGGGCTGATTTCACTTCATGCATTACTTTTTATCCCTATGGGAGTGTGTGCACACATGTAAGGGAAAGCAGTAGCCTACTAATTCATTTAAACTGGTTTGACCTCACCCACTTAAACAAGTTCAAAGGACCAGGCGCACAAACGTGGCCGCCGTCTGGATTCCCATGTTGTAACACACTCATAGGTTTGGTCAGAGTTTGCATCATGGACCTCATCTTCTTCACTTCCATGGTTACTTGGACCTTTCTCACTCTGTGAGAGCCTGCTTATGAACTGCTCTAGTGAAGGTGCACAGTAGCCAAGCTGAACTGAAAAACTGGTTTCCTTGAAGACAGTCACAAACTAGAGGGAAATTTTAATGTTGAGTGTAAAACCCCACGTTACATTTTTCCATCATCTTTCAAAATTATCTCTTGCCTCACAACTATCACTAATCTCACAAGTAATGGTATGCTATATGCTGCCTTAATACCCACACTAACTCCCACCATAATAATACTGGATCATGGATTCTGCACTAATGTTTAATTTTAAATGATCCTCAGTTTTAACCTGTGCCTTGAGAAAACTAGCAGAATGTGAAGGAGCAGCTGGAAAGAAAGGGTTTACAGAATTTATTTTAATTTCTACTACCTCACAGAGATGTGTCTATATTTGCTGTCAGATAGGATGGATGACAGAAACTGGACACAGTTATACATTTATTTATATATATATATATATAAATATATATATATATATATATATATATATATATATATATAATATATAAATATATAATTTATATAATTTATATTATTATTTATATATATATATTATTTATTTTTATATATATATATATATATATATATATATATATATATATATATATATAGCGAGTGCAACAGAGAAGATGCTGTGCATTAAATATAAGGCTACAGCCATAAGCCAGTTACCTTATCCTAGCATAAAGACAAGTCTATTATATTTTGTTTGTTTAATCCTTACGTTTCAAAATCCAAAGTGTAAAAACGATGATTCGCCATTTTGTGGGGGGGTTTGTGCTAGATGTTTTCTTCGCTGGGAGCCATTGCCAGGTAACCAGTGGCGTGTCTGGGAAGTTGCTTCCCAGAAATAGTCTGACATATACCCCCTGTAAAGTGACATTTCCCCATTTACAGTCTTTATGCTAAGCTAAGGTAACTGATTGATGTTTTTAGCAGGAAATTTAATGGATAAACGTGACAGTGGTATCAATCTTCTCATCTAACTTTCCGCCAGAGAGGGAATAAGCTTATATACCAAATGTTGGACCCTGACTTTTTTTCATTAAGTATCAGGGCCATCATGCTCTCAGAATAGGTGCTGTTTTTATTCAATCACTGAATATGTAACAAGCTATATATGCAAATACATACCACAATAAGTTATCAGTACCCGCTCTCTGTACACCTGATATTAGTAACCAGAATGATAGTGAGTGCAACAGTAGACCAAGCTGCTGTTGCGTTGTTAGATAAGCCAACACGACAAACAAGTAAACATCCATCCACATTTACAGTTTTATTCATAAGACTGAGACTATTGGGAGAGAAAGTCTACACTATGCTCCACTAAAAAAAAGCTTGCTCTGTGTCTAACAGCAAACGTTAGGCTCACTTGTCAGGCTGTTGCAGTCAGAAATATTTATTTAGCTCCAGTACAAGAGACAAATGAAATAGGAGTTAGCCTCCCTTTTGGAGTACTGTAAATTACCACGAGGATTCTGCTGGCTCCAAGCTGAACCCAACCAATTTCTCATCTTCGCAAACCCCCTAATTTAATGATGATGGAGGATACGCACAGTGTCAGCCTTGTAATTATAGTGTATTTACTGTTGAATGGGAGCATTAGAGGAAGTCTTACAGGTACTAGTTCATGATGTAGTGCTGTCTCAGGGATGGGTTTTGTATGCCTGGGAGGGCGACTGCTGAATTCCCTACTGATATTCACAATAAAGCCTTGACTTAGTTTTTGTTAAGACTGTAATTGCTGGAATCCTCTCAGCATACCAAACAGCAGCCAAACTCCCTGTTCCATAACATCAGCAATTTCTGCAGCTTGTCCAAACTCTGTGCCGTGGAGTAGTGTTTCTTTTCTCCTGGAAATTATCAAACAAACTTTGTTGTTAATTGTCACTGTGCCTGTGGTGATACAAAGGTTTGTCATAATGTGCCAGTACTGAGTTTCCACAAAAAAATCGACATCTTGACCAGCCTGCTTAGCTAGTTAGGGTTAGGCTTAAAGGCACAAATTGTTCACACCTCTGTGGTAAGAATATTTGAAACATGGTGATAGCATGGTGGGAAGATTATAAAGACCGTCATCTAACCAATAGTAGAACTGGGTAACATGTTAAGTTTTTTTTTTTTTTTTTAAAGACACCTGAGTTTTGGCACAAGTTGATCGCCTACAAGAACTGCCTAAATAAAATAGTTTAAATTTGCATTTTCATTCAGGCTTACATTTCATTACAATAACACTAAAATATAGGTGCTAGGAGTCTTCATATGGATAGAAGTAGACCTTTTGTGTGCTGACCCACAAGGAAGCAAACACAAAACAAGCAGAAGACAGGGGGGCTCAAATATAAGTAGATGTAATCGCTCAGGTGTCTTTACTATCACTGCACTTCACGTACTGTACACTGTATGTGTGTCACTTACCAGTACTCAGAATCTAATGTATCTGTGCACTGTGTTATTTAGGATGAGAGCAGATATGTCAGCCTGGCATGACTGGAAGAAGACTCTTTTATGATCATAGTACTACTTACTCACATACTTCTGCGTTTATGAAATTTGACAGATATAACCAATTTTCTTCAAAGACAAATTTAAAGCAAAATGTGAAAAACCCGGTTGGTGTTTAATAACTCTCACTTCCATTTGGGAGACATTTTCATTCTCCAAACACCAGGACTCCTCTATGCTGTTGCTAATAAAAATATTCTGTCCAGTGCACAGTAGATTTTTTTAAAATTATTTTTGGGGCATTTTATGCTTTTTTTGGATAACAATAGTGAAAAGTTGACAGAAAATTAGGTAGAGAGAGAAAAATGAAAGGTCCCGAGCCAAATTTGAACCAGGGACGTTGCAGTGAAGAGTCCTCATCACATTATCCCAGAGTCTTCATCAAATGTCTTGTTTTGTCAAACCAATAGTAAAAACCCCCAAAAGATTCAATTTACTATTATGTAGAACCAAAAATAGCAGCAAATTCTTAATGTCTGAGAAACGAGCTATTAAAATTGACATTTTTGCTTGAAAACTTGAATTAAATTAATTAATTGATGATTAAAATTGTTGCAGATTGATTTTCTGTCAATGGATTTATTATCAACTAATCATTGCCTTACCGCAAATAATTTTGTACTTTGACATAAATAAATTTTGAATTCAGGACTTTAACTTGTAATGGACTGTTTTTATAGTGTGGTACAGCTACTTTTATGCAAGTAAATGATGTTGGAAAGTTATTTGAATACCTTTTCCAACACTGGACATTTGGGATCAATATACACATATATTCTCTGCATGTCTGGTACTATAATTCAGTGGTTGAGGTTGAGCAGCTGTTAACCGTGCTGTTTCATAGACTTTTCCATCAACACCAGAACATTGTCATTAGCCGAAAGAGATAGTGGTGGTGTGAATCTTCCCATGCTCCAAACTACAACAGTCTTTAGCAGAACATGGCTGCACCATTTCAGTAGCAGCAGACACCTGACCTGTGGCCTGTAGGCTCCGCCTCTCCCTTCTGACATCAGGGATTTGATCTGCCTACCGTCTGTGTTAGCACAAAGCCATATTTAGCTCAGTGTAATCAGTGTGGTGAGAGCTCACATGCCCACTGCTGAGGATACCTGCCTAGTATAAACACACCTGCTCTCTCTGATGAGCTTAAAATGAATTTAATGTGCACCTGAAGGAGTCCGCTTGCAGCCATTGTCATCAAATAGACTGTGGGTAAGGTTTCCATAAGTGCCTCCATGTGCGTTTTTGTTAGCTGAGACAAGTGCTTTTAAAGTTTCTCTGGAGTTTGTGACAGAGTTAGAAGAAGAGTTAAATAGTTGAGCTTTTAGGTTATAGGCGATGATATCAACTAAACAAAAACATTATTGTGTTTGAAGTTAAACATTAGATTTTTCTAAGGTTTTCTTCCTTGTTTTTGTTTTGATTATATTCCTCAGGGCAAAATCTAACTGTCACGCACCTACTTGGCTTAGCAACGTCTGCCTCTTTGATAACGCTTAATGGTTTCAATAGCAAAATGTGTGACCAAAGCGTCTAATGTTAAATTAAGTTGTATTTTGACTCTGCTTATGAGAAATTACATATTTTATCTCGGTGTGTGACAGATGTGCTTGATACCAGATACAGGGACTTGAATGTAGGAATTGAATGTAAACATTAAAACATTGTGATTTTACATGTTCTTAAATTTAACAATCTGTAGGATGATACATTATGATGGACCACATAATTCTTACTTTTAAAGGGGTACTCCAGAAAGTAAGTATTCAGCGCCCATAAAGTTTGGAACTTGCAAGAGGAAAAAGGGCAAAATCAAAACAGCAGAGGCCGAGATAATCTGAGTTCTAGTCACTGGAATGGGCAAAGCACCAAAAATGCAAAGTCCTACATTTTCCATAATGCAACTCAATAGTGTCTGGAACTTCGATTCAAAATATTTGCAGTTTAATTAAAATTCTTAAGTTGATGTTCTTGAACAAGCAACTGTTAGTTCCAGGGGAGGACTACCTCAGAATATTTTTAAATCACAAGTATTAATCTCAGTTAGAAGTCCATCCATGCATGAATGTCCTGTTTGGAACATAGAGCTTTCTTGCGGGCTGATTTGCCTGCTACATAGACAGGGAATCGGCGGGGGAAATGAGCAATTCGTGCACATCACTGGTGATTTGTTCCGAAAACCACTGCAGTGGTTATAGCTCCACACATCTGTGAATCCTAACCATTTTTGAAGGATTTCTAAAGAAACAGAGTGGACTGACAATTATGTGTCATCTGGTTGTAGTGTAACTCATTGGAAAGACCATGGAGAGGTCACCATTGTATCACAGTGTAAACACACACAAACGTGTGCATATTTGCGGGCAATTTAGAGTTTCTGATTGACCAGACCTGCATATCTCGGCTTCACATATAAGGAACCAGAGCTGCGATTTAAACTCTGGACCCCCTTGCTGTATAATGCTATGACTAACCACAAAACCACTATGTTGTCACTCTCAAATCTTTAGAGATATACATACCTTTGTTGCTCTTGTTGCATCACTGCCTCTTGATGTTAGCCAGTTAAGGTTGGTTTGTTAATTGAAATTATTTAACCCAACAATACAAATCAGCCCTTAGTGTGGGGTAATAATAATCTGATCAGGCCTAATGTGAGACTGAGGTTAGCATTGCTCAGGATTCTCTGGGCTAAACCTCTTACCTCCCAGATGGTACTAACAGCCACTTTCCTTTTCTAAAACTCCTCAGTCTCCCTGTTATTATGTGTGTTTTCTTTGCTCCTGAGCTCCTATTTTTTTTGTTTTCCATGTCATTTTGGTCCAATGAGTAAGTGTCGTAAGTTGTCTCCCTCTGTAAATACGGTTAAATCCACATTGCTCACCTAGCTCTCACCCATCAGGATCCTGTCAGAAATAGGTTTCTAAGTGCAGCAGAATTAAAACAAGGGGAATTGCCCTGTTGATAATGTAATATGTTAAACACAGGCAAAGGTATACAGTGTATATATCACACTGCATTTCTAGGCCATATTGAATTTTTCAGCATAAACAGTTAATCAGATAGTCATATCACTCTTATAACTTTTATTCTAAATATCAGCCTCTTCTTTCTGAAGGGGCCACCATGCCTAAAACATAGCAGCAGCACTCATATTTGCTTAAAGGAAAAGTCAGTCATTTTGGGAAATCCACTTATTAGTTTTCTTGCCTTTTCTTAGATACGAAAATTGATACCAATCACATATCTGTGTGCCAAGTATGAAAATACCATCCCTAGCCAGCTAGCTTAGCTTAGCGTAAAGACCGGAAACAGGGGGAAACTACTAACTTGTCTCTGTCCAGAGGTAACATAACTAGGTCACTAATCAACACGTAGTATCTGATTTGATTCATCCACACAAAAAGTGAAGAAATAGTTTGGCATATTGACCCCTGTCAAACTACAGATTGCAGATTTATACCTAGGATTTTGTACTATCTAGGCTAGCTGCTTCCCCCTGTTTCCAATCTTTGTGATAGCCGAGGTTAGCTGGCTGCTGGTACTATTTTCATATTTACTGTACAGATGTGAGAATGGGATTGATCTTATCTGAAGCTCTGCAAAAAAGATGTTGAACTATTCCTTTACATTCCTTTATGGATCTTATCTGAAGCTCTGCAAAAAAGATGTTGAACAATTCCTTTACAATGTCTACAGTGCAATTCGTGGCCTCATGATGACGGGGGGGCAGCAATCAAACCTTGGGAGGAGCACTGATCAAGGCTCAGGCCCTGATTACAGGCCAGCCCCCAGTGTGCCTCACAACAAGATAATGCTATCTCAGCCCACAGGTATTTGGTTTCAGTGGAGAGGGTAATAACTGTCACCAAACACTGAGGAGAACTTTCATCCTCCGGCCTCCAGTTGTCAGCCAGCGTTTGTGTGCAGTCTCTGCACAGAGGCAGCTTTTGTGTGGACGGGTGAGGTCGCGTCACCACGAAGGCCTCATATCTGTCCATAGAGACAATAGCTAGGTCTGATTAAATCAAACAGCCGTGACTATCTAAATGGTAGTCAACATGGTGTGTCCAAGTTACTGTGGCGGCGTTGTTAAAAATGTGACGTAGGCCTGACTAATTTAGCCTTGCTCCAGAAGAGCAGAGCTGATACTGAACCGTAAAAAGAATCAGACCGGGGTTCAACACAAAGCTGACGCATTTTGTCTCCCTGGAGTTTTGTGTTATCGGTGGGTGCAGTCAGTGGACTCCATGTTGTAGTGGTAGACCAGTAACTATTGGTTGACCAGGGGGAGAAAACATGAGAGGTTAAACAAATGTCTCAGTTAAAGATCAAACCTCTCTGAGCCACAAAGAGCCTTAGTCCTCCCTCAGTGTCCCATGTTTGAAGACTTTGATTGCCAATGATATGTATTCACTGAGGAGACTTGCTGTTGACAAAAATGTACCAGCGAATTTGTCATGAGTGTAAGTGACCTTGTCTTCAAGACTTTTGGAAGTACATTATGTACATTATGTCAGATGTTGTTCATGTTTGTAATGAAACTTTTATTTGGATGGAAAAGGCTAAATACATGTAGGAATTTGGTTTAAAAATGTCTAGTTTCACTTTGTCTTTTTTTCTATTGCAATTTTCAAATGCAAAAGTTGATTTAACAAAAAGCCCAAGCACAAGCACTTTCAATTCTAATAAAAATTGTGACATTTGGCAGAATAAAAGGAGCTTAAGAGGAGTGAGGATGAAGATCAGCGAACTGTTGGACAGGTCATATGAACTCTGTCTCACACAGGCCTTAAAACGAGCCTGGCACTCTTATCTGCCATGTGGTGGTAGAGGTTTTTATCTAAAGCTTCTTAGAGTACCATGAGGCCTTACATCTAAAGCAAGAGTGCCGCGGGTGGGCATTGGACCCTGAAAACAGGCAGTGTTTATGGATGGTTCTTTAACAAACACGTCAACAAACAGTTGGCAAACCAGAAGAATCCCATGTGGAGATGATGTCAAGACAAAGAGATGTTTTGAATGTTTGGCATGTGCATGTATCTAAGGGTAAAATTCAAAAAATAGACCAAAACGGGCAAAAAGAGTAAGGTATCCTTGCCAGGTTGTCCTTGTATAGTTTATAGTAGAGGGAGTGAGCCTCCATACGTGGGTTACAAAGTCAGTCCTGCCCCTCCCCCAGACCAAAGTCCGTCTCTGTTGTCATCATGGAGCCTTGGTATTGGACGACACTTCAGGTCTATATTGGGCTTCTGTCCCTCTTAAGAGGAGTCTCCATGCCCTTGACTGCAGCTCTCTGTGCACTGTTGGATTCAAAAAGCTTCACCAAGATGCAGTTGCAGGTAACTGTTGTCCCCATAACACAGATCTGCATTTACATTCGTCAAGTTAATGGCCAATGGGAGTTTTCTGACCTAGAAAGACTGCAGTATGAAACTCTGAGACAATAAAACACTGTTGTACATTACCTGTTATGTACACCTGTATGTCACATGATGTCACTTATTTTATTTCAAATATCTGCACTGTATTCTGCACACTGGACACTTAAGCAGCTACTAGCTTCTAGCTTTTGCTTTTTTGCTATTATTTGTAAAGGGCTGTTTTCACATATGAACCCTGGACAGTGTCCGGAGAATCAGGTCCAGACATGGTCTGGAGTTGCCCTTTCATACATGCAGCACACAGCTGGAGATTGTCCATGTCAGATGCATTCTCACCTACTGGAAATAGTCCGTTTGGTTTAGCGAGGGGTTGTGCCTGGGTAGAGCATGCAGGAGAAATGATAGAAACGTCATCAACACGCCCACTTACTCGCTCAGATGATCCAGACATTGAGCGGCTTCTATTCAC
Source organism: Xiphias gladius (assembly GCF_016859285.1). Classification (NCBI taxonomy): domain Eukaryota; kingdom Metazoa; phylum Chordata; class Actinopteri; order Istiophoriformes; family Xiphiidae; genus Xiphias; species Xiphias gladius. Next base: position 8,349,032 of record NC_053400.1, on the reverse strand, counting down.
GCATCGGCTCAATCCGACATTACACACACTTTGTACTAGAGAGCTGGCAGGGTAAAGTCTGATTCAGACATTTACATTCACATATACAGCTCCTCTGGGTAATGCTTAGAAAAGATCAGAGTTGCAGTGCACGTGTGAAAGCAGCTTAGGAAAGGTTGGATGAGTTCTGTGGTTTTTGGGTACAATCACTTTATATACCTTGCGCAGTGGCAGTTGTTGAGATAAAGCATTATTTGATAATTTTTTATACCTTATCGAGAATTGGATGGTTTTCACTGGTCTGTGGCTTCTATAAGCTCCAGGCTGCTGACTCTCATTTGCAACATGTGTGATATCTGGGTTGGTTAAAAAGTTCATTGTTTTGTGAAGGACAAACTCAGTGGACAGTTATGAAGTGTAGTGAGTTTAGAAGACACATCATAAAATAGAAATAGATTCAGCTATTAACATTAACATTTGAAGTATTCTAACATAATGCACTGTTGCATAGATTCTTAAGTTCAGCAAATACAATGAGACACACTGAACATGGTCATTCTGAACTTTATTTCCCAGTATTGATGCCAGTTTGTAGATCAGATTAGTAGGTGTGTGACATGTAAATGACTAAAAGTGAAATGCGACACTTGAAATGGGTATGTAAATGGTTGTAGGGTTGAGTTAGGATTATGCATGAAACCATAATGCCTTTTATTTCCTGAGATATTATGGTTTTTGAAATACTCTCTTAGTAACTGCTTGATCCTTGACCTGCACCTAACACAATGCGTTTGTTTTAGTAGTTTAAAGAGTTCTGGCCTTTGGACAGGAGGACTCATGATCCTACAGGAAGTCTCTGAGGGAGTGGTGCTGACAGAAAAGATTTTTTTGATACTATCATGGGCCTGTAGTCATCTCTGATCTACCCACTGTCTACTGTTCCTACCACCAGTTCATTGGGTTACTTGCATGTTTTAATGCAATCAGATGTATAGTAAATTCTCTTTGATCAGAAGGATTTTTAAAAAGTTGACCTTGTGAGATGATTACATACCACAAAGTGAAAACTGGTTCATTATTTTCCTAACACATATAATGGAAGTACAGGCATGCATTGTATGAAAAAATCAGCTGAATATTTAAATAAATCCGGATTGTAGGTTTTTAACATTTATTTTGTTACGCTAGGTTTTCAAGAATTTAAAATACTTACAAAATTGGCTTTGCAAATGTTTTATGAGGAAGGAATTACATTCAACACATTTGTTAGACCTCAAAGATACACACAATGTGTTTTGGTGGTTAATACTAAATGTAAACATCATTTTCTTTAGAAGTATATTTCACAGTTCTTTCAGAATACAGTCAGATCTGTCAAAAAAGGCTCCTCATTCAGTCATTTCAATGAAGCTGTTCCTGTGGCTTATATTGGAACCAAACTGGTCTTTACTTTACTGTGACATTTACCTTCGTGGGACGCACCTCTAACCATGGGGGATTACTGTATCGTGCGATGGCAGGTTGATTTGTCCCACCAACAACAAAAGATTTCTTTCCCCAAAAGAGAAGTTGTCACAGACAAAAGCAGCACATTTATCAACAGACTTGCAAAAAAAAGTGTTTGATATTAGTTAATAAACTGTAGTCATAGTCTGTCTTCTGCATGTGGTGTCGGGGAATCCTTAGCCTCACCTGATTGAAAGGGATGTAGGAGACCGATTAATGAGTTGTGAAGCTAATCCTATTCATCCTCCCATTCACGCTGCAGTCACATGGCTATTATGGCTTATTTTGATAGCCAGGGGACCTGGGGAAGCCATAACAGGTCCATTCACATCCTTGACTCGGCGCATTACCACTTCTATCCCAGCATTGAAGAGCTTTTGTCTCTTGATTTATTGGTCCATTTGTGATGATCCGGCTGTGAACTTGAACGCGGCTGATGCCCTGCTTCTTTCTGGCCTTTCTGCAGCAGTGGTAAATTCTGTTTTAGCAGCAGTTCAAAGGCAGTTTCTGCCATAATGAGGACTCCAAGGTAGTTGGCTGAACGCTGGTTGCATCCAGTGTTTTAGGTGGAGTTAATTAGTTGTGCAATCTCTATAATCAGGTGTCGGGTGGCCGTAGGTTGAGCATAGGGGATGTCAGTTCTACGAGGTTCTTCTCTTACTAGAGAAGGAACCGGACTTTGGTTTTTGGTTTTCCTGATTTACATGGATGATACACGTGTCGTTATTTACCCATCTTGTTTGAAGTATTGCAAAGAAAAGAATATATGTTTGATGGTAAGAGTTGATGCAGAGTTTGAAAAAGTTATTTTCCTGATGATAATGGGTTTAACTAAAAATGTCAGTTTCACTTAGGCTCATGCCGCTCTTAAGTAAACCAAAGTCTAAAGTAATATTGGCATCTGTTTAGTTTAATCAGACTTGGGCTATCTGAAAAGCAAGAGTTTATTTGTAGGATTATGTGTTTTTTTTCATCACTTTAGAAAAAGTAAAGAAGGTTGGTTTCTAATGTTTTCAGTTTCCCAAGTTTTACCATTTTATGTGATGTACACGGTAACTTGACCTAAAAGCACAAGCATTTTCCAAAGCACCAAAATATTGTTGCTGTTAATTGCCAAGAACTTGTTTACCTCTGAGAAAATACTGCATTCTTTTGTGATCCAATGTATTCAGTATAACCAATTCTGTAGTTTCCTATATCAGGACTTGTAGTTATAAATGACCTACAGATGTAGCTATTTCAGAATTCTCTCTGTGTACTTTCTAAATTATTGCTGCTGCCCAAGAGGAACTTTGACCAGATGAACTGTCACACCCACTGTGCTGTAGGGCATGAGGCCGACTGAAGAAAATAGATTCAAGGCAGTCAGGAGAATATATATCAAACCTGCATTAAGGGATATTTTTGATATTAAGAAAGAATCAAGTGACTCCGGGTCTTGTGAAAGAGTCTCTTCCTGTCATGAACACACAGAGAATTAAAATTCATCTTTGCTGCGTCATACAGCTTGTTGCCTTTTTAGCTCATTGTTTTAGTGTGGTTTGATTTATTGTTTAGTTGAACCCCTCCTGTCTTATTAAATCCCTCATATGAAACTGTAGGCAGATGGCAAAAGCAAAATAAGAGCCAAAATAGACCAGTGGCTGGTAAAGAAACATTTAACATGATAATATGCACATAGTTTCTCAGGAGCTGCTGGATACCAAAGTAAAACTTAAAGGTGTCTGATTATTAGATGTTGAATCATCAGGTGGTAAAAAACATGACTATAGACAATTATTTGCTAACATTTTACCCTTAACTGCTCGATTAATTAATGGTTGGGCTTTGTTTTTGTGAGATTATTTTGGAGTCTTTCTGACTCGTAGATGTTAAAATAAAAATATCATGGAATGTGTTATTAGCCTTATAAAAACATTGTGCCAGACCAATGCATCAGCGGGTCCTGCAGTTATTGAATTGCACAATAGCTAAAAAGATAAAGGCTATATCTTTATTGTTTTGTTGTCAATTACGGTAAGGGGTATGTAAATAGTTTTGTGGTTATACATAATATTTTGTTAATTGTCCACTAAGCATTAGTTAACAGAAAAGCCTCTGAAAAAACATTTAGAATTTAATGGTACCCTGGCAACAATATATGCTTTATTTCTAGATTACACAGGGGTACTCAGGTTGGAGGACATGTATGTTCTTTAGACTGGAAAATTCTTAGAGCCAAACTAAAAGAGGAAGTTTTGGAAGTATGTTGTAATGTTACAGGCCCCTCCGTGAATTCAAAGCAACCACTGGAGCAATTTCATCCTGTGATGATGCAGTATACTGAACCAGCTTCCTTTACATGTAACTCAAAAACTCAGAAACAGAAGTGGCCATGTGAAAGCAGGGAAAGAGCAGATGAGGAGTAGGTGGCTTGTTTTGAAAAGGTTGATGGTGAAAGCCAATTTGTGTCTTGCTGAAGTGTTTTTAACTGTGAGGCTAAGCTTGACCTGCTCACCTACATTAATTAACTTTGAATTAGAAAATCAACTAAATGCCTAAAATGTGAAATAAAAATATTGTTTAGGTATTTGAAGATGACACATGGACCTACAAACTGTCCTGTTATAAACTCTATATTTACTGTTTAATATACTGACTCAGTGATTTATCTAAAGAACAGTCACATCCCTCCTGCTATACAACCATTGGGCCTACTGACAATTATATATTGACATTTTTTATTTTATTGCAGTTACACAGCATGAAAACAACTGACACTGTAAATGCAATTATCCTCAAAATGATCACTTGAATCTTACGTTTAAAAAAATCCACAACAGCTTTTTCATGATGACAAAAGATTTAAAGCTTTAACATAGTTATGGGTGTAACTGCAAACTTTGGTTTGGAAAATCTTGTTGTCCTCAACAACTGCCGAGGTACTCTTGAGCTAAGAAAGCGAGCATTACAGTTGCAGACTGAGCTCTTGTGTCCAGCTGCCAGGTGTGAACGTGTAGAGAGTGTAAAGCAGCGTTGAGCTGATAAAAGGCAAACATTCCCCGGATGAATAAATGTTATCAACTCTGTCGTCAACAGTGAAAACTGAGAATGTAGCAACGCACCTACTTGCTACAAAATATTTTCTTATTGGCAATTAGTTAGGTCATCTACTGGCCAATGAGATGTCCCCTAAGTGAAATGTCAAAGTCCCAAGACCTGCAACATTCGACAATGATGTAGATGTAGATGCTGGCTTGTTGAAGCACCCTTGAGTAACACCCCAGCCCGTGCGTGCTCACATGCTGTGGATTGTCCATAAAGAGAGCACCAGCAGATGACAAATGTCCAAAATATCAAAATATAAAAGAAGTAGTGAGCCTGTTGGGCACAATATATGAGAGTCTTATCAGTCAAAGTCGTGCATGTGGTGAGGAGGCTGGTCCCTGGCCCAGCGCACTTAAGGCAAGAGGATTAGACTTCAGAGTATTATTAGAGCTACTGATTATCCCCTTACCTGATCCGCCTAATTCTAGCTCAAGCCTTTTTATTTAGCAAAAAAATTGAAAAATGTTTGGATTGGGCTGCAGAAAGTGAACTGGCCTTGTCGCGCTTCAGTGCTCTGTCGAGTCCAACATTGACTCTTTTGGTGTACTCTGCTGAACCCATTAGTTCCTGGCCTTTTGTCTCTGCGTCCTCTTCTGTGGGGTGCATGTGATTAATGCACTGCTGACCACTGAGGCCAGCAGTGAGGACTTGTTTTAGTGCCAGAGAACAGCAAACAAAAGAAAATTGTCTCTCCAAATAACTGAGGAGAATACAGGCTCTCAAAGCCGACCAGTCCCTTGGTTCATTGATGAATGCAAGCAGGCCAATATCTCTTCAAGAAAGTTCAACAAAAAGGTTTCCAAGCCATTTGTCCTCAAGTCTATAGCTGTAATACATTTGTTTGGATGTAATTACACACCCTCTGCTTCTGACCTTGTGCCCAGAAACGACTTTGAGGCCTGTGTCCCAGACTGGGAATGAGGACTCAAATGTGAACATGAGCTGGTAAATCCTGCTAACCGATCTTTCCCCCATAAACCCATGTAGAAGAGGCAGAGTAGCGTGTTTTATTGGTTTAGCGCCCCTATTTTTTGCTTGATGAAGAGTTAATGGGTGATTGGAGCGGGCAGGAGCCTTAGATCTCACGGGCAGTGGGATGCTGCGGCACCTTTGCGTAAACAAGCACAGATGGAGAGCTGGCAGTGTTGGTTGGATGATGAGAGTGTGTGCTCCTGTGCGTGATTCAGTGTGCGTATGTCCCATACTCTATTAATCTCCCACAGAGGGTTGGGACTACTGACAGGGTCAAGCTGTCATCTTGTCAACAACAATGTTCTGACTACATGCATTTTGTTGGAAAAAGTTAACTCTTGTTATCAAAAGCAATTTGTTGGCAGGGTTTTATTCTACAAAACCTACAATGGCTCATTTCACAGAGAAAAGAACAACACTGACATTTAGAATTTGACCAAACTTAATTAATATCTGATCAGAGGGTCGGTGCCAGTTTCTATGTAACTATGAGCTAGAGACAGTTGACTGTCATTATCAAAAGCATGAAGATATACTTAGAAATAATAGGTAGTAGTCTAAAGGTATTGCTTAATATTATTAGTTATGGAAATTGTCCACTAATAGTGAAGTCAATTACAAAATAACACACTGGCTAAAAATTTTAGAGTAGTGTAGCTTTAAAGCAACAGTTAAACATATTGGAAAAGTGCTTATTGTTTCTCGCTTTCAGATCCAGGTTAGCTTCCTCTTCGAGTATGTATGCTAAGCTTAGCTCACTGGCTGCTCACTGTAGCCAGTTGCTGCTTGTTTTGCTGCATTTACGCAATGTTGGCAGAATGAGAACAGGAAAAATTCTACTTACTTGGGAGTCTTCACATGAGAGGTTAGCCCTAGTGCAAACGTTGTAGTTACACCAGATAAACAGCATAAATTAGCTTCTTGTGTTGTTAAATATTTGGAGCAGTTTGTTACCAAGTGAAACCAGATACTAAACAATTGTGTATAGCTCCTATAAAATGAACTAAATGGATTGCATTAATGTTAATATTGGATTTTAATTTGATATGTGTGCCAGCGATGGTGCATTTGCAGCCATTCTGCCAATGTCTGTAGTTATTTTCACCAAGTGGGAGATATTGTCCGTGTCAGACATTCCAGATAGTCTCTGAGTTACAAGTCGGAGGCTGACATGAATGGTTTTTCTCACTTGGCTGCACAAATTATGGTTTACACAATTGGTGTGAAGTCGGCATTAGTGCGGCAGGTCAAGTATTTAGCTAAATCAGCTTCTCAAGTGAACATTTATTTTGGATGGTGCAATATATTTTGTATTTTTTATCAGTCTTCTCATGCGCTGATTGTTCAATCGGCAATCACTGTTAATCAATACAAGTAACTCTGTTCTATGATTTAAAGCCACCTATTTGTGCACCGTTTTCCATCTGCCAATTCTGACAAGTGCACTATGTAATCTTCGCTCAGGAGAACCATGCTGTTGCTGCGGACAAACTTAGTTTGTGATCACCTTAAAATGAACCAAATATAGTTTAATGACAGTAGCTGTGCTCTGAGATCAGCTATACTCATATTTTCCATCCACCGGTGATAATAATATTATAGTATAGTAATATTCACTCTTCTTTTAGTCACATTTTGGTGTCCACCAACATCCAAGGTAATTGTCTGACTGTTTAACAGCTATATGCTGCACTATGTTCACGAGCTAGCTGCTAACTTTGTCTGTCTTCCATTTCGTACTGGGCAGGTAGTACACAGTCGGTATATCAGAGCATTTTTTCATTTGAACAATGGCTCAAATTACTCTGTAATGTGAGAGGAGTTCCTATGATGAATCCACAGAGAATTTTTACCAGCTACAACAGGCAGCCGGTTTCAGTGAAAAACCTCTGATATATTAAACCTACTGTACGCTACCTGCCCAGCACCAAACAACAGACAAAGTTAGTGACTAGCAAGTGAACACAGTGGAGCATTTAGCAGCGACAAAGCCAGATATTTCCCTCAGGAGTAATGTTGCTCATTGTCTGCGGCTAAATACACAACTGTTTGCTAACATGTTAGCCATATCAACTTTTATAAGGTGCTAATATGTTAATGTTGTGATTAAAGCTTGGCGCACTTTCACAAGTGTACAAAAAATCTATTAATATTATATTTACAGTATATTAACATACCATTGAGCTATAACTTCTCCTTCTTCTTTTTTCCTTTACAGTGTCCAGGGACATGAAACTCAATCCACAGCAAGCTCCGTTGTATGTAAGTATCAGTATTCATACTTACAAAGAAGCTGTTTCGGGAAGTGAAAGCGGGTCTTTCTTTTTCACTGAACGCCCTTGTACACTGCAGTCCAACCACACAGGTCACAGGTCACTTTGCCTGATTAGACCTCTTCTCAGGACTGTGTGGGTGTGGTGCAGAGTGTGCCTGAGTGTTCATTTTCTGCACGTGTTAGGGCAGGACAACTTACACCTTTATCATTATCATTAGTATTTCACATTTGATGACCTCATGTAATTCCTGGAATAGCTCCACCTGACCTCAGCCCGGGAACAGGTCTAATTAACTGGGATAACTAAAAACAACTGTGTGAGTGTGCAGGGCCAGAGAGAGGAGCGCACAAATCAGACTGCATGCAAATCAACTGGCTATTTAATGTTTGCTGGCCGGAAAACATGCATAACAGTTATGTACACTTCTGACTGTCCTCCACTGTGTATTTTAGTGGTCATGTTTTCATTTTATCAATTAAATGAAATAAGAACCACTTGATGGTCTGGTGATTTTACAAAAATAGACCCAGATAATTTATGAAGAAATGACTAACATGAGACAAAAACAAGACTACTGATATGACAACAGGCAATTTTTAGAGCATTTTTAGTATGATGGCTCCATCCATTCATATGATTTTTTTTTTTCCTCCCATCAAAGTAAAAAGATGTACTGTGTCAGTGGCTTAATCGTGGCTCAGATTTAGGTTGAAAACAGCAAATAGCAACCCACAGTCTAATCAAAGAATAAGTCCTGATCCACTTAGGGGCCTTGTAACTTAAATAATTATCAAGAAAAGGACAACTTGAGGCATAGTTATCTGGACATGTGCCATATGTCCAATCAATATGTGAGCAGGTAATCACACAAAGGAGCTTGTTTCCTTGGTGCAGAGGGGAAGCGTGACCTCTTGATAGCTGGATATTCTTGTGTGTGTGTGTGTGTGTGTGTGTGTGTGTGTGTGTGTGTGTGTGTGTGTGTGTGTGTGTGTGTGTGTGTGTGTGTGTGTGTGTGTGTTTGTGTGTGTGTGAGAAAGAACATTCTGTACAAAGTTACTTTTGTGTAGGTACAGTGTCTACTAGTGTATTGGATGTTTGACAAAGAAGTAAAAGACCTTCATTATACAGCAACAAGGATTTTTGTCAGTTTATTTCCCATAGAGCTGAGCAACAAGAGCAACTTTGTGGATGTTGCGATTGAATTTCTTAAGCCTCAACCAAATTTCGATGCCTCTTTTTGATCATGAGCAATGAGTTTAGGGTGAAATTGCGCAGCTGTATGTCTAGACATAGTGGGCATGTTATCTTTCCCCAGGTGCTGGGGATCCTTAAACTCTCACTGATCAGCTGGGAGGTTTCGTTTTTTCCAGAATGACACAAGTCAAATTCAGGTTGTTCTCTCAGTCAATTGTGTCGGGAACGCCTTCGGAGGGAGGAAAAACCACCTGTGTGGAGCCAGATGAGGTGGTTCAGGTGGAGGAGGTGCAGCTTGTTGCTGAGGCCCTCTCAGATTCCTCAACTACCCACTATGCCATGCAGAATGTGGCAACCACCCTGCAGAAGATATCTCAGCAGCATTAATTCTCTAGCCTCATTCTTGGGCTTTACCTAAAGCTTATCATAGGTGAGGGTCAACTTATAAACTTAAAGCTTTGCCTTGTGGCTCATATTCCTGGTTGCCACCATAGGTCATTATACTGTAAAGTGCAGCTTTTTGCATCCAGTGCCCCTAACAAGTGGTAAACTTCATGATCCTTCTTATCCTCACTTGTGAATAAAGCCGCAAGATGTCTGATTTCCCTGTTCAGAGCATGACCATTTTTTCCTGGAATACACCTCAGGCAATTTCCTGTTTTCTAGCTCATTTATAACTCTAAATTACTGTTCGATTACAAACAGACGGGCTTTGTAAACCTTTTTTTCCTCAATTCTTTGATGTTTGAATTGTTTTTAAATACAATTCCAGGTCGTGTGGAACTTATCCTATAATGTCTTCACTTTGGCATTATAAAACGTGCATTCACTGATACATATTTACTGAGGTGTGTGTCTGATCGAGTTGGGGATATCTCTTGAGTGTCTGAGTGTTCACACTGGTCCCCTATCACTAGCAGGTAAGGAAGGCACACAGGAAATTAGATAAATCGGAGGCGCGCGAGTGTGTGTGTGTGTGTGTGTGTGTGAGTGTGTGTGTGTGTGTGTGTGTGTGTGTGTGTGTGTGTGTGTGTATAAAGGCTAGACTGGTGCACACATTAACCACCCAGACAACCTTATCTGTGACTTACAGTCAGACTCTTCACTGGAACCAGACGGGCAGTCAAGCATCATTAGACATCAGATTTTAGACACTTTTCAAAGCAGTTCACAGTGAGATAGCTCATAGGGGGTAAGTAGTTTGCCTGTAATCGAATCTTTTAAAAAAATACACATTTAGGGAACTCCGCCATCCAGAGTGACTAAAGACTACAGCCCCAATTTGTAAGTCAAAATTTCTAGATCATTAACTTAGAAACAACCCATAGTAAGGGTGCCAAAGGTAAAAGCCTTTGTGTTTTCGCAGAATTACTTTGGCCAAAGGATAATTTTTAATTAGGAAGTGATGGGTAAAGAAATTAAGTACAGGCTGATTCTGTTTCTGTTAATTGAGGAAGCTCTTTAAAAAATTAGTTTAGTTTCAATAACAGAGACTTAGCATGCTAAACATACTGTTTACAATCTTGGCATTTAGCACACAATGTTTTCCAGAGTGGCTTACAATTAAATGAGCAGGTAGGGGTTCAGTCTCTTGCACAGGACACATGACTGTGAGCACAGCAGCAACAGTTATGAAACCTGTGACCTCTCTGCTATGTGGTAGTGGTGTCCAACTACGCTGCTACAGGGATAAAGGATGCTTTAGATGTCAGCAGCCTTTGTGCATTTTAAATTGGAGGATGAGTGTAGTTTATTTAGTAGATTCTTTGGCAATTTTAAATGCCAGTGTTATGTGTGAGCAGGAGCTGATTTAAATGTGTGTCTGCCTTCCTCAACTTGCCAACGTGCTCGTAAGATTTCCCTAAATCGTCTTCTAAACTGTCTGGTGGAATCAAAAGCAGTAATGCCCTGGAAAAGGTTGGAATATTCTGCCTCCAAGAAAACCTTTCCCTCACCAGTAAAAACCATAAAATATGTGTGAATGCCAGCAGGGATTACTCACACTGTCAGGCAAGTGTAGCCATAAACCTTTAACTTTATATCAGGCCAGCACTTTACAGAAAATCCCTTTTGTATTGTGTTGATATGTTGTCAACAGTATATTTGTTTAGTTATTCCAGCAGTTTCTATGCAATAGGACTGAGTAAAAGGTAGAAATTTCTACTGCACTGATGTAACTGATCAGAAAAAAACCTTGGGCATGGCAATGGAGGCCTTAAACCAACCACTGGCCTACCTGGGGGTGAACCCAGTACAGTTGCAGGATTGTGGAAAGGGCTACACTCACGCATGCATATTTAAAAAGAGGGGGTTGGGTTCATAGCCTCCAGCTGTTCTTTTGATGTTGCTTAAAAGCTGCCTGTTCCCCCGTTTAAGTTCCATGATTAGCAGGTCAATACCCCAGCAGGTGACTTTGTTAAGTACTTACTACCATATAATCATAGCGTGTGGGTGAAAGAAATCCATTTATGCACATGTCACACAGCTTTAAAACCACCAGTTTTGGAATATTTCTGTTATGCATTTTAGTTATTGTTATTGTTAGACGTATTGTCAGTAGTTGCAATTTGCGAATGTACTTTTTTGCATGTTTTGCAAAGGTTGCTGTGTGCAGCTGTGTTTCCTGCTGGCACCAGCAGATGTTTCACATCTCTGTTTCTCTACCTCCACCCCCTGCCAACACATATGCCTCCAAAAGGACTGACAATGATCTTATTCAGTCGATATTCTATTTCACTCCTTAATCTCTCTTCTTTTGAAATAAGTTTCAGTTCATACATCACAGATTCATTACAAGCAATCATAACTGAGGAGGTAAGAAGTAACAGGAGCAGAGTAAAAACGTACTATATAGATATAATTTTATCAATTGTATTATTTATTTAATTCAGTCGCTTATAAATGGTATTGATGATGGGCGGATATTCATTTGGACAAAATAAGATGCCACTGTGTTGCTGTCAGAAATCATTTGGGCAGCTATTGTGCCAAAATGCAGCAGGTTGGTATTGTGACTGAGGTGATTTCCCACCGACCGTCAGCAGCAGAGAGAAAACCATTTCTCCTTTTGCTTTTCCTTTGTTTGTCGAGAGTATGTGGAACCTATTTCAAACTAATACATTTTCATTTTCACTTGGAGTGCAAACTCACAAATCCACTGAGGTACCAATCCGTTTAGTAGCACCAAAGCCTAATTTCCAATCTGGGCTTGGGATAAGAGATGAGTTTTTAATGGAGAGAATGTCATGCCTGCTGGCTTCTGCCAATCTACAACTCATTTACGCCAGTGCCTCTGCTCTGCTTGTTAAAGCTGAGACTCTCCGTGCATAGCAAAGCCTGCATCCTTCCAGCCTCAAGTCAGTGTACTCAGTCCTGACTCTCAGAAGGTTACTGCAGGCTGTTTTTCTTCTGTGGCCTCTTGGCTATGTGGTCATCTTTGAACACATTTTATCCCCTCACATTGCTCAGCAGCAGCAGCGGCTTGCGAAACAGACTCGATGATCCCAAGGCTGCTGGTTAGCCTCATTGCTGTCAACCTGCTGATCCCCCCTGTATGGAACAAGGCCTTGAGGCTACCACCTTATACGAGAAGGAAGAAGCACCTTTAACCCTGACTGTTAAGCACTCCTCAACACCAGCCTTCACTGGCTGGAATGTCAGGCTGTTCGTGTTGGACGGAGCTGGTGAAAGGATTGCAACATTGGTCAGATTAGGTGGGATGAAATGTCCCATTATCCCTCCTCCGGGTCAACAAGCTGCAGTCCCTCAGTGGAAAACAGCTAATTTTGAACAATATCTCTATTTTTTGTTGCCGCTCCTCCTCCTCATTCTGTCCTCAGATGACACCAAATCATACCCCACAATGCTCAGCCACAACACAACCAATTGTCACTTTGGAAAAAGCAGACTGCACAATAAACTGTGCATGATTGTATTTTTATGTTTGAATCTTAGCAAATTGACATCTGACAAAGTATTATCTAATAAGATAAATAGTAGTAGCTGAGAAAAGTTGTATACAGAAATTGTAGTATAATGGAAATTGATTTTAAGTGGAATTTGGCTCTTAAATCATTAATAATTGACCATTTGCTAAGCCTGGCCTCCCTAAATTATGTTGCTAGCTGTTTGCTGCGAGGCAGGAGTTGCTAGAGGGCTCTGTTGAGGCGGAGGTCTTTCTCCTCCAAAATCTCCTGAAGTGGACATTACTGTGGTGGAGAACCATGGTGGTGCTGAGCCGTATCAATTTGAGCCGATGGCTCCCGCCCCGGTAATGCCTGAAGCCGAAGCTCTCGGAGCCGAGCTTGTCGTTAGAATAGCACTCTCATGCAAAATGCTGATTGCAACTGTATATAGCAGTCGGTTGCTAACGAGGGACCTGCTGCCATCTGCAACCACTAAAGAGCCATATGAGGATCTGGAGGGAGAGAATGCAGTCCGGTAGTGCTTCCATAGCCGTCAAAAGCAAAAGTCTGAAACACTGCACCAAAATTGAAAAATACTAAGTAGATGGTTAGCAAAAAATAACGTAAACTCCTGCGAATGATGATGCTCAATCAGTATATATTTGAAAATGAGCATTGTTTCACAGATTCCTATTCCCCAGTTGCTGGGGAATATTAGATTAGAAGACATTAACATTCTTTTTATGTAAATTTCATGACGTAAATAAGTCCCAAATGTATGACTCTATGTCAGCGCTGGCCTTGCAAGGTTCAGGATGATTTAAAACAGTAGATGGCGTGTTGGGCCATTTTCGACCCATGAAATGATGATTTCTATAACTTTGGAAAGAAATGTCAATATCAACACCAACATTGATGTATTTCATGTCAGTACAGTCATATCATTTAGTTTACAGCTCAGAAAAACATGTTTAAGTGTGATGTACACTTAATAACTACTGTTTAGTTGCCATAACTGCTCCAGTGGACATCAGGTGAAGAAAGCTCCAAGAATGAAGTACAGCTCTGGAAAAGAGCACTGACCTTGATTCATTTTCCATGGATGCAAGAGGGTTAAAAAGGTGGATAAGTTAATAAAAAGCATCAACAGAGAAGTGTTGCTGTTAATCACATTGCCTCCTCCTTTTGTAAAACTGTTTTATCATCCTCCTTCTCCTCTGCGGTCTTAAAATGACTGAGTCCTCTCATTGAGTCTTCGGGAAGTCAAGCTGCTCCTCCATGTTTCATCACTGTCTGGTGCCTCTGTGTTTGATTGTTAATGATGTTATGTGTAGCATTTTAACTTCAATAAATCATTACCATATTAACTTTGAGGCATTAGTTTAATTGCGATAAACAAGTGTCGTTGTGTGAAGACTGACAGCCTCTTCGCAGCATTTTACCCTGTAGCCTTGTTAAGATCTGGTATCCAGAAATCCATTTGTGAAGGATTGTAGTTCACACCTGACATCAGAATCAGACTTATGCATCTTAAGTGACCAACTGTGATTGGATTTTATTCTCCTGATCACATTTGATCTTATCTGTGGCTAAACAGATAAACGTGCGCAATCGTGCTGCTAGAGAAGAGGATTTAGTTGGATTACGTGTGGTACTTTTTGCCCTGTTTGTGGACTTCAAAACCTAGATTGTCACAGATGTTCAGGGTTTGTCATGCTATACACACACTCTCTAGTCTAAGTAGTCTTTAATGATGTCTGGGATGTATTTGTAACCTTGAGCATTTTTGTTCACACAGTGCTTTGTGAGTAGATGCATTCTTCCCTGACCACCTCCTAATGTGGCTTGATAAATCACATCCAAAATGCAATCTTAGTTCATTTGCAGTTATTTAGAGCTGTCTGCCTCTTACTGGAGCAGCTAAGTTGCATTTTAGCAAGTGTGAACGAGATCTTTCTTCCTCTTCATAAAACCTTGAGATAAAAAAAAAAAGTGCTTGTTTTAAGGAACTAGGTACAGTTTTTCTTAAAACTTATTCCAGTTAAACTATTCTAATTGCAAAACTTCAACATTACATCAGCTTACCTGGTCAAAAAATACAACACACAAGTCAGATTTACAACAACCAGTCACGTCCTCCATTTTTTTATATTGAAATAATAATAATATATGCAAATTATTTATTTATTTGATATATCTCTAAATATCTGTTTTTTTATTCTTGCTTTTTTTGTTCAATCTCTCTTTCTTTGCCCTCTATTCTGTCTTATATCCTTTTGCTGTCTGTCTGTCTCTGCAGGGACGGTGTGTTATCACTGTGCAGCTTGCTGATGAAGAGTTGGCTGCGGATGGGGAGGGCGTGGACTACTTCCTGCTGTTTGCTGGCAGCACACAAAGGCACCTGACCAGCACCCTAAGGAGCAGTCATGACACCTTGCAGGCAGTATGTCCCGGTAAGCTACCCCACCCACAATGCCTTGCAACTTCCTTGTCCCGTCTAATGGACCTGTGGGTAGGCAGCTCCACCTACAGTAATTTAATACATGCTAAATCTATTTTTAATTCTACCCTCCTGTTCGTCTGTGTTAAGTGACAGAAAGGTGCTTGTTTAGTTACCGTTTGTTTACCTAGATTAGTCTGGGTAAATACAATTAAGGTTCTCTTAATCCAGCGTCATTGCGAACTTATATGTTGCAGATCAATAACATATAAGACAGAGTCAAAATTCAGTCAATATCCCCCCAGAAATATAATCATATTCACCAAAAAGTGAGAACAAAGTAAGATCTCCTGTAGTGGTCAGTTCTCTATAGGCATCATGTGCTATAGCCCTAAATTAACATTACAGGGTGCCAAAGCATGCCAAAACATCCCAGGCTGTTGAAAGCAATAATTGTATTTGAAAATCTGATGGTGTTATTCTGCCCTCACATCACACACAAAGCATGGGACAGTCAATAGTTTATAATAGCTGCAGAAGAAAGAAGTAATAAATGATTAATCATCCACCACCACTGTCCTCGTTTGAAACTAATGTTTTGTTATGGAGAGAGCAAAATCACCTCACTTTAGGTTTTATAGAGCCTGGCTAATTTATCACTCCTCCTGGAGCACATCCCACATATTCTACTTGCAAAACTGAGAGTGTTTAGCCAGAGCTGTTACTCGGAGATACTTCCTCTTAAGTGAATGAGCAACAACAGACAGCATGGAGATCAAGGGTCCAAGGTCAATGTATGCAGAAAATAGGTGGTAAAAATGCTGAATACTCGTGAGCCTTTAGTAAACATGGATGGTAGCCAAAAATATGAGAAAAGGGGACAAATTAAAAAGACATTGTTGACACTGTATCCTCAAGTGTCTACCATGTAGACAGGAAAATAGAAGGCAGAACATGATGAACTGTGTTATCTTGTTAAGAGCTTGACTGAATTACAGCCTTCTGAAGGGGGGTGGGAGGAGGTGTTACTCTACCAACAGATTAGCTCTGCTTCACTGCCTCCTCCATCAGGATGAGCAGAGCTCTAAAGGACCAGTCCTGTGACCAACCAGAAGGTCGCAGGACAGAATTCTCAGGAGGCCTGGGAAAATCGCTGCAGATACCCAGAGTTAGTGCTTCAGCTTGGATTGAGGTGCCCTTGAGCAAGGAATTTGCACCATGATATTTAATGAGCTGACACGCAGTAAATGATAGAAGGTGTGTTAAGTAAATGGGTCTGATATGGTAGGAATATTGTTCCAGATGCAAAGGGTGCTATAGAAGTTCAGCTCTAGTTGATTTCTTTTTGAGGACTAGAATGACAAGGAGTCATTCTAGTCATTCTAATGACAAGGTTTACAGTGCAGCCCTGTAGAGCCTTTATTCCCTGTTAGCTGTGTTTTGAAATTGGTCATGTATGTGGACTACAGTCTTCTTTGTTCATTCTTTGTGTCGAGACAATTGAGAACTCATTTGCATAAACTTTAATTTAACTGATAACATGTCATGTTGGTAAATTGTTGGTAGGTCAAGTTTAATTTATGATTAGAAGAAGTGCTCTAACAGCAACACTTCTCTGTCGGTGCTTTTTATTAACTAATCCAGCTTTTTAACCCTCTTGCATCCATGGAAAATGAATCAAGGTCAGTGCTCTTTTCCAGAGCTGTACTTCATTCTTGGAGCTTTCTTCACCTGATGTCCACTGCAGCAGTTATGGCAGCTAAATGATTACTAGTGGGACGAATTGAAATGCATTTCATTAAGTAAAATAATATTATGTTTTATTCGTATAAATTAGCAGTAAAACAGCAGTTAAAGTCTACATTGTGCTGTAGCTGATTATTGTTCAGTTGTTGTTCTTATTGTACAAATTTGTGATGTCAAGTGAACAATATATTGTTTTTTTTCCTTCTTGGGTTTAACATATGTTTTTTGTATTGTGACTGTGTATGATAATGTCATCACCTCTTCTGGATAAACCTGGCCAAAGTGCAGAATTTATTCAAACAACAGAACATCTCAGACATCCGACAGCCCATAGATGCATTTTTTCAGCCAGTGTTGTAGAGGTACTTGATCCAGGGTGTGAAGGGTGTTTTCATGAAGGGAGGGATGTTAACGTGTTAATTTCAAGCTGTTTGTATCTACTTTGCTTTTCAGCTCTTTTGCCTTCTAATGACTTTTTTCACACGTCACAACTGCTGCACATTGCTTATTGATTTTGCCATCATTGTTTTTATACTTCCTGTGACTCACTGTGTTGATGAGACTGACTGCAACATAGCTAGCCACAGCTAACAACTAGTATGCCAACACACTTAATATTATAAAAGGCCAGTTTAAAACACATGGTTGACTTAGTCATATACACAGACAGACTGATAATATACAGTAGACTAAGACCTATTTATTTGTTGTTTAATTCTGTTTCCTCCTCGTTCCTTTCTCCTTTTTCCCCTCCTTCCCGTCTTCTTCCTCATTGTATTGTCTTGTAGCTCATGACTGCTGCGAGGTGGTGCTGGTCACCTTGTGTTCTGCTGGTCGAGGTGTCCCTGAGGCCCCCGAGGACCCCGAGGACCCAAAGCCCTGTTTGGGTCGTGTGGCTCCGCTTGCCGAGCATCGATTCAGCTTTGTGCAGGATTTGGCTTTTGACATGGCCCAGTTCCTGGTGAGCAAGCAGACAAGTCATTTCCAGTTTTAAATCAACTGTAAAATAACCACAAAACTGAGCCTTGTCACAAAGAAGGAGAAAAGTGGTTAACGATGGTTACAAGTTATACAGCAATGTTGGCAGAGTGAGGCTAAACCAAAAGATTACCTTAGTGTTTCTTCCCTGACAAGGCCTGATGTTTCACAGTCCTTGCTATTCAATTAATGATTTTTTTTTCAGCACAATTTATGATCTAATAGAAATTTAATATTGAAGGAGGAGGACAAGATAAAATGTGTACTGAGCACTCACACTTAAAGCTTCTAATGGAACATTCTTCACTTTTTAAATCTTAATATGATTAATATTTGTCAAGCCAGCACAGAACCAAATTGAGCTTAGCACTGATACACGCATGTGGATGTGTCTTCCTACATTTACATCTTACATTTTAGGCTTTTGGTTAATGCTCTTATGCTGAGCGTCTTAAAATGAGTGCTTCCAGTAGACTAAGCCTCAGCTCCTCCATTGTAAAACTTGACTCATCTTTGTAATCACCCTCCACACAGGTGAGCACGGCAGGCCGGGCCGATGGCCTCGATGGGGCGCTGCTGCTGGATGAGTGTCAGATTCCTCTGCAGGAGTGTGAACGCCTGGATAAGAGCCTGGCGCTGGCCCTCCACCACCTTGTACTGCCTCCAGGATGGAGCTTACTGGGAAACAAACTGACCAACAGCACTGGTGAGACTAGGACTCGGGGGGGATTGGGCCTACTTTAACATGTAATTTCCTCACACAATAAAATTTCCAAGATTCTGACAGTATGTCTACACTGTATTGCAAGTATTGTATACTTGCGTGTACAAATCGGATTCATCTATAGTAGAGTTTTCCATTGTGGGGAAAGACTCACTGAGTCAACTTTTCATTTTCGAACAACCAGAACAATCCAAAATGCAGGGCACATAAACTGAAGCGAGAGTTATTTGACAGTATGTGTCCAGTTCATGAAATGAAGACTTCAGCTATTCCTATTTTCTAAAATAGTTTAATGACCTGTCATGTATTATAATAACAAATGAATCGTTTAGTTTTGACAAGATACCAGAAACCAAACTAAAGTCTTGAAATTTCTTACTTGAGGGAAATTTATAGTTAATAATACATACATAGTTTAATATGATATATAATATAATAATCTAATAATATATGGTTTATAGTAGGGTTAAAGCATACAGTAGCTGCTGTACGCTAGGCTGTATCTGACATGCATCACCTCAGAAATGTAACTACATGTCAAAACTACAGCCGTGACGGAGATACCACATGGATACTACATGAACTGCGATTGCTTTGGCTGATTGTATTTTCTCCCACAGGTTTCTGATGCCAGCGGAGATTATCTGCTTCTATTCAATAACACAAGTCACAAACCATCTCCACAGCAAAACTACTGCTTACTGTGATCGCCACTCTCTGTATCACAGTGAATGATAAAAACTAAACAGGGCGATTGCACTGGAGTGGTTTCCTATTCAGTTATGAGATTATGTGAAATAGATGTTACCTGGATGTAACTCCAATTATATAAGTACATGTGTAGCCCACAGTTGCTCTATATTACACAGTAAATTAAGGATTATAAACATTGTATGAAGAATATAGTTAAAGCACAATATGGCCTGATCACATATGATACATCCAGCCGTTGCGATGGTGATACCAGTACCGCTGCAGATTCATCATTCTACTGTGGATTTCACCAATGATGAAATCCAATTAAGTCATCATTCTGCATTGGATTTCACCAATGATGAAATCCAATGCAGAATGATGAATCAAAACCTCTGCTGTAGGTATCTATAGCAAGACTGCTGTTAACCCCTTGCACGAAGTATAAACTCAGTTTTAGTCGGAGCCGTAGGCAAAAAAAAAACAACTTTACAGATATTGGAGCAATATAAGCACATCATAGCATTTGTGAAGCTGTAACCAGAATATAATGGCATTTTTACTTGATGAATGACTAAATAATAAACTTTCTTGTAATCTTCTGTTAAGCACTGCGTGAGATTCAGTAGAAATAAGGGAGGCCATACACATACCCAATTACCAATAGAAGGCCAATGCGGTCAGTGTAGTTGGTAGCTTATATTTACAGAAGGAAGTGAACATGAAAACATGTCTCTGTATGGACTTTAATCTTACTCTGGCATTAGTATGAACAGAGCTGAGTATCCATGTGCTGCAGCCCAGCCAGACAGCAGTTAAGGGTTGTGAGAAATGGCTATATCAGTCCAAACAAACATACATTTTTATTAAAATTAAAGTGCCAATTTTCTCCAGCCATTGACTCTGATGACTTTAATCAGTTAAAGGAAGCCAAACGAGTTGATGTGGATGATAAACTCGGCAAGGTAATTGCTCTCTGTGAAGCAGCATAAACAAGACTTTTGGGAGTAGTTAGAGCACTGCTGTTGCCTCTGGCTATTGTTAAGATAATAGCTTATGCTTTAACTTGAACTTGGATATTAGACCAAACCAGCAAAACCAGTAGGATTTGAGACATAACGGACAAAAAATGAACTTAGAAAATTCAGTCAGTGGATATTGGAAGTCTAAACACTCCTTAAAATGTTTTATTCATAATTGGTTTCGAGCCTGGAAAGAAAACTCATCAAATCAAATTTTCACTAATGAACTCCCCCCTGATTAGATAAGATCCACTTGTTAATGCTGTGAAAAGTGTTACAGCTTTTTAGGGATGGACATATACACATATACACACAGAGGCTCCTTTGCATTGAAGTCTGCTGTCATGTTGTTGATGTGGAAGGAGGCCTCCAGCTGGGGTGAGTGATGTGTACTCTAATAGGCTCTGCTTCACAACATGTCAGCGCTTCTATACTAAATGCTCAGCTGCAGTGAACTGTGGGGAGGAAGAGGAGTGCAATTCTCCTCTCCATTTATCAGATCTGTCAGATGATAGATAGCAGCAGACTATAGGTGGAGGTGACAGTGGTTTATCTCAGTCATCCTTCACGCTGTGCAGTCACTGATCTCACCATAGCCAGCCATTTATTGTCCGCTGGGAAATTCACTTCTCTTGGAAGAACTGTGTATGTCATTGAAAATGGTGAACAACACCTACCTAATTCACCAGGCTTGAACAGTTAGCAGCTTTAGCTGTCAAATTATCTGCAGCCTTATGGTTTGTCAATCAATACCAATGTGATGGTTGTTTGTGAAATGAACACTAATCCTAAATTGCTCACAATGGCATTGCTAACATTCTTGTGTTTAGTACCTATAATGTGTACCATGTTTAGGGTGTTAGCATGCTAACACACTAATCATAAATCATCACCTAAAGGGATTACGTATGAATTTCTGTACCAATTTTCAAGGCAATGCATCCAAAAGTTTTATAAGAAAAATTTGCTTTTCTCAAAATTAAGGATTTACTACTTTCCTGTGTTTTATAAATTTTGGACTTTTGTTTGGCCCAAAGTGGCAAAATGACACTTTGGGCTCAGAAAACTTTAGATTTCTTTTCTCAGTTTTCTTACATTTTTCAGAACAAATGATTAATTCATCAATTTAAAAAAAGAAAATACAGATACATTTATAATGAAAATAAATGTTTGTTTTGTTGTTTTTGCTGACAGTTAGTTTTGGTTGAGTAATTTGACAAGAAGTAAGAAAAACATTTGACAGTTGTGTAGCTAGTGAAGCTAACTAGCAGCCAGGGTGTTAGGGTCTCTGCTAAGCAGTAGTGAAGCTATTTTATGACTCATGGTGAACCAACATACTTTTAAACCAGATCATGGTAATTCCTGTACTGCAGCAAATAGCTGTAATTACATGTATTTCCCATCTGAGCCTCCCAGATGCCATAGTATGAAAATGTCATGGATGTTATGGCAGCCAGTTTTGAGGAACCACCATCAAACCCAGCACTAAAGCATTTCATGCTGCTGTTTGGCACCTCACATTCTAGTCCAGCATTGCTTGGCTAAGTGGAGCGTTTAATTTGAC
Organism: Xiphias gladius; assembly: GCF_016859285.1. NCBI lineage: Eukaryota > Metazoa > Chordata > Actinopteri > Istiophoriformes > Xiphiidae > Xiphias > Xiphias gladius. The sequence goes on along the minus strand of NC_053400.1, from coordinate 8,326,946 downwards.
AAATCAGCTTGAGGTTCATCAGGGCAGGCTGGTTCAGACTGGCCTGCAGTAAATGGAGTGAAACCTCTCATCAGCAGACACAACCAGCATTGTAAATGTTGTCTAATGATTATTTTGAAGATAACAGAAACTAAAATGTGTTTTCTGCCCCTTTTCACTGTTCTGTTGCAGATCTTAGTTTTTAGTTTTATTTTTATACTATTTTATAACTGATTACTGTTAATCAGGCCCATTTAAAAGGTCTTAGAAGATGAGGAGTTGCAAGATAGAACTTCCTGTTTAAGTGGAAAACCATGAATTTTCCCTGTTGGCTCAAATAAATATCTTTTTTTATATGGACACTGGAGGAAGAAAAACCCTCGGCTCACAGGCAGTGAAAAATTAAAGCGAAAGAATAAAACACAACCTTTTTAAAGGGCCAATGTGTAACAATTGGCCAACTGTCGAATTCATATTCCAAATTAATAGGGGGCAGCATATTACCAGAAAGCTGGGGTGTACACCCCTATCCTAAGAAAGAAGGAAATGCTCTCTGTGGTCCCTCCTCCCCCCTCCTCTTCCCCTGTGCCATAGTCGGACTGGCCATTGGGCATCCAGGGACAAATCCCAGAGGGCCGCCGCATCAGTGGGCTCACTGGCTGCTCACAGCCAAGTGTCAACCCTCACCCTCATGTTGAGCTAATGTTAGCTTGAATAAATCTAACCTCAGCATAGGGCAGTTGTTGACATGTTACCAAACCTGCATGGATTGGGAAATAAATTGTGTCCAATAATTCAATTATGTAACTGGTAGGTTGTTTTCCTTGGTTACTGTTAGACTGACGGAAGCGATTTCATACCCAGCTTGCCCAGTCAGAGAGACAGGGAAGATGTAGTGGAGGCAGGAGTAGAGGAAGAGCCAGGAGAGGTCGAGGACACGGGTAAAGAGCAGCTAGAGCAGCAGAATCAGTAGCTGAGCTTTAAAAAAGGGTGGAGGAATGTCACTGAGAGAGCACAGCTGCAATACAGGTTTATAGCCTACTCGCAGTTACTACTTCTTCATCCTCTCCTGTTGAACTGAGGGCAGACTGGACACTATATACAGTACATAGACATCTTTGACATAACTTCAAAACTTTTATTTCTTCACGTTCTATTGATAATCTTTTTTGAATGTTTTACCCTAAAATACTTACATATTGCCCATTTAATAAACAACTGTGAACAGACAGTCTGGAAACTGGATTCAGCAACAGTATTTTAGATCTTTTATCTTTCTTGTTCCTGTGGTTTCTGCTGTCATAAATAACCACAGACCAGCTGATTTGATAAACACGAGCATTCTATGTGCAGTGTACTGACTCTCCATTTCAAGACATCTGGATACTGAAGTTGATTTTACAATCACCACACCATTTTGAACCCCCTAGCATGTGCAGTTGTCTAGAGTTTCAACTTATTAAGATTTTTATTGCTCTCTAATGATCTGTATGTTCCACTTTTCATTGTGAACTTCACTTTCCGAATCTTTTAAACAGGGCTATCTCAGGATGCTCTTTTAAACTGACATTAAATGTACCAGCGGTTGGGGAGTAAAAGATATTAATATTACCAGAAAAGATCAGGCAACTCACAGAAACAAAACACAGCTTCAACCTGAGATGAGACGATTTCTGGAATAACCAACAGCCATTCAGCTTGGATTTAAGGTTAAAGCGAACTTTGCTGGCAACCTGTTGCTTTGGCAGAAAAGATGGAGACCTGTGTGTGTCTGTGTGTCTGTGTGTGTGTGTGTCTGCGTGTGTGTGCGTGTATGTGTCTATTTGTCTATGTGTCTGTGTGTGTGTGTGTGTGTGTGTGTCTGTGTGTCTGTGTGTCTGTGTGTGTCTGTGTCCGTGTCCATGGATCTCCATTACTGTCTTTGTGGACGTGTAAAGGGAGGGTTGCAGTGTTTGATGGTGTTATTATGAGTTCAACTGATATATGGGGCCAATAATGAACTTTATTAAAAAAAGGGGGTCTAGCGCACTTAGTGTGGTTCACCTCTGGTAAAATAAAATGGTCTAGTTTGATTTCATTACATGCATCATTATTGTTATTGTTGCTATGATTTGTTTGTTTTATTATCACTTATTAGATGCTGCTTCAGAGGTTTTTCCACAATGACTGGAACTGTGGAAGACAAAAGCTTGACATATTCTGCCATTTCATACACAGCAACGACCAGTTTAAAAATACTGTCAATTGGCTTGTGGGCTGTAATCAAGAAATGAGTATTAGCCTATATATACATGTAGTGATCCATCGTTAAAGACAGACAGGCAGAGATGTGGTATTATCTATGTAAATGTGTAAAGGTCTGTTGTTTACCGGGTCACATCACTGTACTGGTTTCATTAGGCAGCACTGTGAAGCTGCCAAGCTGCCACAAGTGAAAGTATGTTGGCTACTTCACCACAAACTGGCTGCCTGGACCGCTGCATTCTTGTGTCTTTCTCTGCTTCTTTCTTTCTTGTTAGTTGTATTATTTCTGTATTACTCTACTTGCCATCATCTGTCTCTTCCTCAGACCTGAATCCTCAGGAGACTCTGCTGCATTTCTCAGCTCGTCGAGGTCTTTTTCGGGTTACGCAATTCTTGCTGCGACAGTCTGGAGCTAGAGAAGCCCTGCGATTGGCCAACAGACAAGGCCACACCCCATCCGCCATTGCAGCTTTGCGAGGACACGAAAGTCTCTATGAGCTCCTCACAAAGTAAGCACCGAACTGATTTCTTTACAACAATCAAAGGCTGTTCTATAACAATAACACAGTGATAATAGTAAAACTTTGCATTGCAGTTCAGTTTGTTTCATATTGCTTCAAAAACAATGAAGAATAAAATAAGTAGTATGAAACATGCAAATGAAATGAAATGTCTTTTAATTGTAAAAAGCTGAAAAACACTATCTGTTATTTTAATGCATACTGGCTCAACTTTTGTTGTTTGGATTTATCAAATAGGATGCTTAGTTTCAGGTTAAAAGACTCTCTACAACAGCCGCCTCTAAACTGTCTGTCCACACTGTCTCCACAGTGTTAGATAGTGATACTGGTTCAGAGTTTCAGTGACCATTGCTCTCCTCTCTGTACAAACAGTCTCATGTCAATATATCAGCGGGTAGATGTCGGGTTCCTCCAGGCCCTTCCGGGCAACATAGTCTGTTGTCTTCATGGAACAATGGAAGTATCCAAAAAACATCACCACAAAGCCACACTTCGCACTTTGAGCTGCAGTTAGATAGTTGAGGGCAAATTGAAAAGTTGTGGGTTGCCAGTATTTTTGGAAGGGAATCCAGAAGGATGGGAAACTACTCCGCAACACAAAAGCCTTGATCACAACTTCTGTGTCTACTGACCTGTTATAGTAGCTCTTCACAACATCTCACTATGTGTAGCTGTAATCCAAACATACTGCGGTGTTGTCTGGGTAGAGCTTAATGGCAAGGGAATGTATGTGTTTTGTTCGCAGTTGTCAGGTATTATCCCTAATAATGCCCTCTTTCTGAGTGACTAGTGAGGTCAAATTATTCTCGTCCTTTTATAGTGAAACATTAAACTGCAGGAAAAAAGCAGCTTTATCGTAAATGAACTGAGACATCGCATGAATTGGAAATTGACCCTTTTTATGTCTTTTAAGCACTCCATTTATCTGCTGCAGAATAGTTTTCACTTGACGCAAAATGAAGATGCCACAAGCTGAAAGACAGCCACCATTTATCGAGCTTGCTCATTGCCAAGCTTGCACTGGAGATTCTCTACAACTTACAGCTTCATGCCTTGTTAATTACATTTCCCTCATGAAAAGTGAAGTCACTTGTAGCCTGGCTAGTGACATCAGCTGCCGGGCCTCGCAGCTAAAGCAATCCGCCCAGGATTATGCAACTATGTCTGCCTGACTGGGAGGTGTCTCCCTTTTACAGCACTGTCTTTGAACAAAAACACCACACATACTTTTACCTCAAAACTTATAACAAATGCAGCAGGGGGAGTGAAGTTTCCTTGGATAGCTTATCAACTAGGAGTGGTCTTTATCACAGGGTGTATTATACCACTGGGAAAGGAAGTACCTTTTTTTTGACTGGCTACAATGTCTGGAACTATTTAACATTTACCAGCTACTTTATTACCTGACAGCATCTCTGTAGGTTGGTTGATTACCTGCTAAAAGGCTTGAATAGACCAAAATAACAACCACAGCATTTGACTGCTGGCCTTTCCCCATCTGGAAATAAAACAGCAAGCGCTTGGATTATCGAAGAAATAGTGTGAGTGTGAATCGGCTGACATCACTGTTAAAACTTCTCAAAAGCAGTTCTGTGATCTGTTAGCCAATCATGCTATAAACAATTCAGAATGATCTGTGTTTATTTCATGACAGGGCTGACACAGAAACAGAGACGGACAAAGGGACTGAGAGTGTCCACCCAGTCTCCACAGGCGCCCGGGTAATTTGCCACCTCCCCACCCTGAACACACACACTCTGACACTGAGAATCCACCCTGGCCTTGAACCTCCGACCCTTCAGAGGAGTGTGGAGCAGCTGCTGCACTTGATATGCCATCTCCATGCCAAGGTGAGTCACACCACCCTGCCCTCTTAGCACGTTATCTCTACTCACGTTGGCTTCATCCAGGAGCTCTGCTGCCACTGAACATTGTGGGATTGTTTGTCTTTACACTGCCCTCATTTTTTTAACCTTCAAACTTAGTTTGTATAACCGGTGGAACACCTTATGCAATCACAGAGTTGGCGATTGATAAGAACTAGAGAGCAGATCTGTTGGTCTCTCCAAGGGAAACGCTAATGTTTATCCTCCTCCTTTTCTATATTCTGCAGGGAGTTTCTTTACTGGAGCTGCCGTTTGATTGTCTGCACACCGCTGCTGAATGTTGTGATGGTGAAAAAATAGAGATAACCTGTGTGGAGCAACTACCGCAGCCTGCTACAGCATTGGAGTGCTTGGATACAGCAATTGAAGGCAGCTGTGAAGAAAACTACCCAGAGGAAAGCAGCAGTGCTGATTGTGGACATGGTGAGAGTGGGGATGCAGAGAAAGACTCTAGCTTGTCTGTGAGAAGTACAACATCAGAAGGAGGCCCCCAGGAGCATGGCCTCAGCCCACCAGAGGACTGGGTGTGTCTTAGTTCAAACACTGGGAGAGATTACTGCCAAACGGAGGAGGAGGGAGGGGAGCAATCTGTTGTTTTCACCCAGAGTTTGAGTTTGTGTGACAGGAGTGAGGGAGCACAGAGAGAGGCAGAAGGGGCAAGCCTCACTGTGGGAATCCTACCACCAGCAGGCAGTGGTAAACAGGCAGAGGAAACTGATAGAAGAGAGGCTGTGATCCGGGAAGGACAGGAGGCCACAAAGGGAGAGGACAGATCTGAGCAGGAAGAAGAGGACAGCACAACCAGGAGGAGGGAGGAGTGGACCAACTCAGAGGCAGCAGATCTAATAACGCCCAGTGAAGAGTCGAAAGCTTTAGTCATGGGCCAGTCCCTGTCGTCAGAGGGCTCAGAGGTTTCAGATAACTCTGTTTCTGAAATGAAGGACCGCTCTCAGGAAGGGGAGACTGTCGGGAAAGAAGAGATGAAACTTAGCGAGGATCTCTGTGACGGACTCTCTTTATATGGGGAGGAGGTAGAGAATGAAGGTTCAACAGATCCTGTGTCAACCCAAAGGGACCTCCCTAACCCATCGCTGATATGCTGCGGTGACGTAATCGAGGAGCCTGAAACTGCTTTTTCAAGTCTCTTGATGGAAGGCCTCCACAAGGGGGAACCTCCAACAGACATAAACAGCCTGGAACAAAACCAGGAAACAGCTGGTAGGGATTACGCCACAGAGCAGCAGTGGGGCTCGGCTCCAGAAAGTGTTTGTAATTCTGGGAATTGTACTGGAACAGCGAGTGGTAAAGAGCTTGGTGAAGATGCAGCTGAACCTTCTGGATACTGTATAGAAAGCTATATTTTGCCTGTGGATGAACCTGACAATACACCTGATTGTCAGACTGCTTGTAACTCCATAAGAGATGCACGAATTAATGAAGTGGACTGTGAGCAATTACCTGAAATTATACCCAGCTCTGGTAATAGAAATGCTGAGCTAGACTCATGCATGGCCCATGACCTCTCCAGTGATGACGATGGCAGTTTCCAATCAGTTCAAAGCTCCACAACAGATATATATTACCCCCCACAAGACAATGCCACTATGGAGGAGCAGGACTTGATCCAAACCAAGATAGCAGAACTGTCCTCATCAGGATCCATGATGGAGGAGCTGAATGATATGAAACCTGGTGAAAGCGATGAACATTCACCCACCATGCATGCAGGGCTCCCCTTGGAGTTGGGCACTGTCAGTGCACTGACAGCAATTGACTGCAAGCAGTCTGGCACTGAGCCTGAATCACAACTGCCAGCCATCCTTCAGACAATGGAGGCTTTGAATACCGATGGGGCAGGAGAGAAACTTGTCCCAGAACTATCCAAAGAGGATCTGTCGTTAGATCCTGGGTTGTCAGAAAACGAGGATCTTCCAACAGTGAATGTCGATGGAAGTGAAACTGTAGAGGCTGATGGCCCTGACCCGAATGCAGATATTGAGCATTCAGCATCAGAGGTCACCAGTAGGGTTTTATTTGAAACTGGTCAGTCTGTTGCAGAAGATACTGAAGAGACTGGCCAAGTTGGAGGTGATCATCAGTCAACAGAGACCAGTGATAAATCTGAGGTGGCCTCAGCAGAGGAGACCGAGCATGTGCAATTTGTGCTACAGCGACAGAAACAGGATAATTCAGAGATGACAGCAGATGAAAGGTCACCTGATGAGGGATTAGGGCTCTCAGTGAATCAGATTAATGTATCCTCGTCACAAAGTTTCACTCTGCTTTCAGATAGTGCAGAAGTAGAACCACTTTCTCCAAACAATGAAGCATCAAGTGAACCTCTTGTTGAGAATGAGATGACTGAAAATCCAAAGACTCTTGATGCAGTGGATGGAGCCTCAGAAAGCCAAAACCGTGCAAGCCAAGGTGAGCAAACACTGATTAATTTCAGTCCCAGTTAAGGTTATTCTGGTGCCTCACACTCACATACATCACAGGGCCATATGTTTGTCAAAGTCTTATTCTTAACCAAATATGCTATATCACATTCAGTCCTCCTCTGGTGATCACATGCAATAGTTCCGCAAAGCCAAATGCAATGTAGCCCACCATAAATGGTCTCACATTGATTTTTGGCTTTGTGTTTGACTTTCTGTTACGATATATTGCTGTTGTGCAGACATGTTCTGGTTAATCTTTGTGCTTTTTTGGTGCTAATTGTCTTTCCAGTGAAAGACAATTGTCTTTACCTTTTAGTAATTATTTAGGATACATTTTTTTAATTTAAAAAAAGAGGTTATTTTTAGCTCCCTTCCCTAAAATGTGACAGTAGCACATTCATTTTGCCAGATCAGTTCATGCTGGGACACTGAGATACATGGTGTCATGTTATGTAACAGGAAATACTGAGCCGGTTTATATCTTTCATACCTTAGGCCATGAATAGTCTGACGACACTGACTTTATATTCATATGTTCTCTGTTAGGCTCTTTCTCATGCACACATGTGCACTCTGGCTACAGTATATGTCAGCAGGCACAGTCACATTATCAGTGCATGTGACCAAGTCTTAGATGCACAGCCAAAAGGCTGGTTTTTCCAAAACAAACATACAACAGCTGATGTGAGGACAGAGCTGGAAGTGAGTGCTGCAGAGTCTCTCTTCTCCAAATGAACTTCCAGCCCTCCTCTGTCAGCAATTATCGCTCATCAGGAAAAACTGTACTGGACCCAAGTCCAATAAAGAGAGGTCAAGGGCAAGGCTGGTGCTATGTGGCACACTGAGAATGGGATGTCATTATGAACGAGGGGATATATTTACTGCCTGACAGTGGCCTAGCATCAGGTAACATCATGAGGCCATCAGAGATGAGCTTTTTGTTCTTCCTGTTTTGGTTATAAAGATTTGAGTATTCATTATGATTCTATTGGATGCTTAAACCAAAAGGCAGAAGTTGATCATCTTTTTTTTCATATGGAGAGTCTTTTCTTAGACTTTACCCTTCCCTCTAATATTCATCTATTCATGTTCACTTGTGTAAGCCTACCAAGAAAGCTTCCTTTAATCCATCTCAGATGATTATACAATACCATCACTGGACCGATTGGTTTCTGTTTTTACAATCAGAGAATGATAAATTCGTTTACATTCAAAAAGTTGTTTTCCCTAAGGGAACTTTTCCTTTCAGCAAAGTTTTAATAGTAAATAAAAACTATAGCCACATGCTGCCAAATCATTATTGTACACCGTCTAACTCATCAGTGTATCCGCGGTAAGGACAGACAAGTCTCAGTTCCTTTCACTCTAAACACTTGTTATTGATTCCGGTATTTGGAGGATTTGCCTTTGGACTGATTGCACTGCGTTGTATGTATTTCTCCAGAGGTGGATGTCATCAAGTCTGAAGACGTTGTAATTGCTGCAGGGGAGGAAGAAAATGACACAGCAGAGGAAACGGACTTATCCACGGTAAGCTTAAAGTCTCCAATGTGGCTGTCAGCTATCAAGCTCTGCTTTGTTGTTGATGCAGGTTTGATCAACATGAGTCTGAGTTGAGTCTTTGTGTGCCAATGCCTTGAAACACCCTAGGTAACCTTTTGGCATAAAGATGTGAACAAAGCGGCAACCAGAGTTGAGCTGTGCTTTTACATGACCTGGGGTGAAATGTGGCGTGAATCTAAAGTTGAGCAGACCTTTTTGACAGTGGATATTTTGACGTGTAACTAGTAACATCACTGGTTGCCGCCTCGCACTCTTGTTAAGACAGAGTTCTAGTGTCTTTTGTGATTGTAAAAAGTCTCGCAGTTAATGCAATGCTAAAGTTAAAAGAAAACTTATATCCAAATCTGTTACTACAGAAACAAACATTTCTTAGAACATCTTAAACTTTTGAACACCCATTACCCACTCCATCAACTGCATATAGCACCATAAATTAACAAATAATACAAACAATAATAATGAATAGTGGTGAAATACAGATAAACATTTAAAAAAAGGTATTACGTGAATCCCTGCACTAGACTTTACCATGAATTAGAATAATAATTTGCATACATTGACAGTGGGATTTATTAGACAGGTACAGATGCAACATGTTGAGTATGATACAAGACACGTTTATAGTCACCATCTATTGTTAATGTGGTCCAAGGATGGGCTGCATGTTCAGGAACAGGTATTAGCATCCTTAGAGTCTGAATACCACTCATTTATAACTTGCAGTGTTAGACGTGAGTTCAATTCAGTGCTTAAATGCTGAGGGCATGACTGACTTCCGCTATTTAATTATTCTGTATCCTGTTAGAACGACCAGTTGGCACCACAGTTTGTAATAGCTATGTAATAGCTAGATTTAAGGCAAAGTTAAACTTGCACTTTTCATGTTCATAACAGAACTTACTGAGAAATATGGATGAAAAGAAAGAGGCAATTACTGTCCGGTAAAATTCAACTGGCTATTTTTCTCAGAATTGCTACTATATTTTGTTAAGTAGAAACTTAAGTTTATCTGTTTTAGGATTTCCAGAGTGTCAGAAACTTTATTAAGTTAAATATACCTGGAGTATGGACAGGTCATTATTGCTGAAGAACTGTATTTGAACTTTTTTTTTTCCATTGTTTAAACAATGCCAACATTTAGCATCTTATTAGAAATTGAACCCTCTTTTTAGAATTTGGCAAGAATAGCCAGGAATTGCAAAACATTCCCAGTAAGGAAAAGTACATTAAAACTTTGGGGGGAGAATAGAAAGCAGGATTTGCTTACGAGAAGCTTGATGTGCCAACTAGAGATTTGCAGGAAGTTCAGGAAGAAAGCTGTCTGAAACATTTTTCTCTCTGAGTAAAAGCTTCTGCCCAGCTTATTCAGCTTTTTTTTGTACTTTTGGTAGTGGTAGTGCAGTCATTTCAGCAAGGAATACATTACCTGCTGGAGTGTCCTTAAGTATGACCTCTACATTTGCTTAACTATTAAATCCAACAGAATCTCGCTGCCTCATTGTGTGGGAGTTGTGTTATGCAGTTCATTTTCTCTCTCAGCCACTGAGCACATGGATGCCATCTTCAGTAGATTGGACTTTACTCTGAAATGTTGCTGACTGACAGATTCCTCAGCAGCCATAGATTGGAGTGGCTCTGCTTATTCCTGGGTTGTGGTCTGGGTCAGTGGCTTGTTCTGAATGCCAGATGTTTGACTGCAGGAGGATGTAAAGACACAGTTTGCAGTATGTGAGGGTCACCGGCAGAGGGCGACATAGCATCAATGACGTCACTGGAGCTTCTCTTCATGCACAGAATGAGAATATCCTGTAATTTATGTGATGAGCAGGCGATTTCGAGGCATGCTGGTGTTAAACAAGCTGTAGTAGGAGTTGAGGTGAAGAATGGCCTATTCATATTGTGGAGATGAATCCTCAGAATTTTTCTTTCGCATTTTAGTTTACACTGTTTGAATTGTTTTAATATTTAGACACAAAGTGTGTGAAATATTTATTATAGTAGTAGGAATTCTAATTATTGTTATAAGAACAGAATCGAATAGTTATTATTAGTAGAACATTCACAATGTTTAACCATCATCATAATATGTGAAACAACTTGTAAAATAAAATAAAATAAACCTAAGCAAACAGTGTAAAAATTCCAGATGAACTGACTGGATAACAGAATCTAAATTACAGCAACAACAAGTAGCTGCCTGAAATGGAATGTAAGGTTAATGAAGTAATTAAAATCCCAAAGAGAGTGTTGATGTTTTGACAAGATAAGCTATTTAGACAGCAGATAATTTAGTCCTGGATAATTCAGCAGGCGTAACATCTGCATTTCATATTTTAGAATACTGGAACTTGTAGTTAGCGGGTCTACACAGCAGCAATTTGACCTATAATGTTCCTAGTGCTCTTCAAAGTTGTGGGTCCTGTCAAAGTGCCAAAGAGTGCAAAAAACTCAAGACATGAGCACGAGGTAAATTTAGATTTTTAAAATTTTTTTTTTTTGCAAAGGGGATTCATATAAACATGTGCAAACCTCCAATACTGTAAGCGAAGAAAGTAATAGTAAAGTGATGTTGCTTTTGTTTTTGTCGGGAGTGGCTGCATTGACAGTCTTGTTGTACTCCAAGGCTGTGGGCAGCAGTAGCTTTGGAGATGCTAGTTACATATTTGCTGCCATTTTGCTATTTAGGTAAACAATTCATCAAATAAGTGAACCTCACAGCCAAGGGGCAGAAAAGGAAGCACTAACAATATGCTTCCAACAAGATGAGCAGTTTGAAATATCTCTATATTTTTAACTACATGTAAGTTATCTGTGATAAAGCTTATATGTCACAGTATTATTAACCAGATTGGCTAGGCTTAACTGATCAGCTGTACAAACAGAACCTGTTGGTCTCATTTTCTCTGTTTATACAGAAGTAAAAATGAAAAGACAATGGCGTATTTTTATTTTATTTTTTACTGATATGAATATGTTACAGTGCCGCTAGATCAATAAGATGGATCTCATCTCTGCTATTTGTATCCTTCCTTTCTTTACTTGTACTGCTTAGTTCCTTAGCCCCTCCCAATCAAGAGAGATATAATGAGAATATGGAGAAATCATGGAAAGACGAAGTGGCATCAGTTACTGGTGAAAAACATCTGATGCACAGTGATATGGTGACAATTGACTCTCTGGCTACTGAAGACAGGAAATGTGGAGAATGTAGGCTTTTTCACCTCTTCATAATGTGGAAAGATGGAGTAATACAAGCGCTATGAAGTATAACAGAGCGATATGGAGATCATTTCCTCCCAAATACAGCAGTATATACTCAAAGTTTATATTTTCTGTGCAAACACTGTAGTTCATTTGGTTCAGCAGATTGATCGCCTTTGTGATATTGGCCAGCTATGGCCAGGACCTGAGCTCTAAGCAGATTCTAATGTCAGGGACAACCCACAAACTGCAGGGACTACCACACGATTACATGGATCTAAATAGCATCCAGGAGGTGCTCAACCACAGTGTGCAGGCTGTCTCTTAAACCCAGGAGTGTAAGTTTGATTTGGGAGGTGGTGGAGACACAAATTTATCATTTTTATTTTTGTAATTAATGTTGTTTGTTATGTTTGTCATAATTTATCATAGGTGTGTCTTATAAGTTATTGCCATCATATATTATATATTATATATTATATATTATATATTATATATTATATATTATATATTATATATTATACAAGCGATCTGATGGGTGAGAGCAACCAAGGGAAAGAATATGCTTAGAGGACTTTTTAAGCTCTGTCCTGGAGAGTGGTAGGAAGGAAACACTTTTCCGTGCTTTCTAAGCAGCATTTTTTTATCCTAGAATGGCAGGGGAAGCCATCCATAGTCACAATATAATGTTCTTTCATTTCTTTTTAAACCCAATTTATACTTTTCATATCTGTTTCACAGTGAGGGTCTGCATAAATTTCACCATCTGCACCTATGTGGAACCTGTCTGCGTACACACACGTACAGAACCCTGTGCTCATCCACTGTCCAACATGCTGTTTGTGTCTGTACGTTTTCGGGTGTATCAGGGTCCTTAGTGCTGCCTGTGTGGATGTAGAAAAAGTTTTGCCTTTGAGCTGATTTGGAGAGTAGACAACAGATTAATCAATAGCTTTCAATATACAGTAAGAAATAATTAGGGCAGGGTGATTCAATTTCTATATTTCCAGCAGAATCTTATCATAATGATATTATGATACTATTGTAATGTAATGTTTTACAAATTTACTACATTTTTACTACGTTTTTTTTTAAATGAAGACAGAGTTTTGTCTGATATAATGTGTAACAGTGGAACACCGTTTACCATCGGTTAGATTTTTTTAATGTGTGATTTTGGCAAACACATGCGTTATTGTTATTATGTATGTATACATGTGTGCAAACATCTGAAGTGCGATCTGCACTGGTGGGTAACCACTGCCCCTAGTGGATGAATATGCAAGTGAGACCATTGTTTGCATCACTCCCAACTTTTTTCAACAGGGCCGCTGGCCATATCCAGTTAGAGGGACATCATCTGAGAAAGATGGAATCAAAACCAGAAGGCGCCTCAATGGTGGCCTCAAGTATATCCTCATCCAGCGGGGGGGGTTTGAATCTCGAGAGCACAAATTCTGAAGATCGAATTACATTAACCGAAGTAATACGGCCCCTCTGTCATCCGTCTTACAGTAACAATCTAGTGCTTTGGATAGCTGATTCACACGATGAGAGAGTGACATTCACAGCCTGATAGAGAGAGAGAGAGAAAATACAGAGAGAGACAGCAAAGGCGTGAGTCAGTCAAAGCCAGGAGAGAAGTTAAGAGGCGACGGAGGGAGGGAGGGAGGGAGGGAGAAGAGAAGGAAGGAGGGAGTCGAGCTGGAGTCTGGTAGAAGGCTGCTTCTGCAGCCAGATGTGAAGCTTAGCAGGCAGCTTCAGCTCTCCTCAACAGTGTTTCTCCTGGATTTTAACCTTCTGTTCAGTAAATCTGCTCTGGATAGTGGAAAATGTACGAACGACACAAGCGGAGGTACAGCCTCTGTGCCAAAGGAGAGAGAGCTGTAGACGTGGTTTTGATAAAGGTAGGATACCTATCCGTACTTTCAAACAAAGTTGTTTGGTATTATATTACTGCTAATGCTAAAGTAATAACAGTCATTTTAGCAGAGGCTATGAAAACGCAGTTGCTCAGTGCTTCAAACAAATAAAAAGTAATGGAAAAAGCAATAAAAGCAAGGTAAGAAATATAAAATCAGGGCTGAAATCATAAAACTTAACCATAAAAGGGAGGTCGTTATTATATGAAATTAAGTCCATTAAAGAGAATTTCATGAAGTGATTTAGCAGCTTAAGCTCCTCAGACAGGTTGTTTTTAGAGGCCGGATCACGCTTATTCTTAAAAGCTCTCCAGAAGAAAGTTCTCAAGTAAAACATAATCATAACTGTCACCAAGTGCTTTGATTTGCTTTGGCAAACTTGTAGTCGTCTGCCAGGGATGTTGTGACGGGTTTTGCTGTGTTGCACCCTGGGAGATGATTGCATGGTTGTTGATAGTGGCCCTGCATACACAGAGTGCTGATTATTTTGGGGTGGAGTGTGGTTTTTTCGGATGTAAGCTGCATGGGCCTGCTCTAAGTGACACCAAGACAGATGCCTGCACTCTTTCCATCTCTGTGGAATAGCTGTGTATGAAACTTAATGAGGCTCAGACAGTTTAAGGTCTGTCTGGGGTTATTTGATCAGGATAGGGAGGACTTCTCTGACAAACTATAAAGGTAAAACAGGATATCAAGTCCGCTACTGTTCTGAAAATGACTTTTTACACAGCAAAGTTAGTACCTTTCTCTTTCTCCAAAGTCATGTTACTGTCCTGTAAAGGTTCTATGTCAAACCATTTGAACTGGGTGTTCGATGGAATCTTTCTAAATGGCATCTTTTATACCACCCAAAAGTTGTGCTATTTAAAGCCCAAATGGCAGTTTCCCTGCACTACATATATAGAATCCTTTGTGACATTTTTTGGCACTGGGGAGTTTTCTTTTTTTTGTACAGTAGGAGAGCAGTAAGTTCTGCTGATCGTTGTTATTTAAGTATTAACAATAAAAAGTTTCATTCATTGAATGAAGACAGCGATGAACCTGCTCCAAGCCAGATTTTCACTTCGACTGGTAGTTTCATATTCAAAAATGGGAACTATAAAGGAGACAAAACTAAAGGAATCTAGAATAATCTTAATATTAGCCAACAGCCTTCAATGAAACAAGACTGGACAGATTTTAGTTAAACGAAGCTAATGACTCAAAACTGAAATATTTCCTATGCCTGGATGACTCTTAACTGTAAGGTTCTAAACACAGACTGAAAGCTGGACTAATGCATAAACTAAACTATGAACTACACCACAGTAGATGTTTGACATGTCCCACATCATTTTCACCATCATACTGTCTGGTGAATGTGACATGTACAAGCAGAGCAGAGCTGAGTGGGAGGTACAGAGAGGAAAATATCTATGAAGTGGATCACTCTGGTATATGTAACACCTCTCTTTTGTCCATTGTCATTTTCTAAACTTGTTCCTGATGTCAGCTCCTCTTTTCACGGGGTGAAATGGCAAGGATGAGAGTGTGTGTGCGCGTGTGTGCGCGTGTGTGCGCGTGTGTGCGCGTGTGTGTGCGTGTGTGCGTGTGTGCGTGTGTGTGTGTGTGTGTGTGTGTGTGTGTGAGAAAGAGAGAGCGGTAGAGGGAAAGTGAGAGAGATATGATGGTGTGGGAAAAAGGCAGTGTCGGGCTAAACGTTTCCTCTGGCCTCAGATGGAAACAGGCATTTGGCCAAATGACTTCATTCCAACCGGCGTTTCACATCCCAGCATCTCTCCTGGCCTGGAGTCACGAAACATATCATCACTCCACTTACCAAGTACCGCAATTATGAATAAGCCTTTACACTAACTAACATAGTACTACAGTATATACAAGCAGATAGATTGCAACCAGGAAGTAAATGCCACATCTTCAAATCTTCTTGTCCTTTTTTGGCACTTATTTCCTACTTTAGCACATTTCTCATGTTTCTTTAAAATGTTATTGTCACAGGAGTAGTTGTTCCCTCTGTAGTTAAAGTGCTACAACCTCTGAATCTTGACCCCTTTGCTTGTAGTCTTGATGATCCACTATCTGAGCGGTATTCTACTATCGATCTCAAAGGAAATCCTTCTGAATAAAACAATCCAAGTGTTCTGGTTTGTAAAAAACCCCGGAGGACCTAGATTCAGTTCTCCACCATGCTGAAATATTCTTCAGCAAAAACTCTGTCCCTGTCAGATCCACTTGTGCACTATAATGTAATTGCCTGTGACCTCTGACTTCTCTGTGAAGGAAGGTCAGAGAAAAGGATTTCAATAGAAACAGCACTTCAGAAGTGGTCTTAAAATCTAAAATAAACACATCCTGTGCAACAGTTGGGTCATTGTCTGACAGGTGATGTTTGCTTTTATCGTATTAGTGTTTTGTAAGTTGAATTCAGTGCACTTCCATGGTGCAACAGAGAATAGCCTTGCCCTCAGGTCTACCACGAGCTGACCTCAGGGATCAAACGGTGTATATATACTGTACCTGGCTGGAAACAGTCATTCAGTCAGAACCTCTCCGGCCGCCTGCCTGTTTAGAGACAAGGCAGCGGTCCAAGTCCCGCCTGCCCCAGCATACACACACTAGCCTGCCTTTTTTATTTTTAAACCAGATGTGTTTTTACTGGGTACAGTTTAGATTCCCCCGACACTACAAATATGCACTGGGCTGTTCTGAATCCAGGATACCAGCTTTCAGAGGGGCGATCGGTTCCTTGCTTGCTGGCTGACTGACCGGCTTGCAGGCCTGCTAACTGGCTGGAACACTTGTGTGATGAATTTGTGGCTGGCTGACTGGTTGAATGAGTGGCTGCCTAACTGGCTGACACCTTGTGCCTCTTGGTTTGTATTGGACAGACATATTTACCACCTCACTCATCTTACTACATGTCCAACCTTACTTTTTCTTTTATCCATGCTGCTTCTTTCAGGAAAAATAAGCTTTGTCTGTTTTTAATGTGTGTAGATCTCTGGCTTTTTACCTCCTTTTTTGTTTCTGATAATGTTTGTGACCAATGATGTGTAAGTTAGTGTAGCGCTGACCTCGGTGAATGCTTTTCTGGATGAAAGAGTCGTAAAAATGGCTTGAGCATAAGTGGAAAGAAACTTATTATCTGTCTTTTTGGTTTCAAGGGGGATGAAAGATTGTGCATGCATGATGGAGGGCAAGGACACAAGGTCACATGTCCTTAAGCAAATCACCCACTTTTGTCTCAGCTTCAGGGTTGCTCTGTAACTGGCATCACTGAACTGAAGTTGATGCTCTGATTGAAATTGGAGAGGCTTTGGTTTGTACAGACTGAGCTGTATTCTTTCCTTCATCGTGTGGTTACCATTTGACCTTTCACCAAGTAATATGAGCTGCAACACACTGCCAAAATAAAGGAAACACATGGGTAAATATATAACTTGCATTAATAACAGGTACTTCCACCTACTGTACATCTACTCCCTAGGAGAAGTATCCACTTCACATCCCATCATGCCTAAGAGTTCAGTCCGTTGTATAATCAGTGCCAAAACACACTGAAGCAGTTCTGGTGGTTCACCGTGGGTAAACAGTCTATTAAAATACTTAAAGCTGCTGTTTCCTTTACTTTGGCTTTAGTCTGTATTTTATTCAGGATCCTTTGTTTTTGTTTGAAGTTCTGCTGTCGCTGCTCTCCTGTAAGGTCAAGCCTTGTAGCCTTTTCTAATTTGTTGCAATCACTGGCAATCATTTCACTTTTGAGCAGAACCTGCATAAGCATTTGTGTGTGTGTGTGTGTGTGTGTGTGTGTGTGTGTGTGTGTGTGTGTGTGTGTGTGTGTGTGTTTGTGTGTGTGTGTGTGTGTGTGTGTGTGTGTGTGTTTGTGTGTGTGTGCTTGTGCGTGCGTATACTAGTGCCCTCTGTGACCAGCTAATCTTTCCTCGTCAGCGTGTTTGTTCTCTCTCAGCAGGCTCTGTTTGATATCTGAACACAGCTGTGAGAAAAGAAAAAGCCTATGTGTGCTGTCTGTGCATGCAACTGTGTGTGAGGGATTTTGTTCTGTGCAAGTGAGGCTTGATGAGTGAAAAAAGGAACATAAGTCAGTGTTTGTGATGTGTGTGCACGCATGCAACAGTGTTGGCGGCTGAAGGTGAATGTACACGGTGCCAGTTGGTATGTAAGTGATTGTCAGTGTGTTTGTAGGAATGCAAAAATGTATGATCACACTGGGTGCTCTGACACACATACATACCCACACACCCACGCACCACTCCCATGCCAGCACAACAGAGCTCAGTGTTTTTCTTGGTCTCAGCAGGCTTGTCAATAATGTGCAGTGGGACAGTTGAGGGTTAGTTGTTTAGAAACTGTGTTCAGCCCCCTCACCTCCAGAGCATTCTGACAGGGTTGACCTTGCTCGCTGGTTGGGATTCACTCATCCTCCTCTGTCTTAGGTCTTTGATTTTTTGTTTTTATCCTCCTGACTTATCTCTTTTTGTTTCTGTCTCTGTTCTCCCTTTTTTCAATAAGTGCATTGTATGTGGTCCACTTTATTTTTGATTTCTTTTCCTGTTTTTATTTGTAGCAGTCTCCATTTTTGTGACACTATCTTATAGTGTGTAGGTCGGAAATTTAAATCCCATGTGGGAATGGCGAACTCTGCCACTTACCTCGAGACGGTAACTACAAAATGTAAACACATTAAAAGGCTATTGCCGAAAAGATGCCGACCATAGATTTTGAACTAAGGGCTTGATTTGATGAAAATCTTAATTATAACTTAATTATATCTTTAAAGTTACTAAAAATTTGCTGGTTCCAGCTTTTAAGATGTGTGGATTTCCGCCTTTTCTCTGTTTTTATATCATGTAAAAATTGAATATATTTGGATCTTGGACAGTTTCTCTGAGGGAAAAAAAAAAAAGCAAATTGAAGTACCTGAACATTTTCACCTTTTTTTTTTTTTTTTTTTTTTTTTTTTACATTTTATAGACTATGCAATTAATTGATCAATTGAAAATAATTGATGGAGTCTCCACTGTCTGCCTGGCAACCTTATGGCGATGACAAGGCTGCTTAAATATAAAGTTACTGTTCTTTGCCAAAAAATAGTCTGGCATATAACCCCATGTAAAACTACAAATTGTCATTTTTACATTGGTTTTTGTACAAATTAAACAAACAAGGTATAACATATTAATAACTGAGCTCTAGAGGAGCTGATAGGCAGATTTTCCCTGTTTCTCCTTGCTTCTAGTCCTTGTGCTAAGCTAAGATACTGTCTTCTGCTTCATATTTAACAGACAGATATGAAACCTGTTATCTAACTCTCGCCAGAGAAGCTAAATAAACCTATTTCCCAAAATGTCAGACTAAACCTTTAAAATCATTAGTTACATCCCCGTTTTGTTACGCTTATGTTGGCTTACCTCAGCTACCTTGCTCCCTTTTCTCAGTCAGTCAGAAGATTGAACACTGACTTACATCTTAGTGAATCTCTTAAATTTTCACAAGAAAGTATTGTTTTGATATGAGAGCCTCTCAGCGTAGCAGAAACATGGTTAATTGTGTTGTATTGAACTGTCATGAACCAGAGGATTGTGATCCTGATAAATGCTACAGGATCCATTTAGTGTTTAAAACTCAAGACACAGTTCCCCTGATTCCTCTTTCAGATTAAAGGTTGTGGCCTTTAGATTTGTGAACTGTTTATACCACATCTAGAGGCTCCTTTGTACAAGTCTTACACAGCCAAGTTTAAAGGGCCATGTTAAAGCCTGTTGATCTGAGCCAGGCTTAACCTGGGTTTGCTGGGGTCAGAAGTTAAATGGAGGGGAGGAAACGAGCTACAGTAATAAGAAAGGAAGGAACAAACCATTGATGGAGGCAAGACCATAAACATCTTAAAGGAAGTAGCATCCATTCTCGATTACAGTAGCTTTAGCTTCATTTCAGAAATCACTTGACCCCTGAAAAACAAAGCCATGTTTTCAACCAACAATGCTTTTGCATTAGGGGTCTCTGATGAAGAGCTTGGCCTTGGCAAACTGGCTTTGTTAATAGATTATTAATCTGTTTTTAGTTCGCTCAATTTGTATGCGAGACACATTGAAAGTCAAAGCTCATCATCTTTATCTGTCTCTCATTGATGGAGTTCATTAAAACACAATGAGCTTCTCTGAATCTCTGTTAGCTTCACATTCAGAGCTGTCAGTCAAGTCTGCACAGCTTCGGCCAAACTGCTGAAGCTTTTGTGTTGCCTGCAAAGAGGGGGGTGCCTGTGGCTTTTGTAGCTAAAACCAGCTCTCTCACTCTCACAGACACACTCACACACACACAGCTGTTTTATAGACATTCAGACCACAGAGGAAGCAGAGCCCCAGTGTTGTGTGTTTACAGCCAACCACAGATCTCTGACAGGCTGAGTGTGTGTGTGTGTGTGTGTGTGTGTGTGTGTGTGTGTGTGTGTGTGTGTGTGTGTGTGTGTGTGTGTGTGTGTGTGTGTGTGTGAGTGTGAGTGTGTTTGAGTTGGTGTCAGTGTGACTGTTAGTTCTGAAGGCTGAAAACAGACCAAAGTTAGATCTTTGCAAACAGTTCCTGTGTGAGATGGAGCCGGAGTGTAGCTACTAGATCCTATGAATACTCTTGAGCCTGCCTTTTTAAAAAGTGTTATATCATTGCCTCCCATCCTGTGTACTGAGCTACACTTCCTAACAGACACGCTGGTCTGCATCATTATTTCTTTGCGGATGACAATCACATGTTGCTGAGGCTGATTCAGTGTCTTCCTGTTTCTCTGTAGATCCACCGAGATAGAGAGGCGTCGTTCCATCAGCCCTGCAACACTCAACACTCAGGTAAGAGTCATCACTAGCCATTAATAATATAAACTTGCTGGTCAGAATGGGGTATAAATTCAAATACGTTTTTTGTACATGTTTCTGTGCTTTATTTTTTAATTTAAGATGATTTACAGTATGTATGTTGTTATAAGCCAAACTGCGAGGTTACTTTCACATCTGTGACAAATCTGTTGCACTTCAATTATGCATTAATGTTTATGCTGGAAGATGTTGTATCCTTTGTCTCATGAAGCCAATTTGTTTGAAGTGATAGCAAATTGATGTTTGGTCCGGTGACTTTTAAAACCTGGTTGACTGTCACTGACAAAAAGCAAAGACACTTGTACCGTTTTAGCCTCACCATTTTGACAGCAGCCCCTGTGTGTTGGATTCAGTGGTGTAGTTTAACAGCCTCTGTCTATCAGTTTTTTTTCTACTCAAAAGAGAAAAATTAAGACGACCTTGACCAATATGAGATTTTGTAGTGATATTGGTATTTTTGGTGCCTCATAGCCCCTGATTGTGCTTTTCTGCTGATATTAAATATCTTTGACTCTTTGGCCAGTCTCATGCCGAAGAATTTCCAGTATTCACCCAACTTTACAAAGGTGACAACCATAATCAGCTATGGTTCTGGCTGTGTAACTATCAGGCCTTTTGTCAGCCAACAGTTGAGTTGTGGGTTGGTAAATCTGCTAATAAATTTGTCACCCAGGACACAAGGCTAGGCTGCCATAGTGCTGTAATGTTGATCGAAACATGACATTCAAAAAGTTGTATTGTGACACTTGTTGGACTTAATGGACTAGTTGGAGTGGATTTTTATTTTGGACAAGGATAGTATATAATTATTGAGAGGCTTTCGGTGCAGGCTTGGTTTAATTTAGTTTTGTTTGTTTAAAAGTATTTGACCATTAGCATATACGTACACAGATGGAGGAAGTGAGACATTTATGATACTTAGATTCGGGCCAGTGATTCCCAGTACTGTACCACTTTGAAAAATTGTGATGGCAGAAAAAAAAACTGTAGAGTATATGTATTGGTAAATAGCTAGTGCTGTCTCTAGAACATTTGCCCATTATTGGTACCGTAGAGCAAAGTTTTAATGAGCTGGACTGTATGCATTCTCTATACCTCACGCTCAAACGGCATACACACAAGGATGTGGATGCATGCCATAAGCATGGCAATGATGTGATACATATTTTTGCCAGCTGCACAGGGTGGTAGCAGATGGTGGGATTCCAGTTGACCCTTTTTGTATTCCACTTGACCCTCCAGAGTTTTGGAATCGACCTAGTGCATGCAACCAAGCTAATTCGTGTTTGCCAGTGATTTCACAAAGAAACAGCAGGATAAACAGTAGAAACCTTGTGGTAAGAGATGTGATGTTAGCTCAGCAGTAGTTAGCTAAGAGTAGGTCACTGATAGTTAAACATATCTATACATTGTCTTAGCTTTTTATGTATTTCTTAAAAGCCTGTTGTCTTCACCCCAGTTTAATTTAAATTTTAGTTCATTCTTCTCTGTTTTTGCCTCTGTTTCTTTTTTGCTTTTAATGAATATCTTTCAATGTTTAACAACACTAAGAATCTACAAGCAAGCTAGCAGCTCTTTGAGGCTGTAAAGCTTTGTTTTGAAATTAACAAAGTGCTTAAATGCTAAGGTAAGCATGCTAACATGCTTACGATGAAAACGTTAACATATTGTTTGTTTACCATGGTCACCATGTTAGTTTAACATTTTAGCATGAAACTTGCCAAGAAGCAGAAAATACAGTTGAGACTGATGGATTTAGATAAAGACTGAAGTATTTAGTTGTATACCAAAGTATTGGACAAATTAAAAGTTTGACCTCATGGTGCGCAGTCAGGGGATCACTAAAGTTATTAGGCTTTATCCTTTGGGGCTACAAATATATTACATTACAAATACATTTCATAGCAATCTGTCCAATATTTGTTGATTTGTTAAGATTTTTCACTCTGGGCCAAAGTAACCGACCGACTGACCAATTGACGGACATTGCCATCCCTATAGCCTTGCTGCTAGTGTGGCTAAACACAATATCAGCTTGCTTGTCATTAAACCAAAAGGCTGATTGTTGCCACTGCAGCTGTGAATATATTTCAGTCAGTATATGGGGAATGACTGTAAGAGAAACCTTATTCTGAAGAACTTTAGATGTTGATGTCCTGGCAACAGCCACAGCAAGATGAGAATAAAAGGATTCTTAGACCTCCATAAGATGAGTCTGTCGGCAGTGACCAGTCTTAATAAGAAAAGACCATTAGTTCGATGAACTGGACCATGCCGAGAACAGACGGCCTTTTATCTATGTGGAAAACAGATGAAACATCAGCCTGTCAGATAGAGAGGAAGAGAAAAAAAGAGGTTGGAATGGATGAAATGAAGAAATACAAGGGAAATAAAGGAAACACATAGGTGGAAAGAGAAAGATAAAGAAAAACCAGGAGTGTCAAACGGAAGTAAAATGGAAGGGTGGGTGAGGGTTGGATTTCCTGTGCAGCAGCTGGAAAAGTCAACATCACTTCCGTTTTGGCAGAAATATACCTCTTTCTCCCTAACTAAACCCATCCAACTCCTTCAGCCTCTCTCTCTCTCTCTCTCTCTCTCCTTCTCAAACTCTCTGTGTCTCTTTCTGGTTATTTATTTATTGAGGTTAGCAACAGAAAGTAGGAACAGCAGCAATAGCAGGAAACTGACTGCTGAAAAACCCTCTAGTCCACCATTCACCATGTATTCTGCTACTAGCAGAATACAGTACAGTACAATAAACACTAAATTTCTAATGCTGTGTCTGAAATCAGTCCCTGATTTATATAATTTACTTCTCCCCATTTTATTTAATGTTTTGACTGTAATTAAAGTTTAAAACATAATTATAATGTACATTAGAATGCAGTGCCCTCAAAAATCCTCGCCTTTTAAAGAAAACTCTGATGTCATTGCATGTACACAGGTATATGACGAGTGTCTCAATTCACTGTTCACAATCGACCATGGCTAAAAATGACTGAGTTTTTAGCCATGTATGAATCTGGGGATGACGATGTCAGTCTTTCGGCCCGTCAGCTGGTCAGTCCACCATTTTTGTCCAGACTGAAATATCTCAGCAAGTACTGGATGGATTACCTTTGAAAATTTTGAAATACATCCATGGTCCCACAAGGAATAACACTAATGACTTTGGTGATCCTTTAACTTGTCCTACAGTGCCACTAAAAGGTCAAAGTTTTCACTTATTCTATTAAATATCTCAACATCTACTGGACAGATTGACACAAAATTTGGTACCTGACATCCATTGCTTGATAACATTGATATTTGTGATGGTGTATCCAGTGGATTGCCATGAAATTTGATAGACAGCTTTATGTCCGCCTCAGGATGAATTGTAATAACATTGATGATCCTTAAACTTTTTATATAGCACCATCATCAAATCAAATTTCAGTTTGTCCAATACTTTGGTTTATGAACAAATTCCTGCAACACTAAAGATGTTCCCAACAGCCTCTGCTCTACTTTGTGTTTTGTGCTAATTAACAAACATTAGCTTGCTAACATGCTTAACTAAGAGTGGCGATCATGGTAAACAATACCTGCTGTAAAGCACAACTGTATTTATGTACAGCCTCACAGAGCTGCTAGCCTGGCTGTTGACTTGTTGTGTTGTTATTATGTAAGGAATAGATTATCAGTGAATGGTAGACTAATTTCAGTCATGGCACAAATGGGCTGACTCAGGAAAAGTTACTTGCAAAAGCTCCCATGTCAAAGTCAGGCCAGAGACCTCAGTGATGCTCTGCTTGAGGGCTATTGGTCAGTGATTAACCATATTGAATAGCCAATTCTTTCTTGAATGTTTTCTGTATATGTTATATAAAAAGCAAATCCTACTGTATAAATTTTTAAGTAATACATTGTACACAGTTGGGATCTGCAAAGCACAGGCACAGCAGTAAAGGAAACATAGAGGGAACTACAGAACATAGTATGTAGTTTAGGATGGACCTAGACCAGCATCCCATAATATATCTGGTTAATGTGTTGTTGGAAGGCCACAGTTTGGTAGCTTGCCTGGCTGCCTGTGGTTTGCTGGTCTGTGTTCAAAATCATGCTGCTGCTTTACACTGCTGTTTGTTATGTTGCATATTACATTTATCATGGTCGAAGCCATGTCCTGTTTTGTTCAAGTCATTCAGTAATCCTTATTTATATACAAGGAGACATGCTGGGTGTGCCTTGGGTTCAAGGCAAAATATAATACAGTAAGAAAACAAAGATATAGGAGTAGATGGTGGTTTTACACGCATCAAAGTGAAGCTTTAAATTATATATATTTTTTTAAAATTATGGTTAAGTGTACTCTCTAAAATGTGTGCAAGGAAGATGGCAAAGGACAGGTTTTATTTCAGTGAAAAATTGGAGGCTATATATCAGCATCCTCTTGACAAAGTTGTGAGGACTTCTCATTAGGCATTTAAAAATTTTCACCATTTTTTATAGTGGTTGCTTTGTTTTCTGAATGTGTGTTGCACAAACTAACACATTGAAGAGCACATGGTAACGTGATAGTTGATTATCAGCTGATTTAGTTAATCTATTATAGGACCTGCCATACTTCTTCAGGCTTCAACAAAAAAAGAAGTTGGTGCTGCGCAACTTATGTTGTTCAGACCTTAAAGTGTATCCAGTGTGGTCATTCCCTGGTGGTTTCTCAGCTTTGTAAAATGATGGACTGGCTGCTGTCACACAAAAAATCTCCTATGTGCAATAAGTCAACCCATTTGTACAGAGAATCTTGTACAAATTTAACATCTCCTGTTTTTACAGAACAAAGAAATATGAGGTTAGAAGGAAAAAATATATAAGTTTTTATCTGTAAGTGCTGATATAATCTGCACTTAGGGAAAACACTTACAGTAGCCTCAGTGCTGACTTATCTCGACTAACAGTATGAAAATGTGCAGAGAAGAGTATTTTGAGACAAGGAGGCTTGATGGTAACTTTATCTTGTCTGTTATTTCTTACCACATTCATTGCTTCAGACTGGATGATTTTTTTTTTTTTTTTGGATCATATCTACTTGGCAATTTTTCTTCTGCTGCATTTATCTAACAACATACATTTCTCCTCCTGAGTTCTGCTTGGCTTCCCTTTTCTTTTCCGAACATTTTTACCACATTGAAAGCACCAACAACAGTAACTATTTGGATTTCAAGCAATACATTTAACCTGAGTAGGTACAGTGTTAGCATGGCAACTTCTGATGACCTGTGAAAATTGCCAATGTTTTTTAGCATGACAGTATTGTGATATGGTTCATCTATAAAATCTCTATCTGGGTGAGGCTTTTGGCCTTTTAGCCATCTTTTGCCTGCAATTGTGGTGATCTAGACATTGAAGCTTTTGCATATTAGTTAATGTAATGTCTTGTTGTGTTGTGTGAACTGATTCACATTAACTAACAACCTCAACCACCCACTGACTCATCAGACCTTTACACCTGTTCTCTGTGCCTTTTTTGTTTGTGTGTGTGTGTGTGTGTGTGTGTGTGTCTGTGTGTGTCTGTGTGTGTGTGTGTGTGTGTGTGTGTGTGTGTGTGTGTGTGTGTGTGTGTGTGTGTGTGTGTGTGTGTGTGTGTGTTTTGTGCGTCTGTTTGAAAGAGAGGGAGGGAGACAGCTGTCAAAGCTCACAGTCCCCTGCTAGTTTTGGTGGACAGGTGTGAGGTGGTGGAGTCCGAGAAAAACTCCCATCATCCACTTCGGTCACCGCCACTTATCACTGCCCCCAGCACAAATACATACTAAAGCACATTTCACATTTACATTTTGGTATTCTCCATCCATGGAGGAGCAGAGAACAAATGAAGAACGAAGGGTAAAATGTTTTTGCAATACCTTCCAAAACCACGTTGGCCAAGTTTAAGCTCCGCTGCAGCACTTGCAGTCAAAGGTCAGTGTCATTTTAATGTTTAGACTGTGATCTTGTCCACCATATTGTAAAGGAAACCTGCTTTTGTTGAAGTCATGAGGTGAACGTTTATACATACAACTTAATACATAAGGCCCTGTGTGTATAGTGTTCAGTGACTATTTGGCAGGTAGGACTCAGCAATTAGACTTAATTTAACATAAGACCTTTCTACAACACAAATTCTTATATATTTTTCCTAAGCGAGGAAAAGAAATAATCTTCTGCCTGTCATATTGTAGCCAATAGAGTCATAGAACTCTACAGTGTTGGATGTAGATATGGAGACACAAATTTCCTAAATAAGATTTAAACTGCTGATACCTCTGATTAAAAAAATTCAGATTCAGAATTAAATATTATGTTATTTCTTAGCTCTTTCAAGTTCTGTGATTACGAGTGTTTTTATATATTAAAGCATCAGATTTAAAACCTGTGCAACACTGTGTAATTGAGATGCCAGTTTTAATTCCAGTTAAATATTAAAACAGCTGTTTAGTTATAGTGTAAGGTCTGGCTGAGTGACTGACCACTCCCACTGCAACCCCTCATTCCACAACCCGACCCCCTGATGGCCCCTTCCTCAGAAACAGCTGTTTCTACCAGCCTCAGGATTCTTAGATCCCAATATAGGTTGTATTTAGTTTTTGCAATTGGTGCAAACTTTCATTCCATAACTCCTTAATTTAGCAATAAATATGGACATTCTCAGTAATTCTACTATGGATGTTGTCAGTGGGAATGAAACACCTAACCGTGGAAGATTTAGCGCCTCATTCTGCTCAATTAGCCACACAGATTTCAGGTTCTTGAACGATGTACACCCATACTGCATGCACACAGATACAGTACACACATACATGCACAAATGGAACTTCCTCTCACATGAGTTCAGGGAAGGCAAAATGTTCCTGAGGGATAAAATATAACTTCCGCTTTTCAGGCAGAAATAGACATGAGAAATGATGCAAAATAACAAACTCTGTGAATGATCTCATCCAGTTGTTCTTGGCAGCTGGCTAAAGTAAGCCTACTGGTATACATTTGTGGCTGGGTATAATCTTCCTCTTTTAGTTTGGTCTGGGATAATATCTGTACATGTCCTTACATGTACAAAGAATTGCAGCTACAAAACCTAGTTACATAAGAGTTGTTGTACTGTGTGCAGACATTAGGGTGGATTGCTTGTTTTTCAGTAAGGGCGTTTGAAAAAGCATCTGAAATAGTGTGTGTAAACTCACAAATGGCTCATGGGGGGTTGCTGTTGGATAGCTGCTATGGTTAAGGAGCATTGGGGCTTGATGAGAAGCAT
This sequence comes from Xiphias gladius, assembly GCF_016859285.1. Lineage (NCBI taxonomy): Eukaryota > Metazoa > Chordata > Actinopteri > Istiophoriformes > Xiphiidae > Xiphias > Xiphias gladius. The sequence goes on along the minus strand of NC_053400.1, from coordinate 8,299,032 downwards.
TGACCTGGGATTTCAGGCCAAGGGTTTATCGCAAGAGCAATCTTTCAAAGCTAATTTTGTGTCTTGAAGATATTAAATCTAATGCATCACTAGCTATGGTTCAGGTAGGAAAGCGACTTACTCAAGTGCACATCAATATTGCAGGCACTGAGCAAACTGTCTGCATGATATCTCTAATTATTACACACCAACCAACTGTTAACTGAAGTGAAAATTACTTCTAAGTTTAAAGCTAATACAAAATACTGCAGAGAGTAATTATAAACATCAGTGTCCATTTGGCTCCAGGGTGACTAATGGTATATGTGGTGCTGCTCTGTTATAAAACTGTTTTACTGTACTCTCTGTAGCATCAATAGCATTTTCAGTTTTCATCTCTAACTTAAGTTCTGCCCTCAGACCTTTTAAACACACAAACAGTAATTGTTTGCCTTTGCAATTCAACACAGACAGCTTTAGTCAGGACAATCGGCCATTGATCCGCCAGGCTTTTCACACCTTCTCAGATTCCCAGAAATCTTTTCACTGATGTCTAACAGACTTGCTTTTGTTTTAGAGCATGGAATGAAAACATATTATTTTGTGAACATGCTGTTTTTTAGTTTAACAGCTGAGTGCTCTCTCTCTCTGGAGAATATTAACATTGAATGTAACTTTAATCACACAAATATAATGTTTCCCTGATTAAAATGACGGAATGATTTCTCCTGCTTTCTTTATATATTTTTTTCTGATGGTTCAAGTTCAATTGTTTTCCAGCTGACGTTTAACCAGCTATATTTAATTGTCAACACATTATTGTTGTGTCTTTCAGGATCCTCACAATCTTCAGTGTTTCCAAGTTTGCCCAGTAGGACCAGCAGTACCACCAGTTGTCCCTCCACAGCTCACAGAGATTCTGGCAGTGACATAGAAAGCTTCCTAAATGCAGAGCCAGGATATGACAGCGACTTCAGCAAGGTCAGACTCGCTGCTGGTGGATTTTCTTTTTGTAGCTGGGGTAGGGTGGGAAAGCGTCACCTCCAGTACAGAAACCGGACTGGTTTGCCAATTATCTTCTTACCAGCTGGGAAAATGGCACAATCCACTCCCTGAAAATCAGTGTTGAGGTGTCCTTTGACAATTCAAAAGAGTGGTGGTTCAAATCCCTGTAATATGTGACTATGTTGCTGTATGTGTTTGAACCAGATTGTTACAGAACCCAATAAATAAATGTAAAAATAAGAGTAAATATATTGACTTTGATTTAGCAGTGAATTTAGTGTTCACCAAAGCCTCTACTCGCTGCAATCCAAATATGCAGTACACTCACACTGAACAGCAAGAAAATATTTTGTGTGTGCCCCTGCAACTAGTCCTATAAGGATTATATACTATATATGAAGTGGCGATTTTGTCAGCCTGTGCTTGGCTTTTTATTTATCAGCACACAAGGCTGAGATGCCAAACATTTACTAAGCATCTTTTTAAGCCAGAAGCTCTACGTTTCTGCTGGGGAAGTGCAAGCCGCGGTCCCTGCTGTGACTCTGCTGCTATTGAAAGTCTGTTTGAAGCCAGACGCCCTTTGCTTAAAGTTGAAATACTTGTATTTCTCACTTTCTGCCGTGTGGAGCACTTGAAATATGCTCATGGTAATGTGAACCACATGTCCCTTTTGTTGTAAACAACAATGGAAAAAGTCAGCACAGAGAATATCAGCTGCCTTGGAGTTTACAGTATGATGCTGTGGGTTAGAATGCTGTTGATATACAGTGATGAGAAAAATGTGCCATGAATGTCCACGAAGTTTGATTCCAAACAGAGACCACAGCAGCTAGATTCAGTTTTAGTAAGAGAGGATTAATGTCTCAACTGCCCTCTGCAGGGAAAATGTCTTTCCTTTGCAAGATGCAATACTGCACATTTTCTAGAAACTGTTTCATAAGGAAGGTTATGGCATTGATCCCAGTAACATGCTAGTTGAGCATGTCCATGTGCCCTTGAGGAAGACGTTGTAACTTTAAATGCTCAACAGTTATAACGTGCAAGGATATGAGCATTGTCTAAAAACTTAAAATATAAATTAAAGTTTAAAACCCAGCTGAAACGTCTCCTAGCTCTAAAGCGGAAATCATGTTACTCACAAATATATACAGCAGTCGCATGCACTCCGAACATTCACAAAAACACATGCACAGACACACACAAACACAAACACACACACAAACTCATGGGTACTCTCACCCCCAGAGGAAGTTGTGTGTGCAGCATAAAGCAGATCTTTCATTCCCAGCTCTTTCAACAGAAGCAGCTCTATGCTCAGCTCTCTCACTGCAGCTGGCTGCACAATAGGCCCAGTTAAAGCTCACACCTACAAATTAGCTCTAAATAGACTATCCCAAACCTGTGTGTGTGCATACAGGAGCTCTTTCCCACCAGACCCAGGCCAAAGTGCATTTACCAGTACCATTTGTTTTCATAGTTTTATTTATTGCTTATATTATAGAGCTGTCAGATAGGTAAGACTGGTTAAGGACAATGCAAGGAGTTCCAGCAAAGTTGGACACATTTTTGGCCTTTTTTGCATTTTCTCATTTGCAAAAATGCATATTATTTGACAAATATATCACTAAGATATGATATATTTGTGTAAACCTTGAAAAGACTGTATATACGGTCACTTACAAATATTATCCTTGGAAAGGTTTGTTTTTACAAGGTAGTCATCAGTTATTGGTGCTTGCTTTCATGTCAGTGTTGCTATAAAGTGGCTCTGGCTCATTATCCCTAAGCCTTGCCATTTGGTCCTCGTTATATCCCATTCCTGTAGGTTAAATAGCTCTGACAATATTCTGTGAATTCATCTCATGCTTCAGTGAAGAAATGCTGGTGGATTTACAACTTGATAGGATAGGTAATTAGCAGAAATTTTAATTAAGTTCTGCTCTGGTTTGTTCTATTGTGTTTTCTATTCTATTCTGTTATATTCTATTCCTCATCTATGTGTCTGATAGAATCGTGAAATTGGATTTATGAAGAACCAAAAAGTTATTTTCCTATCCAGGGTTAAAGGTTCCACTTTCTGTGTGGTTCTGTGAGCAGAGCAAGTCTCTAACACTGCCAATTACAGTTCACTCTCCACTAGAGCACTCCCTGATTAAATGTGGGATAGAAGTGAATTCTTAAAAAAAGACTACTTTTACACACATCTGGGCCCTGAAATAATAAATCAATCAACATTTCATTAGAATATGGCATTGGGTTCAGTCATTTTTGAATTAATGAAGCTTTTCTTGTGGCTCATGATAAACCATCACTTGTTTTTAACTTAGTCAGTTCCCAGTAGGGACACAATGCTGGGCAGTGGGGCTGTTGAAGAATAACAACAGACAGATAGACAGACAGACAGACAGACGTGTATATATGTGTGTGTGTGTGTGTGTGTGTGTGTGTGTATATATATATATATATATATATATATATATATATATATAACATTTATTTTTTATTTTTTATTTTTTTTAGTGTCTACAGAACGATGAACCAGTGACAGGGGGAGACAGTGCCAGTGAGGTTTCCGTCTCCTGCTCCTCCACAGACGACACTGCCAGTGTCGGCCCCTCCAGCTCCAGTCCCGAGGGCAGCCAGGGCCTGGGCTGCAGGTGGAGCCAAGAGGAGGGCATCCAGTCTGGAGCTACTACCTCTGCAGGACTGGATGGTGGAGTAGGAGCAGGAGGAGTGGGAGAAGCTGAAGAAGAGGCTAAAGACAGGGTGACGGAGGTGCCACGACGCTCTTGTCTCCTCCGGAATAGCATCCGCTCCCTGTCACCTCTTCGTCGCCACAGCTGGGGTCCTGGAAAGAACAACGGAGGAGACGCAGAGATGAACCAGAGGAGGTGAGATTGGGAAGGGGTCTCAATTGTATTCCATTCTTAAAGATGAAGAATTTCTAATTACATTGTTGATGAAGCTGAAGTGATTTTGAGAAAACAATGTTACTTCTTTATCCTAGACATTACTGGTGGTGTTACTCTGGTGTTAATCAGTAGATGTCAGTATTATTAGAGCTTGTTGATGTCACTCCCTCTGTGCCATGTTGAGTTTTTCCCCTTCCTGCTGTGACCAGCTGTGTGGCCATTTGTCTGGTGTTGGCAGGGAGCTACCACAATTGTACACGCACAGAGATATGCAACTCAGCTTGAACACGTGCACACACTTAAAACTGCACACTTGTCCACACTCACAGCGTCATGTACAGTAGTCATCAGTTAACACGTACTACTTCGCACTCACGTTGAAACGAAAATACAGGACGACAATACAAGACAAGACCTTGACATTTATTTTGTGTTCTGTGTTAGAACAGCGGCCTGTCACAAAATGTTTGCAGAGTAGTTGCCTGGCAATAAAAGGCCCGTGCCACTATGTTGGAGTGAAAAGAGAAAAACAACTGCTTTAGGCTCCTATCCTACTTTTATGATAGCAGGTTCGGCTGAAACAGCCATTACCACCAAGCTTTCATATGCAGTCTTTCTTTACAGTGTAACAAATTAAAGAAAGAGCAATCGTTTTTATGCCTGCGCACCGGCGACAGCTGTGATCAGAGGCATTATGTGTCCGGCTTGGCCGTCCGTCCGCCCGTCACATTCTCGTGAACATAATATCTCAGGAAGGCCTTGATGGAATTTTTTTAAAATTTGCCACAAACGTTCACTTGGACTCAAGGATGAACTGATTAAAATTTGGAGGTCAAAGGGCAAGGTCACTGTGACCTCACAAAGCATGCTTTTTGCCATAACTCAAGAATGCATTCGCTAATTATGACAAAATTTCACACAAATGTCTAATAGGATAAAATGATGAAGCAATGGCATTTTATATCCAAAAGGTCAAAGGTCAACTTCACTATGACATCATGTTCTGCAAAACCAATTTTCTGGCCATTATTCAACACTGCAACTCAGGAACAGAAGGGGAGATTGTGACCATATTTCCTGCAACTTCACTGGTTGGCGGAGGCATACAACCACGCGGTGGTAATTCTAGTTTGACCTGATGTGCCCTTTAGAGATAACCATGATCTGGAGATAATCATGCATCTGGAGCACATAAGAAGCATGATGAGTGATGAGGAAAAAACACTTGGAAGAAGGTTCCTTCTGTTGCTAAATGTGTATGCTGTTTTAAGTATAACGGCTGTAGTTTTTGTGACTACAGAACTATAATGTACTATATGCAAAGCGATAGGAAAATAAATGCAGTAAGAGTTAATCAGTGAGACAAACACATGGCGTTACCGATTCCTGCTTGATTTGCCCCCTTCTACTGTTTAGTCACATTTTAAAGTAATAATTACACATTTTGGGAAATATCCTTATTTGCCAGCAGTCTTACCTTAAGATAAAGATTGGAAACAGAGGGAAACGGCTAGCTGGCTCCGTCCAAGGATAACAAACACCACCTACTAGCACCTCTAAAGTTCACTCACATCTTGCCTTGTTTTTTAAATCCATACAAAAAAATGTAAAAATGACAATTTGTGATTTTACGGGGGGTTATTCACTGCTCCCAACCGCAAAATATTTTGGCACACAACCCACCTGTAAAATAACTACCTGTTTTTTTTGTTTTTTTTTTTTTTTTTGGGGTATGTGGATTTTGTTGCCTACAGACAGACCCAGGCTAGCTGTTTCCCCCCGTTTCCAATCTTTATGCTAAGCTAAGATAACCGTTTCTCGGTTCCAGGTTCATATTTAATGGACGGACATGAAAGTAGTATCAGTTTTCTCATCTAACTCTTGGCAAGAAAGCAAACAAGTGTATTTCCCGGAATGTTGACCTATTCCTTTAAGATCATTACTCTGAGCAAATGTCATTGTTATCACTCCTCCATGATGGTGTGTGCCTTAGAGCTTTATTCAGTTTAGACAATAATGCCCATAGTTATCCAACCCACTAAAAACATTACTGATTATGCTCTTATTGACCTTCTGTCCCCTTATATCTCGCTCATCATCCACCATTTCCTGTCTCCATCTCATCCATCACCTCCAGTTCTATCTATATCCCTGGTGAGGGGAAGCCGACCTTTCACAGGAGAAGGTACTAATAAATCACATTCATCAGTTCATGTATTGTTAAGACTGACTTCCTACTAGGTGATGTATAATGATAAAATTCACGTAGGTGTAGCCTTTTTGGATCTCCCAGTTTCTAACGTATGCATGCTGACCTACTGCTGCATTGTGCTCCATCCCTCCAGCCTACTGCACTGAAAAATGTTGCTCTCTTTTAACAAATTAGAATGTGCAAGAAATGCCGTGGCACATAGATGGTTGAGACACTCTGGTGTTTTGTATTGGAGCGGTAATAACAAGCAGCCACACGGAAATAAAGGCTCAGAGGACTGTATTGGCCGGAGATTGAGAACAGGTTTTTGTTGTGTTTGGTTTTTTGTTTTTTGTTTTTTGTTTTGTTTTTTTGTTTTTTTTGGTGTAATAAGTTCATGTAGGGAATTCTTCAAGACTGTAAAGACAAGGGAATACATTTTGAATTCATGCTTGGAGGAGACAGTGCGCCACAACAGTAAAAACAGGGTGGAATTTGTGCTAGTGTTGTGCAGCATTGTTCTAAATCCAAGAATGGCTCTATTGACTGTGTAAAAAAACTGCACTTTGGCACAGAAGAAGCAGTAATGAGGGAGGAGGCAGCAATGAAGAAGGAGCTGTCATCCACCATCAAGTGATCTTGATGCTATGACCCAGAGTGGAGTTGTCAAACCGCCATCCTAGACTTCAATTGAAGGTTGTTGAATATCAAGACGATCTTGCAGCTGTAGCTGGCCAAAGCATCCACAGTTATGGCTGTTATGGCTGATAATAGCAGTCAAAAGTCCAGTGCAATGTAGTATAGTTCTTTGCTACCGGGGCCCAAGCAGCATGTGATTTTCAGGTTTCAGCCTTCTGGCATGACTGCAGTAAAGCCCTTTAGAATCCTAGATGGAGACTAGAATAAGATACTGTAAGAGCAGGAGCTTAACATTACAGAATAGGCTGCATATACATATTTATACGTTGTTCTCCTGTAATATTTTGATGTCAAACTGATTCTTATTCAGAAATTCTTGGTACTGGTTATTCTCTAAAATTAGCTGAAATCAGAGCTTTGTTAGTTTCACAGCTAGAACCAGACCAATACTGGATTTCTGGATACATTGTTGATATTTGAGCAGTAAACAAATTTATCAGCCAACTTCTTCTTTGTTTATCAAAATTTCATTTGTAGTTATTACTTGCATCCTTTCAATTTGGTTAGTAAAGAATTTAGACCAAGATATGCCTGACAGAAGATATAATCTTTTGTTGGGCAATGACCTAAAACATCCTGTATCTTGAAAATATATGTGCTGCAAATTCAGGTGACATATCTGCGGATACAGTTCTAACTGTGAATAGCTAATGTTGAACACTACTATCAGCCCGCCTCTCTATCTGTCAGGTTATAATTAAGACCTGGCTCTATGGTCTAGACCACTGCTGTAACTGGGCCACATCTTTCACGTTCAAGAAAGCTTCAACAGTGCGAACAGCACAGAGGCTATTCTTATAGTATTGCATTTCTGGGAAACAACTTGAGTTCAAGTTTATTTCCTGTCTGCTATTGATATCAGCACAACACTGCAGCTTGAACACTTGTACAGTGTTTATGTTTGACAGTATGAAATAGTCTACAGCAGTAGTCCAGTTATGCCAGAACATTGTCACTCTCCTCAGACATCCCTGTAACTCAGTTCTTCTCGGAGACTCCTCTGTCTGCATCATTATTACTCTGCCATACCTGCTTGTCTATCGTCCCTTCACTCCTCTTTATCTTCACCTCCATTCTTCTGCTAACCCCTCCACCTCACACTCTCTTAGCATCAGCTGGTGCACTCCTGGTGCCCCCCATAGCCATGGTGTGGAAGTAGTTAGTTCCCTCAGGTACAGTGTGTGTGCTGTTTTGTTTTTTTTGTTATTTTTTTCTTGCGAAGAACACATGACCCACTTTGAATAGAGTGTATTTACATGCTGCTTTATTTGCATATGCTGTTGTGGGCGTTTATGCCTGTGTGTGTGTATGAATGCCCTTGTCAGTCAGTCAGTCAGTCAGGCTGTCAGGCAGTCAGTCACTTCCTGCAGCAGAGAGCTGCAACAGCTGCTGGTGTAATTCATGTTTTCAGTGCCGGGGACCTTCTGGCTTTTTGGGATAGTATATAATAATACTGGAAGGAAGGAGGCCTTAATATGACTTAATATAGACATCTACATTCACAGCACTGAGGAAAGGTGAGTTCTGCTCCATTGTTGATCACTGATAATCACCAAGTCATGATTCTTTTAGTCCAGTTTAGGTAACTGATATTTGAATGTGCTGGACTGATAATTTGCTGGATAATGGGGTGCCATACAAATACCGGGGCTGGAGATAGAGATTTACTGCTGGAGCTTTAACTATCACCGAGTCTGTCCTGAAGCGACTAGAGCTGCAGCCGCGTGGCATAGCTCATCCTGAAATGTAGCTGTAGTTCCCTTCTCCATAATCATTGTATTGAATTTTTCAAGGCCTCTTATTTTCATTTATGGATCGATGTAATTGGGTTTGTAAATCACAGCTGCAGAGCTCTCTATGCTGATGCTGATGTTGGAAATCTGCTCCAGAGCTTGGTGATAACTCAGCTGGCTAAACACTGCAGGACCAGCTATGTGTACGTGTGTCTGTCAACAAGTGCATGTGTGCATGTCTGTGTGTGTTTGTGTTTGATGCAACAGTAGTTGTGTGTAACCAGAAAACAAGTGACAAGTGGAGTGTACAGCGCAGTCATTCCTCGTTCAGTGAGGGTCACCTCTGCCTTCTGTTTATCTATACAGCTACAGCCTTGAGGGTCTCAGTGGGGGGCAGGAAGAGCTGAGGGGCCCCACCACCCAGGGGCCCCGAATCCTGGAGCCTTTAAGGATGCCAAGACATGACAGTGATGACAGGGGCTCACTGGTTTCACTGACAGAGGAGCAGGAGGAGCTGGGGGAGCATGGCAGACTACATGACCCGGTCAGCTAACACACACACACACACACACACACACACACACACACACACACACACACACACACACACACACACACACAAATTCATCAAGTTTGTCCTTTATGTCATATCTTCATGCTGTCACGCATGCGGCCCGGAGGGACTCTCTAAAACATCCTCGGCCTAATTCACATGAGAAGAGAAATGGATTTGTAAAGCTTGTACATAAACAAGACTCATAAACAGTCAGGGGAAATTTGAGACATTTCAGTTCGGGGATTAGTAAGATTTAATAAACATTACTTTCCTCAGGCAGCTCCAATCCTCTTTCACTGAATTTAAAACAAATTGTGAACCTCACAAATCATTTGTCTAGTTCCGCCTTTTATTGTATTGTTTACTGTTTAGTGACAGGTGAGGTTTTTTTCCATGTTATGTCTGCCTGGTTTAATGTCCTCTTCTACACTGTCAAGTAACCGAGATTCAACATTGTGTCTCTTTCTGCAGAAATTGAGGCGGTATCGGCCTCTGCGAAACAGCTGCCCGCCCATGACCCTGCCCCTCACCAAGTCTGTATCCATGCTCGCCATCAGCCAGAGAGATATTGATGGTGAGTGACGTTGTGAGGCTGCTTTGCCTTTCTGTTATCCTGCTTTGATGTTATAATATGTTAAAAATTGCAAGTCACACACACTAACTGAGTCATTAAATTGGTAAATATCTAAAATAGGAGATTTACTCATATAACTATATTATTATATTACAATACCGTATTAGATCAGAAGGCCCAGTGTGCAGAGACAGCACAGTCATTCTAAAATGTAGCATTCATTATGTTTTCCCAGTATCGACATCAAAAATGATGGAGAAAAAGCTAGATGTATAATGGGAAAGGTTATATGTAGGTAAAAAGGTTGTGAAATAAATACAGAGGGAAAAAAAGTTAAAAGTAAGATTCAGTTTTACTCAGTTGCCTATTTTCCAGACTCCTTGATCCAGGTACTCTCTTGACATTCTAAGGTTTATTGACATTTCTATCTCCCATCTCTCATGTTCACCGCTTCTATGAAGTTACTTAATTTTACTAAGTGATCTGTTCCTGCTGTGCCCCCCCCCTTCCCTCCCCCAGCGGTGGGACGCCTGAGACGTAATAGGCGAATTTCCTTCTCTTTCAACCTTTCCCCAATCCTCACCAAATCTAAGTCTCAGTTCATTTACGGGGATTCTTCATCTAGCGATGATGAGGATAACTTGAGTGAGTACTGTAAATGTAGCTGTAGTAGGAAATAGCTGTGATGTCAGGAAGTTTTCATAGGGAAGCTGCTAATTACTGCTGATATTAGGCTGCTTGCAGTGTGAATGTGCAATTAGAATAAGCTTGTAGCAAAATCACTGGTCTAGAAAACCACATTTCACCTAGGCAGGAGGCTTTATGTAAATAATTTCCATTGACAACACTAAATAAGACCTTGGCTCCTCCAGGCCCCTAGGCCAGTTTTTAGCTGACCTTTATGTAGATTAGTCTTTGGTTTGTCGGTTTGCCAAAAAATGAGACACAATCAGCAGAGAGGATCATAAACACTGCAGGTGAGCTGAAGAAGCCCTTTCTCCCCTCCAGATAAATGTGAGCCTGTCACCTTTAGTCAAAGACACTGAGCCATTCCGTCCCTTGTCTTATCTGTGAGATATTTCCATTAGTGTTCTGTCTCCTTGACTATGCTGCTAGCAACACAGGCAGGCCAAAACTTTGCCCTCATTTTCCTGTTTTGGGTTTGACTCTCTGATGCGGAGCAGGCAAGACATGCTTTGCATATTTCTGTATTGGTCAGAATATTTCCTAGAACTCATTGTTTAGAAAAGAGGCAGAGTGGTTCCGTAGAAAAGATGCATGCCTATGTTCAACTGATACCAAATAAGTAGAGACTGTGGTGATTTTTTTTTTTTTTGGCAAAGACTGCAATGTATGCTCTCATTTACATATTTTAATTATTATTTTTTATTTATTTTATGTCTAATCAGATTAAAAATACAACCATGGAAGAGATTAATTGAATAATAATAACATTTTGACAGTTACTGGAGCCAGGAAATCTGAACTTGACTGATAATATAGGTGGATATCAGAAGTGTCAGGGTGGAGCTTTGGTAGAGCAAAATGTGATAGGCTGAATAGCTAAGACACAGAATAAATATTGAGGCCATCATTTCTTGTTGGGGAAAAAAAATGACTTTGACTTTTTGGGAGTTCATGAGGTTGGGTGTCTGTGCAGTCAGAGATTTTTTGGAGTCAGTGTCTAGCAGCCATTAATGGCACTGGATCTAAAGGCAGAACTGGCTTCAGCTTTTGGCCTTTTTACTTGCTTCCTTCATCAGTGCCAGACTCATTTTGTTGTCAGCCTTCACCCAGCTCTGTGACGGTACCTAAAGGTTATGCACATTGCTCATGGGCATTATTCTTTTTGCTGTCCGCTTCTTCTAGCCAGGACATGAACTGACATAATTCTGATCAAAAGAAAGGTCTTTTTTTTAACCATTAGGTCAGTAAGGTCATTCAGTTACTTCAGGGAAAACAGGATGACCCAGTGGTTAGTATGGTCAACCCCTAAACAGATTTCCACCTTAGATGACAAGTATAGTGAATTAAAAAACACACCTGTCCCATTTATAGCACCTTCTGAATCTTTGTCCTACTGTTTACATCCTCTCTTGTTTCTTTACAGGTATGAAGTCGTTTTCCAGCACCTCTGGGTCACTAGCATATAGGTCAGTCCAACTCTGCACGTACAGCACACATAACCAGAAAAGAGTTCTTTAGGTTTTAATGCAGATGGAACCTTTATAGTCCAATAAGAGAAAAACTGAGAAAGAACCATTTTCAGAATGTGTGATCAGGTAGGCCTTGTGAGTCTAGCTGTTTAAAGGATAAAATTGTGTGTGTGTGTGTGTGTGTGTGTGTGTGTGTGTGTGTGTGTGTGTGTGTGTGTGTGTGTGTGTGTGTGTGTGTGTGTGTGTGTTCCAGTATATCAGAGGAGGAGCCCGGACCTCTGCGGAGCGACACTGAAGGAAAGACAGTGACGAAAGTCAGCCGGACTTTCAGCTACCTCAAGAACAAGATGTACAAAAAGAGCAGGGTGAGGGAATGTGGGGTTTTTAATTCTCCTTAATAAAATTGGGCAAGACTGTAAAGGTATACTGTATTTACTATACTTCACTATATACTATTTACTGCACTGTTTCTCAGAGCAGAGTCTTCATGTGTGCAGCGGTTTGCTCAAACTTCAGTCTCCTTTCATAGCCTTCTCCTCCTCAAACATTTATTCCTTAAAGCAAGGATGACTGAACAGCAGGCTGCTTCTCAGCCTCACACTGCTCCACATTTATATGTCTGCACACATTAACACTGGAAGCTGCCTGTGCATCTTCTTATATTGGTCTCTGAACAGCTCCAGTCAGATAGCTGGGGGTTATGTGTCTTGCTTTGGGGCAAGTCAGTGTTTCTTGTAACTTCCCCCATTCAGATTTCCCCAGTAGAGTCCATAATATTTTCTGGTCACAGACACGAATCTCTGGTTGTAAGATATGGTTAACGTCATCTTTCTTTCACATACAGTTCAAAGCCATGTTAGGTGATTTACCTGAAATGTCATTTTCCTATGAGAATATAGTAGTTCTTTCTAACTGCATTGTGAGTGATGACAGTCCTGTACCCTTAGACTTTTAAATTGCACTGATAACAGGGTGTTCTTAAAAAGAACTGAATTCAGTTTCCTCAAAAAAAGAAGTTATTAAAAAGTCTTAAATTTAATCAACAAAAGTTTCAAATATTTTCTCTTGCCTGCCATTGGCAGTAATGTTGGTTATAAAATGTTTTTGTATCTAGTTGCAGGCTGTCAGGAGATATTACATGGCTATAAACAAAAAAGGAAATTGTTGAGACAGTAGATTGTGTGCTGAGAAGGCTGTTCAGTCCTTTTTCTGTGTTTCAGTCAGCACCATCAGACTTATTGCAACTACTGTCATTGCTGAATGAATTTGTCATTTTTAATTTTTTAATCCATCTCGCTATGTTGCAGGCGCTTATCCGGGTCCAGGTCGCATTAATATAGTTAATTACATCATTAGGAACTCGTTTTACATACACTGCTCGATAGTACTGGAAAAAAATCAAATGATATAGTAATAAATAATTCAAGGCCATATCCTCCCTACTTGTTCTCCATCATCCATGGTGGGTTTGATTGTGAAACAGGCATTTAACAGCATTGTATGTGGTATTCAAAAGGTCTTGCAAAGTTTTAAGTTTAACGTGGCGAACCCTGTAGGTAGGCATATATAGTTAGTGAAATTTCAGTTTGCTTTCTGTAGATGTGCAGCCCTTGCAAAGAGACCCTGAGAGGTGAACAGGAAGTGAAACAGGAAGACGGAGTTGCTTTCGGTTTTACAATCTCTTCACTAACCTAAGTCTTTGCTTCGCTTTTAAAGGGACAGGGCTGTGAAGGAGCTCGTCACAGCCTGTGGCTGCTCGCTCCCTGTCACAGGTCAAAATGATTACGGTCCCGTACAATCAAAGACAATTAGCAAAACGTTGATGTTCAAATTGGGCTAATTTTGGCTGCAGTAGCCCTTGTCAGGGTTATTGGATTGTATCCATAATTGACAAATGTAATTAGTGACAATTACAGTGGTCCCCTCAGCAAACACAGTAACAAAGCACATTAAAACATATTTCTTCATTGAATTAAACACAGCAAGAAAGAGAGACTCAAAAGCATCCAAATGTCTAAATTATTTTTGACTACCGATCTGTTTTTGGATGTACTGTATAAATACAGTTTCTGCACAGTGTCAAAAGTCTAAACACTCTGGAAGGGGATCTAGTGTTTGCAGTTTTTTCATAGTGTCTGTACCAGACTGAAGGGTCATTGCAGAAAAAGCACCTCCTGTAGCGATCCAGTCACTTCCTCATTGCAGCTTTCCTGATGTAGCCTCAGTGCTGGTAGTAGCTTCAGCCACTCAGCCACAGCCAGGGATGTTATACAGGAGATTCACAGGGAGCCATGGCTTCTCACTGAGATGGAAAGGTTGGCTAGAGGTAGGCTAACAGAGAGCTCTGGTTTCCCAGTCAAATTGTAGAGAAAGAGACTGTCACAATATCATGTTAAAAGTGACTGGTGTTCCCTTCTGGGCTGATGTCTTTTTCCAGTGAAGTCATTGCCTGTTACATTATGTTTCACTAGAAGGTCTTTTTGTTTAAATCTCTGGTTTAGATGTCACAAGTGATTACTTCTCCTGTTGGGTTCGCTTGTAGCCAGGAGAAATGTGCTTAGAATTGTCTCTGTTTCTTGTGTTTTTCCAATATGTTGAAGCGTTTTTGTATTGTTTAGATAGAAACAGGCATAACATCTAAAAGTGATTCTTATTGCAGTATAGAATACTTAGTCAGACTTTGTAGCTGATAGAAATTTTTCAGTGTGTTTCACCATTGGTTAGACAGCTGTTGTTGCAGGAAGTAAAAATGATTGTTGTAATGGCTATAAAACATGTAGGCTTGCTGTGGTCCAGTCAGCCTTATGGTATCTTGAATCGTACGAACCAAATGAGCTCTAGTATGTCAGAGATTTGTGGTCCCCTCAAACCAAGAGGCCCAGGGCTGGCCATTAAAATGAGCTGGAAACTCCATTTTCCCATTTCCTCTGGGTTTGGGTGGAGGCTCTGTGATGTAAATCCAAGAGAATAAGAGCTCTGTTCTTTTCGGCAGCACTTTATGGGATTGTGATTCAGCTCAGTGTACAGAGATGACCAACAGCTAGGGATGACCTTGTTCATTAATGGAGAGGCAGCAGAAAGACCGCCCTGTTATAGAGAGGTCAAAGATTTGATTCCCAGACAGGGTGTCTCCGTCAGTAGTCATGCATCCTGCAGGAGTGTCTCTCCTTTCTCATTCATCATAAGATGGTTTGATGATAAGCTTTGCAGTGGCTGAGAAAAACAACACAATATGTAATATGAAAATTTGCTATAAATGGTTACTGTTTGTACTGCTTACCATAATCTCCAACATTATACACCTCTCCTAGTAATCCCGTAAAACTGATCAAATGATCAGAGTCTTAGCAGGAAAATCCCAGTGTCTTTAACTGAGTCAAACCAGAAAAAAACTGCCTGAAACAAAAACACACTACATTTAAACTGTCCCTTAATGAGACAGTTTGTTGACTGCATAAATAATGCTTCCCCTTAATATGCAAAGCCCCCTGCTGTTTAGTGCATCAGAGTGATAATGTTGCTCTGCTGGATTCAGATTGGAATTTAAACATAAGCAACTGGCCAAATGTTCAGACATTTTGTAGATGTCTTATTTTATTTTATTTTTCTAGACATCTAATTGGCTGGCAAGTATTTATTGAAGTGAAGTTCATAGCTAGTTTGTGTTCTTAACCATGAGAATGCCATCTGTGCAGGAAAAGGATCGAGAGAAAAGGGAGAAAGACAAGGAGAGCAAGGAGAAGGACAAAAAGACTGTGAACGGTCATCTATTCACAACAGTCAGCTCAGGCCAGGCAGCCCAGTGTTCCCAGTGCAATAAGGCTTTCAACAACAAAGATGCTTTCCATTGCACACGTAAGTACCTGTTTGTTCATTTCATTTTCTTTTTAGCATGGTTCTTTCGCTCCAGTTTTAGTTCTTTTGTTGTTTGCGACTGATCAGTACCCCTGTGGCTTTAAGTCTGATCAAAGCCCATTGTCCTGTGATCCTTTATTAAAAGAATTCATCTTATCATTAATTCATTTCTAATCTGAAAACACACTAAGTTCTCTGCACTGTTGGAAACACACAGTGAGGAGAAAAAAAAGAAGCCATAGTGGAGAAGAAAGGGTCCTCAGTGGATCATCAGGCATGAATCATGCTATTCGAGAGGTCACATCAACTTACTGTAAAGGGTCAGTCAGTACTTTTGGACCATACAATTTACATTTCTACATACATATGTAATTAAGATGTTGGACTTATAGATGAACAAATTATTATTTTGTTTCACAGTTGATCATAATTGAAAATGCAGGTCTTTAGTGCCTTTGCTGATGTAAAGCTTTATCAGCATTAGAAAACATCAATAATATGCATTCATGTTGTATAGTGAGTGTGTTACCATGGCAAAAAAAACCCCTTTCAATATACTTTGTATGCCTTATATACTGTCATTTGGCAGTTGGAGGTTAACGGATCATACTTGTCTGAACCGGCCTCATGATCTGTATGAAGCAGTGAAACTCTCTAAAAGGCTACTTCTAATTTTTCAGTCAAGCTTTCAGTACGGACAACAAAACAGTTTTTACATTGATTTCTACTGAAGCAACAGCAGTAGCCCTAAAGAGGATGTAGTTTATTGCACAAGCCTTTGGCGCAACCCCAGAAAGAGCCTAAAAAGGAGAAACTAGTTCTGCAATAGAGAATAGTGACACAGCAACAGTCGCAGTGGTCACAATCTGCCTCAGATACTTCAGACTGGCAAAAACAGGTCTTGTTGTGTTCACTCCTTCTGGTTCAGATTGGTGGAGCCACAGATAGTTCAGAGGGTGTTTTCTGGAGGTTTGTACTCCCAAATGTTTGGCTGGTGTCCATTCAGCAGACAAATACAGTGACCCTTTGTCTCACAGTAAAATACCCCCCAATAAGACTATTTAAGAGGAGAAAATCACTGCAGGAATTTAAGATGGTTTTACTGTGTGGGTTATAATTTGATATATCACATAATTTACAAGGTGGATACTTTTATCCAAATTATTATTATTTTTGGACAGTAGCGCAAGCACATATCTTCAGGTTATAGGTGGAAATGAAAATGGAACTTTTAACCCTGACTGTATGACTGCCTTTTTATACTTGTCAAATCACACAGGATTATTTTCTCATGCTGACTGTGAGTGTGTTGATGTAATCCCGAGAGCGGAAATGTCTTGTGCATTTTAGCATGGACGACTAGGTCTGATGGTGGTTTCACTTGTGCAAGATGTCTGTTTAAAGCAATTCTGTCTGTTCGAAAAATGCCTCAGTGAATATTGGTGGAAACTTGGTGAAGCATTGTGAAGATTTTGACAAAACCAGAACTAGTTGTTCCTCTTGCTTGCACTTCCTGATCAACCACTTTAGTTGTTCACATGTGCACAATAGACAGTATAAAATATAAACATTTTACGGTAGCTTTCTAAAGGAAAACAGAAGAATTTGAGTCCTTGATTGACTACATAGGATCAGAATACAGAGCACATCTTATTTTAGTAGTCTCGCATGATGACCCTTGTTCCAAAATAGTGATTTGGGAATGTTTACATAATTGAAAATTTCCCATGCAATTCAGTTTCTTGCCTGTGTGTCATTCCTCAGCCTATCTCTTTTTTTCCCTTCCTTCATGAGAAGTATTACATCTCGATTGCATCACATGCTGTGCCTCAGTCTGGCTTTCATTAGTGGGCTGGTGGAGTTTCCTGGCCGGCTATGAAAACCAGTCAGAATTTCTATCCCCCACCTTTCCACAACCCTCAACACCCCACCTCCATCACCAGGCTCATAGTATTCACTGAGCGTTCTGTTGCTTTTCTTTCCAGACTGTAATGCTTCCGTCCACAAGGGCTGCAGGGACAGCCTGCCTGTTTGTGCCAAGGTGAAGATGAAGGTAAAAGTTCCCTCACAGTTACTCCACCGCTGATTCTGTAGTATTCTGTTTTCTTGCAGCCAGTAGTGATTTGAACTCATCATTTATGCTTTTATTTTCTGTTTCTCTGGCTAGTTGCCCAAGCAGCAGTTTGCAGTACCAGATTCAAGCTCTTTTCCTACGGTCACGATGAGGAACAAATGTGAGTGTCAAACCAAACTGGGATTCCATTCGTAATCATCATGGCTCTTAATCATTTGCAGATTCATTGCTGTAGTTGTTTTAACAATTATTTGCACCAAATTTAGCATAAAGTATAGTTTCTGTACCAACACTGACAACAAGTTCCAGGGATTAAAATCAGGGTTCCTGACTGGAAAAATCGTCAGTACACAGGATATACAGTATTACTATCTCTTGTGCTGAAATTCAAAGCAAACAGATTAGATTTCTGTGCAGGATTCCTTACCTGTGTTGGGTAAAAACACCAGTATCTACAATTTTAGCAATGTTTTTAGATCAGTTAAAGGATTACAAGATCCTCCAACAACTGAGGGAATCCTCCAGCTGAGACTCATAAAACTTTTTAAAAAAACCCGCTGGATAATTTCAGAACTGATTTGTCAAGAATCTCAACAAAAGATGTTGTTCATTTTTGCTAAAAAGTTGTTGTTTTTGAAGGTGAAAGATCAAACTTTGAGGTTGAATAAAACTTTAATAAAAATAGAAAAAACTGAGACAGTTTAAAGGGGTTCCTCAAGGATCCTTCAAGGATCTCATGTGGTTATTGGAGGGTTTCGAGGATACTGCGAACTGTACTGTATGTCTGTCTCTGGTCCAGCTGGTGCGACGAGGGAGCGCCCCTGGTCAGCCATCTTGTCCCCTGAAGACCATTCTTCTCTGATGATCCCATCATCACGGAGACATACCAGCATCATGACTTACCACGGCAACAACCTGTCCAAGAGTCTGTCCATAAGCAACATCGCTGGGTGAGCTGCTGTGTGTGTGTGTTTATGAGCGTACGTACTGTATATTAAGTGGGATGAGGAGCCTCAGGTATCCACATTTCCATTTAAATGAAATGAAATGTTTCTGTTGCTTTGTATTGAAGTCATTTTTAATTATTTAGTTTTGTGCGTTAGTTTGCCTTCTTTGATTTGTTAACGGTTTATTTGACCACTGCATCCACAGCTTGCCAAAAACAACAAAATGAAACAACATTGTTAATATAACCTTTATTATTATTATCTCTCCATTCAGTCCGGTGTTTGACGAGATACCCATTAAAGGCCTGCGGTATCTCTCTCAGTCTACTGACTCCCTCAACAGAACCAACCAGGTCACAGAGTCCATGGAATCGCTCACTGATGAAGGTCTATACACACACACACACACACACACACACACACACACACACACACACACACACACACACACACACACACACACCTTCACCTAGAGAGTCAACTTTTCAACATTTTTTTATCTAAACTAGTTCAGTGTAAGAATAATGACTAATTATGTCAAATCAAGACTAATAGTGGAAATATAGAAAACAGTAATCTAAATATTTTAAGCTTTAAACTAAGCTTGCGAATAACAATCTACCATCGTAAATGAAAGGTAAAATAAAAATGAGTATGTCAAAGCTGTATAATGCATATGAAATAATACAGATTGTAAGTGCAAGCTGTGTTGTTGTTTCAGGGACGGAGATGATGGATGGGCAGCTGATGGGGGAGTTTGAGGCGGAGGCCAAGGAGCTGGAAGCTGATTCGTGGAGTTTAGGTGTGGAGCAGCAGTACCTGCAGCAGCTGGACAAAGAGCTCGTGAAGAGACAAGATGTCATCTATGGTACATCTAATCACCACACAAGACACTCACTGCAGTGATAATTTGATTAAACGAAATGTGCTCTTAAAATTGATTGAAGACATTAATGGAAAAATTAAGGAAAATATTATAATGTTATTAAGTTCGGTTGCCCAGCTGTTTTAATTTTTTTTATCAAGCTTGGTCTCCAGTTTGTCCTTCATTTATGGAAACTAAAAAGAAAACAATAATGTAATTATTAATGGTAACTTACCGCTGAGAAAAAACTTGAGAAATAGGTTAATGCCTTTAAGCCCAAGGTCAGCATTATAAAAAAAAAAAATCTGTCACTGATATGTAACCTGACATAGCACCTGAACTGTGCTACATCAGGTGACATAAGCGTGTTTGGATTTGTGGTTTTGATAGACCCACTTTCCCTCAGTATGCTGATGATTTTCACCTCAGTTTGTTTCAGTCGCATCTACGTCTCAGTGGACTACTGAGGCTACAGATTTACCTAATTTAAATATAGATTGAGATACATCCTGTTTGCTTTGAAAGTCCCTGTGACTACCTTTGTCAAATAAATTTGAATGAAATGATTATGAAAGGCACATTCTTTTCTATATAAAATGTGCAGTGACATGAAAAATTATGTTATGAATGAAATAGATGCATACTGTGGATCCATGGAAGGATATAAAACTGATGCTTATGTCATTCTATGACTATAACACGTATGTCTTTCAGAGCTGATGCAGACGGAGATGCATCACATCCGGACGTTGCGCATAATGTCAGAAGTCTACAGTAAAGGCCTGCAGAAGGAGGTGCAGCTAGAGCTCCAGACGGTGGAGAAGCTGTTCCCCACTCTAGACGAGCTCTTGGACCTCCACACGCAGCACCTCCTGCGCCTCCTGGAGAGGAAGAGGGAGTGCCAGCTGGAGGGGGGAAGCTTGGAGGGAACAGCTATCATCAACAGGATAGGAGACATCCTGGTCAGCCAGGTCAGAGGGGGGATGGGCGTTGGTGGGATGGGGAAAATGATTTTTTTTTTTCTTTACTGGTGATATTGTATGAGCTAATCGCATAGGAAACCTGGAGGTTGCAAATATATTGTGTGTGTGTGTGTGTGTGTGTGTGTGTGTGTGTGTGTGTGTGTGTGTGTGTGTGTGTGTGTGTGTGTGTGTGTGTGTGTGTGTGTGTGCGCGCATTAGAAAGATTCCATTAACTACTACATTTTTTCCAAGTTTCACAACAGCTGTAAAAGGTAGCAGTCCTTAGCCCCGGGAAAAATAACATCAACAGTTTTTATCCTTAGCAAATGCTAATGTTTTGTGTGCCGCATACATGTACGCGTTCTATGAATTAAATGCCGTTCTAGTACCCAGTGCTAACAAAAAATTATTCATATTTCTCCATGCTGATTGTTAAAGTGTTGAAACTAAACAAGTGTGTTCAAATTAGAAATAGAAATTTGAGCCCCACTACATACAGTGTTAGCTTTCTAACACTAGCTTTTTTTCTCTGCTGTACTGGCGTTTATTTTGTGTATTCATGTCTGTCAAATTCTACTCTAGTTTTCAGGATCCAACGGCGAAAGTATGAGGAAAATTTACGGAAGATTTTGCAGCCGCCACAACGAAGCCGTCAACTTCTACAAGGACCTGCTGACCAAAGACAAACGCTTCAAAGCCTTCATCAAAGTAAGGCCTTCATCTCAGCCCTTTATGTGTTTATCATGCTTGTATCCTTCATTTGTATAAAAGCCATATCACCCTTGAGACAGTATTTTCTGATTATACAGGATTCCAGCCTTGTGTCACCGTAATATCCATAATCAAATACACCTTCTCAAGAATTAATACAGTTTATTCTATAGCAAATTCGATTTATGGTTTCGTTCTGGTTGTTTGAAACCCTGTCCTTTTTTGACACACCTGTTGTATGGGCATGTTTTACTAAAGCACTTTTTGTTGATTCTTCCAGAAAAAGATGAGCAGCAGCATTGTGCGGAGGCTTGGTATCCCAGAATGCATCTTGCTGGTGACCCAGAGGATAACAAAGTATCCGGTGTTGATTCAGAGAATGCTACAGCACACTAAAGGTTAGCTTCATGTCCGCCTCCTCTCAGTGGTCATCCATGGTTTTACTGTGTGCGCACAATTTGAATTGGGGAAACTAGAAAGAGAAAGTTAAATGTTAATCAGAAAGATCCTGGATAACAGAATATTACTGCAGGCTAACAAAGCAGCTAACTTTATTGTAGTTTTCAGGGACAGTCAGTGTAGTAGTTGCTGCCTTACCCTAATGTTGGTCTCAGAGCATTGGACCTATAGTTTTACTACAAAACATCTCTAACCCAACTTATTGAGGAATAAATAAGACGAGAAGTAAGTAAATTAAATGCACTGTATTATACTCTGACTGTCAATGCAGAGTAAACGAGTGAATTGAAAGTCATAGATTTGAAGGCATTAAAAAAATGATCATATTCTGATCATTTTTCATTAACAAGTGACAGAAAACAAGACATAATAAGTCAAATTAATGCGTAAGGATCTAGAAACCTGTTGAAATTTGAATTTCTCACACACAGTTTCACACATTTTGAGAAAAATGAGACATACCCCGATCAGCGACATTGACCGGGGTATGTTTGATAGGTGTTTTTAGGATAATGGAACAAGCATATTTTGAGGAGCTGAAATATTTCACACCATATTTGTATCTGATTTAAAGCAGCTTTCATCAGTTGGCTTCCCACTGTGTACATTCTCTCTAATCCTTCCCCAAAGCCTGTTTATAGTTCCATGTGGGAGGGGGGAGCTCTGACTTAATCCCCAAGGTGCTTTAAGAAGACTCTCCTGCCAACTCTGATATACACTGAGTGGAAATAACACATTACAATACCAGTTATAGATAGTATTTTGTGCTTAGGAGCACTGAAGTACAACAGCCATAGGGGGAAATGTTATGTGCGGATTCCAAAACTCAAGTGAACAATATACAAGAGAAGTATATCAGAGACACACAGTCGCTTAACAACGAGACAGTGAAATAAAAACTTTTACATGTTCAGTTTAACTTTGATAACAAGATTAGCCGCATAGTTCACATGAGCAGCGTTAGCCAAAGTTGCTCAACAGACTGAGAAAAGAGCACCCACACGTACAGAAATTTAAACTACACAGACAAAACATTTGAAGGAATAGTTTAACATTTTAGAAATTATGCTTATTTGCTTTATTGCAGAGACTTAGAAATGAGAGTGGTGTTGATCTTCTCAGCTTGTCGCCTGAAGAAGAAGCTAGAGCCAGAAGCCACTTAGCTTAGCACAAAGATTAGAAACAGGGGCAGACAGCTGTTCTGTCTCTGTCTGAAGTAAAGAGGCACGTAAACCCCAGGAAATAAACCACAACCTGTTGTTTTTACATTTTTTGTGATGATTAAACAAACAAGACATAACATGTTAATTACTGAGCTTCAGAGGTGTTAGGCAGCTTTTGTTACCTTCACACAGAGTCAGGCTAGCTGTTTCCCCATTTCCAGCCTTTTTTGCTAAGCTAAGCTAACCACCTGCCGGTGATATCTCAATTTTACCTCACAGACAAAGCGAATTCACGCATTACCCAAAATGTTGATTTATTGGTCTAAAAATCCTGGAAACCTATGCTCTGTATCAGCTTCTTACTCTGAGAAATGGGGTCTTCATTTGGTCATAAATGTCTAATGTTACAGAGAAATATAAAATGCTTGAGACTTTCAAGGGCTTTAAGAAAAAAATCAGTGCAGTATCGACCGCACTGATTGACTGACAAGTGAGAAGTTGATTGCAAGAACACCACAGCTCTGAAATGCTGATCAGCAACAGAAACAATGGGTCAGATCAGGCGTTTTTATAAAAACTTTCCATAACTTTCCGTTTTCTGTTCATCTATTCTGACACCTTGCTCTCTGACCATAATACAGTTCAAAAAATCCAATATGTCACAAGCCATAGAGGAAAAAATGCCAGAAACTGCAATCAGTAATATCAGTAATCATCTGTGTGTGTTGTTAAGCACATTATACTAGACATCCTAAAATCCCATTAAGTTTTGTTGAATGGACCTTTTCAGGAAAAGGGGAAGTCATTTTTGTGATAAGAACATGTAGTCAGAATATCTATTGTAATTAACCTAAAGAGCAGAAACTGTTCGGTCAGACAGTGCAGCCAGTGTTGCATACAGATGACTTGAACTGAAATCCAAGATAAATAGACAGAACAGTGTATATTTTTGAGATACAATAATCCTCTTAACGGAAACTTCACAAGGAACTCTTGTCCCTTTCTCAAGAAGGAGGAATGCGGGCAAGGCAAACGAAGATTCAAATTTTGGAGACTTCAAGTGCAATTTTGGCACAATATCAGCTCAATATCAGCTGCACTGAGTAGTTTTTTGGGTGTGTGTTCCAAGTTATACAGGTATGAGAAACAAACATGTCAAAATAAAAGAGAAAGCAGTTTAGGTGACTTTATGAATGTTTGTGTCCAGCTCCACCAACTAAGACCATAAAAAGGTTTTCATTACTCTCTGCGAGCGAGTGAAAATGCAAGCATAGTTAAATGCCAAAATGGGTACCAGAATTTCACTGCACCTTCTGCTGTGCATAATCTCTTCCTCAGCTGTGCCACACTACCCACCGCGTTGTAGTGTGTTAGTCTTGAGCTATTAAATTACCAAATGGACTTCTCTAAAAGTAGTGGCTTTTGCCCTGGAATTTTGCCTCTGCTGGTTTTGCACCTGCATAAAAATAACTTCTCTCAACTCTATCCCAACTTCTCACATAAAACAAGTGAATGGAATTGATAGTCGGCTTAGGTTTTTTTCCCACTGGTAATGAGCTACGGGGTTAAGTGTTTTACGACCTGGTTATAATCTAACCTGAGACTTTTGTTAACACCGGACTGCTATACTGCTGCCTTTCTAACCTCTATTGTCACATGTCGAACACAGAGAGCGAGGAAGATTATGATGACCTGACGGAGGCTGTTCGACTGGTGAAGGAGGTGATCGCAGCAGTTGATAACAAGGTGAACGAGCATGAGAAAAGACGTCGTCTGAAAGAATTCCACAGCCGCATGGACAGTAAGTCCATCATGATGATGAAGAACGGTCAAATTTTCGCAAGGGAGGATCTGCTGAGGAGGAGGCTGATCCACGATGGAGCACTGCAGCTGAAGAACAGCCAGGGAAGACTAAAGGGTTAGGATGCTTTCTAATGTTTTTACTGACTGACGTGAATCCCTTCCCCTTTGTAAGTAAAGTGTGTAAAATGTTGAATTACGGAAATATGATCATGTGTTTTAACTTTTCTTGTATCCAACCACAACTACTTTTCTCCTGTTGATCCTCCAGACGTCCATGCTTTGCTCCTGTCAGACGTCTTCGTCTTCCTCCAGGAGAAAGACCAGAAATATGTCTTTGCCATGCTGGTAGGATCCTCCTGTCATATCTCTCTCTCTATCTCTTTTTCTCTCTCTCTCTCTCTCTCTCTCTCTCTCTCTCCCTACCATCTCTTTATGTCTCTCTGTACATTCTCTCTCCTTCCTTCATTGCGTCTATCCATGTTCCCTCCTTCACTTCAGTAATAAAGACCTTATGAGCACTGCCAGAGATGTTGTTGTCATATTTTCCTATCCCACTGTTGTTGCTGTTAGCATTAGCTGCCCTGCTTAGCATTCCAATTGTGTGTAATGCCTTGCCTCCTGCTAGCTTGCTAAGCTTGCTATAAAGCAAAAATGGCCCTGATGGGCAAGCCCAACTGTGATAAATCATGTAGGTTTGAGTCATTTTTTCCATGTTTACAGGACTCAGTTTCATGGCATGGCATGGCATTCTCTCTCTCTCTCTCTCTCTCTCTCTCTCTCTTTCTCTGTCTCTCTCTCTTTCTCATACGCACACACACGCACACACACACATACTTTTACTTCTATCTTTGCGCGAACACACATTAATAATGACATAATGCATTCCCTAGCCCCTTACCCTAACCTCAACCATCACAACTAAATGCTTAACCCCAACCCTTACCCTAACCTTACCCTAATGCTAATTCTAACCTGAACCCTAAAACCAAATCTTAAACCTCAAACAGCCCTTTGAAGTTGTGAGGACCGGCCTAAATGTCCTCACATCGTAAGGTCTGTAAGTCAAACTGGTCCTCACAAAGATAGAAGTACAAGTATACACCCGCATCAATGGGAATGAAAACAGAGGCAAGACTGTGGCATAATAATCACATCCATCATTTAAAAAAAAAAGGCTTGGCATGTGTGACCTGAGGCTGTTGACACTGAAAAGAGGAATAACGTGTGGTTCTAAATGGATGACAGCCATAGCAACAAGGACAGAGGTCAGAGCACCTGAACAAGAGATATAACATGTTTCTGTGAAGGTGTGGCTAATGTGACGCTTCAGGAGTCTGAGTTAGCCAAATCAGATGGGCATCATTCAGAGTTACAGTCTTTTTAGTACAAATTCCATCTTCCCACAGTCGTTGTTTATTTGCTGAGCTGCAGTGGAAAGTTAGAAAAACAAAGAGGGAATTTTGTACAAAAAAAATGACTCTAACTTGAACTTTTAACTTAAGAATGCATCTCTACACAGAATAAAGACTGTGGCTTTTATTCCTATTTTTTACAGCATAGTCAGCAGGAATACAGTCGTAAAAAATATATATAAACCCATTCTTTATTTCTTTAACCTCAGACAAGAGATTGTAGGAAAAATGCTGGGATGTGGTTACACTTTCAGAGGTTTACTGGACAGAGCAGAAATGAACCCGTGGTTTGAATTTTTACTGTACTATAATGTGCTTTACAGTGTCTGCAGCGAGGACTGCTGATGCTCTACAAGTCAGCTGACTCTAAAGTGGATGATAATCAGAATCTCATTTTGTCTTCTTCTTTCCCCTTTATTCCACATCTTTGTCATTCTTCTATAATCCTCCTTTTTTCTGAGTGACCTTCCTTCTATCTGTCCCTCTGTCTTGGCTGCACTTGTTTCTGTCTTGCTTTTCCCCCTGCTTTCCTTTTCCCCTCCCATAATTATTCTTCTCTCCTTCTCTCCCCCTCTTTCTCTTGTGCCTCAACGCACCCCTCATCCTGCCTTTACCATCCTCCCCCCTTCCGCACCATTTGTTTTCCCTCCTCCCACTCTCTTACTCGACACTCCCCCTGTCATCTTTCTTTTTCTTTTCATTCTCCTCCCTTGTCGCCTCCATCAATCCCTCCCCTCCTCCCCCAACCTCCTCTCCCT
This sequence comes from Xiphias gladius, assembly GCF_016859285.1. NCBI lineage: Eukaryota > Metazoa > Chordata > Actinopteri > Istiophoriformes > Xiphiidae > Xiphias > Xiphias gladius. The sequence continues at coordinate 8,272,218 of NC_053400.1, read as the reverse complement.
GAAGGACCAGCGCTCCACGGTCATCTCCCTCCAGAAGCTGATCGTCAGAGAGGTCGCTAACGAAGAGCGCGGCCTCTTCCTCATCACGGCGGGCATTGCAAAGCCGGAGATGATGGAGGTCCTGGCCAGCTCAAAGGACGAGCGAAACACCTGGATGCAGCTCATCCAGGAAGCCATGCAGTCCATGTAAGTAGTATATTTATGTGTTTAGGTATTTTTACTTCAAAACATTTGCTGATGCTTAAAATGCTTTAAGGCTTTTTTGTTGCCAGAAGAGTATTATTTTTTGCTCAAAGTTTGACCTGAGCATTGAAGTCCAAGCTTAAACCCTGACCTAACCCGCCCCATTTACTCTAACACATAACCTCAACTGCAAAACAAACTCTACTGTTAAAGCGCTTTACATTCAGTGCTGGCCTCTTAGGGTTCACTCACAGTACGTTTGTGTTGTAACCCAGGAGATAGACCCAGCCCAGGTCGCTAGATAGTAATATACGGTAAGCTGTGACCGAGCAGTGTGCTGTCAGGAGGATTAGCACTACTCTACCTGGGGATGGGATGTACTCAGGGACAGTCTAATGCTGGATTGGCTTCAAGGGCAGCTCACTATAAACAGAGGATTATTCAACTACAGCCAGCAGGAAGGAGAGAGATTTTATGCTCTGTTTCTCTCTCTCCCTGTCTGACTTCCATCAAAATACAAAACTGAGATCAAGCTTTTGGCAGGAATGGAGGAGATTTCAAAACAAAACAAAACATAGTTTTGACAGTCTTTTCCACCAAAAATCACATCATATATACCAAATTTTTGACACTCTCAGGGTTGTCTAATCCCTGTATAGTATTGTATTATCCTGTGATATCAATGTTGCAGATGATCTGATTGGTTATAGATAGGGCGCAAGCTAATTATTGTTTGTTAGTCCTGCTTTTAAAGAATTGTTTAGTCTGTCAATTGTTATAATGAATAGTGCATTTTTGCTGACAAATGACTTCAGTGTTTAATTATCAAAATCCTGGGCAATTAATGTTTTTCTTTTTTTTTGTGATTTGTGATATTATAAATAAATATAACTTGTCAGTTAATTGATTTATAGCTTTATAGGTTTATAACTGATTTCAGCACTAGTTATAGATGTTGTTACAGATGGTTATAGATGCAAACTAACATTGTGACCAGTGTAGATTTAGCAAAATTGTAGATGAAGGTTGTTTGTAGGTATTTTGTCAGTATTATTTAAGGCTTGTTATGTAAAATATCAGTTTTGTTTTTTGTTTTTTCTTGGTTGGACAGGGAGAAGGATGAGGATGAAGGGATTCCCAGTGAGACAGAAGATGACAAGAGACAACTGGAGACTAAAGCCAAGGAGATGAGAGGTGAGAGAAAGAAAAATCTAAAATAAATTTGCTCCTAATACCACAGAATGTTTTCCTCACTGTCCTCCTCTCTCTTCCTGTCTGTCTGTCCCTGCTGGTCAGATTTGTTGAGGCAGAAAGATACAGAGATCATGTCTCTGTTGGAGGAGAAGGTGCGGCTCTTCAGGGGGATGTGGGAGGGCTTGAATTCAGGTGAGGAGGCCTGCCAGCAAGTTGAGCCTTTCTTCAGGTCAACCAGCAGCCTGGAGCCGCCAAGGGGGGCATCCATCATGAAGGATGCCCTGCAGGAAGGTAAGACGGAGAGAAAGACAGTTTTTATAAATATACTCTAGATGCATTGTTCATGGACCATTCTTAGCAATAAGGCAAAATGGACTGAACTGAATAGAGAGAAAGAGGAGTAGGACCTTATCTTAGTTTACATCCACATATTTTATAGTAAATTATAAGGGATGAAAACTGAACCTTCCTGTTGGTGGTGATATGTCAAGTAACACGTGAGGTTTCCATCAGCTAACAAATATACAATGGAATTTCTGTCAACTCCCACAAATGACACACATGCTGTGGTTGTAGACACATTGTTGGCACATACGAGTATTACCTGATGCAGTATATCAACAGTAACAGTATGTTAGACAACACCAAAGCGAATTGCTTTCCCCATTACCTTAGACCAGGGGTTTGCAAATGCAGACACTTTGGGCTGTGCTTCAGACAAAATTGAGACACCCTCCGTGTAAACAGGAAGTATAATGTTGCCATGGAGTCAGTCAGTTAGCTGTTGGCTACATCTTGAGCTCAGTTGTTACTATTAACATTAACAATGGCTCTATTCCTTATTAAGTGTCCCAGTAAGATAAGCCAGTGAGCCACCCTGCCACTGGAACATTCACACTGAACAGAGCTACCACTTATATTAGTACTTATACTTGTGCTTTTCATGGTATAACAAGTCAAATTGTCTGCTATGAAAAGGCTTATTCATTTTGAAATAGGTAAACATACATTTGTACACAGTTTTACCACTCACTACTTGCCATTTTCAGCTATCTTCAGCCACAGATCATAATGCAATTGTGAGAAATTTCTTCTAAATCTTGTTTTTGAGTCCGCATGTGGAAAAGGTCCGTTTGGATAGCTATCTGGAGGGCTTGATGACCACCAGCTAGACTAGATCACTATGTTAAGAGAACCTGGTTATTATCCAAAATCCATTAGCAGAAAATGCACATAATAATTCATCTTTTCTGAGATATTTGGAAAGTAATTGGCTCGGTCGTTGGATCTCAACAGAGGTAGAGCGAGCAGAAGTTTGAGGGGCATGTTGCTTGTTTTTTTTAAAAAGAGTGTGTAGAAAAACATTACAAGAGTGAGAGTGTGTTTTAGGATTTTATTTCAGTTCCGTTTGGTGCTTTGGCAGAACCTATTCATCAAATGTTTATGAGAAGAAAGTGAAGAAGTGAAATGAGAGAGATACTATATATTGTGATAAAGAGAGAATGAATTATGGAGAAAGACAGAAACGCGCAGTGGACTCTGAACATTAAATTGACTTAAAATTTAAATAACCAGGTCTGAAAAATAAAACTGTTGCAAATTTACCCATTTAACACGTGTTTCAAACCTGAGTGTGTCAGAAAGTATTCTTAAAACATTCTCACTTGTAAAAGCTCATTACACTTGTGTTCAACACAGTTTGACTTTTCAGTTTATGAAAAACTCCCAAGAAGACAAGAATAAGATTTTTAGTCAGAAGATTGACTTTTTTGCAGCTCTAATACAGGAAAGATGTATGAAAGAGAATTGCTGTAATGCTGTAATGGTTTTCACTTTAAACTACTATAGCAGGAAAAAGTTTAGCTATACTATTAGATAATGTATTTTCACCTCCTCCTAGGGCAGTAATTATCCTTATTTGATATGTGAATTGGTAGCAGCAGTGTCATTTCTTTGGCTTCTACTGGTTCATTGTGTTTTACTGTGAATTCACATCCACCAGCAATGGCTTTGTTTCTCCTTATTTTCACTGGGAAGGTCACAGTACTGCATGCTCTATCTGCATATGGATACAATCCTGCAGACGTATATCCAGAGTTTATATAATCTCAGATGGTAAAGATATTTAAACTTTTAGTATAAGAGCTCTGGGGTTCAAACAGATTGTCAATAGTTGCTTAGCAACTGGAGCCTATACCAGGTTGAGTGCCTGGTAGGATTCATGAGTGCAGAGCTGAACTGTAACGCAGTTAGCCGGGATAATTCACTTACTGACCTGAACACTGATGTTTGCCTGTGTGTGTGTGTGTGTGTGTGTGTGTGTGTGTGTGTGTGTGTGTGTGTGTGTGTGTGTGTGTGTGTGTGTGTGTGCTTGTGTGTGCTTGTGTGCTTGTGTGTGTGTGTGTGTGTGTGTGTGTGTGTGTGTGTGTGTGTGTGTGTGTGTGTGCTTGTGTGTGTGTGTGTGTGTGACAGTGGAGACTTTACAGGCGCTGGTGAACGGCAGCCTGGGTGGGGCGATGGCCAGTGTCCAGGAGGGAGGAGGCGTTGGGCCGGTGTGTTTGCCCCGTCGGGCTGAGACCTTCGGAGGCTTCGACAGTCACCAGATGCACAGCAGTAAGAGTAAGTCTGCTCTTCTGGGTGTCTGTTGATGTTGTTTTTTTTATGGAGAGTGCAGTCAGGCCTAGTGGTCTATCCAAGCTACATATTTGAAGCCTCTAACAGTCAAACACACTGAACCCACACCTGCTGGTCCAGATAACTACATCGACTCAATGACTGGACTGCAAATGTGCGCTGACACTGCTGAAGGCCCAACACGCTTTGAAAAGTAAAATATTCCACTTTTCATCCCAAAACGGATTTTTAGCGGTCACATAACATCGGGCACCACACCTGGCACTTCCCACAATGCCCCTTTTCAGTGCAGTTAGATAACACATTTTAGACCAGGGCTTGGACGGTAGAGCTGAAGTTTCCTAAGGGGGACATGGCCTGGGGTGCTACCTCTGAACTGGTGGCTAGCATTCTCAGAGTGGGACTCTACTGACAGACTGGCAGATACTGAGCCATAAGTGGTCCACACTTCTACATCAGTGGAACTGATGTGAAGCAATAACAGTGCAGATCATTTTTAACCAGTGTCACATTTTTTAAAACTACATTTTACCTGTTATTTTGTTCAAGAAGCAGACATAGTAACAAATGTAAACACCAGAGACAACCAACTTATTATAAAAATTAGATGAGATGTACAGATCTTGAGTTGTATAAGAATCAACTAAACTACATTGGTATTCTAGATAAAAGGAGGGCTTAGTAGTACTGAAGAGATTTGTGTGTGGGGGGAGAGAAGGAAATGCAAAAGCAAAGGAAAACAAAAAGCAAATGATAGTACTACAACAAATAAATGAATACAAAAACAGGTTAAGCATTGAATGAAGCACGGTATGATTCCAGATGAGGTATCATACAGTGTTTAACATCAAGAAAAAAACAGTACAAAGAGGTAGGCCAGCAGTTCTTAATCATTTGCTTTAGAAACTCGAAAATCTTCAGATCCTCAAACCCTCATAAACCACAGTTGAGAACCACTAATTCTACTGGCACAGCAATGAATGAGCAGGTTGTCACAACATCTGTTGCTGCGGACATCAAAATTATGACTCTATGAGTTCATTTCATACAAAAACCCAGCATCTGTCTCCTGATGGAAGAAAAAGCTTGTGGTATCTGAGTAGCCCATTTTATCTGTAAGTCTGAAGTGCTTTCCACTGTCCTATAGAACCACCGAATGTTGTAGAATATCAACTACCAAATGCTTTTTCAGCACCCAGAGAAACTATGGCCGTCAATGAGGAACACGCAATATAAAAAGCATGAATATTCTGAAGGAGCCGCCTTATATTATCTGTATCATGTCTGTTTTTGATAAACACACACATTCACAATGGAAATGTATCCTAAATTTCAGGTGTGAGTTTTAGTTCTACCTGAAAACGTGACTGATTTTTATCCCTGTGTGGGGTTGTCGACCTGGGAGTGACCAGCTTGAGGCTACGCGTTCTTTACAAACTTCTTTACCTCTTTATTAATCACTATGCAACTTGTTATAATCCACAATTTTCATATGCACCTACCCAAAAATACCTTTCACATCGAATAAACTATTATCATCAATTTGCACCTCAAATCTACCAGCCTCTCGTATTCTTTTGGCCACTCAATTAGAACCTGGTTTAACACTTTTGATGTTGATCACTGTAGATTATGAAAATTTTGTTGTACATCTGGTCTCATTATTGTCCTGCACACCTGCAAGTGCTCCAACAGAAAAGACTACTTATTGACCAAATTGTTATGTCATCTCTAAAATGTGATTGCCTTCATCACTTGCTCTTTTCACATATTTATTTTATCTTAAAGACATGATTTCAGTGTGTACGGTTGTTTATTGTGCCCCTGCTCTCACATTCTCTTGGAGTAATCCTGTTTCTGAATTCTTTGCTGCCTGGCTCATCTTTTCTCCCCTGGTTTCCCTTTATGTCAGGTGGAGACAGAGAGGAGGGCGAGGATACGGCGGGAGATCTGCGCAGGACGGAGTCTGACAGTGTTTTAAAGAAGGTCAGCATCTCAGCAGCCAATTATTCTTGACTGTGAAGCTGCTACGCCCCCACGCCTCAAAGAGAACTTGAGGCCATGTGTGGGGGTGCATTTTTCCTCCAACATTAACAATACCATTAAGATGAATTTAGCTGCTCTTCTCCCTTCAGTGAATTAGCCTCTTGACTTATCCTGCCAGGTCCCGTTGCCAATGACGACCAATAAGAATTCAATAGTGGGTGGAAATGAATGGGCCGCCGTTAGGTGCTGCTATTGTAGTTCTGCAGTGGATGCTAGCCTTTGTAGTCACTATCGTGCATATATCCAGCAGCTGGGCTGCACATAATTGCTCCTTGAATGTTTTAGTGGAGCCAGGCTACTGTAGTACGCTGTTTCCCAAAAGCATTTTTCTTGCCTCCGAATCCAAACATCCGGCCATTCCTTGAAAATTATTGGATTGCTCTTTACACTTCACCTTGGGCACGTAGCCAAAGTTCAAAGAGAGTTCAGCAGTAAAAAGAGGGAGTGTGTACAGAGGTCAAATCATCATTAAAAATACAATGCAGAGCTAATTCAAGCGTTCCGTTTCTTATTAGTGTGTTCACATTATTCGTATTTGTTATCTTTGTAAATGGAAAATACATTTTCAGAGATGTTTAACCCATGGAAATGCAACAGCTGCAAGACCACTGTGTTACTGTAGCAGTTGTGCATAATCATAGCCAGATACAATTACATTTTTACAGCACACCCATTTGTGCAGTTATAATCACATTCGTATTCCACTGTACGGTGTGCTTTCTCTCGTACACGTAGCATACACACATAATGAAACACACTCGCAGATGTGGGTATATGAGTGCACCGCTGTTTTCTGTCTGTGCTCAGTGTGTGTTTGTGCTTATGTGCAGGGAGGAAACGCCAACCTGCTGATGCTGCTGAAGAGGAACAGTGAGGTAACACTGACTTCCTGTCTCTAACTAAATTAGAGCTGCTGTTTACATGGAAACTGTCAAAACTCTGTGTCAACATCATTGCTATCAGCATCAATAAATGTATTAACCGAAACAGTAATAACAGCAGTAGTGGTAGAAGGTTGTCGTGCTGTAGATGTTAGTATTTGTAGCATTAGATGCTAGGAGCATTATTTGAAACACACACACAAAGGAATTAAAACCAAAATGGCTCAAACTGAACCAAACTGTAAAAGGAAGAAGTCATTTAATAAAAGCATGTCTCAAAGGGCAAGCTTTAAGAAGAATGTAATGAAAAATAAGATGAAAATGAATTATGCATGAGAATTGAGCAAGTTTCCCAAGCAGTGCAAGTAAGGTAGCAGCAGAACTTAGCGAGATGGAAAAGTAAAGTAGACAAACCGCATTAATGCCACAAAAAAATTCTGAAAGGCCATCCATAACACTTGGTGTTATATGTGGTTAACATTCTGTTCTAGCAAGGTAAAGTTGAAAACTTGATAATGTGAAATAGGTCCACTCCAAGTTGTCAACATTTAATTTTCATGCAGTACACTACAGTATACGCTCTCTGCAGAGATTGTCTGCTGTCCTATAGATGTTATATTGTGCAGTTCCCAGTGAACATTAATTGGAGCATTTTGTGGCCTGGTGAACTCTGGTGGCAACTGATGGCACGCAGTGGCCCAGTCTCTTGGTCAGTGTTTGAATGAAGTAAAGATCACATCACTGTAAACACAAGTTGGTTTAATGCTGGCTTAGTCCTGCACTGGTAAATTCATACTACATGAAATCCACTGCTTGTGCTTATTAAGTGGAAAAGTCAATGTTTAAAATGAAGCACCGCTACCATTCATGGCATATTTTAACACGTAAAGTCAAGTGCAGCAATAAGAGAGGCAAAATCAAACAGACAGTTTTCTCCATGCAGCCGAACCAGATGTTTATCCCATATGACAATAACAGAAATGATGTTTTGAGGTCATATGACACTCAGTGGTCTCTCTTTTCCGACAGCAGGTCCTTCACAGTGTCTCCAATCTGCATCTCCTGCTGAGCACTCTGCAGGTGAGAAACGTCTTGTTCAATTTATGCTCCCGATCAGACTTTGTGAATTTAAAAAACCTCACCTCTTGTGCGAAAGGAAGAGGGGGAAAATGAGAATGTAGACACTCTGGGGTGCAGTGTGAGCATAGCCATACAGAGAGAGGAAATAATAATATCTTGAAGACTTAGCCAAATACCACACAATAGCAGGAGGGACGTGTCTGACCTAATCTCTGTGGGCTGTGAATCTGGTCCTGTCTAAACAAGGCGGTGGTGGTCCAGCAGGACAGTTTCATAGAGGACCAGCGGCAGGCCCTGAGCGAGCGCTCCTCCTCCTGCACGTCTTTATCGCGGCCGTCCTCGCGGCCCAGCTCCCTGATTGAACAGGAGAAGCAGCGCAGCCTGGAGAAGCAGCGGCAGGAGCTGGCATCCCTGCAGAGACGGCAGGCAGCTCATGCCGAGGAGAAGAGGAGGAGGGAGAAGGAGTGGGAGCTCAGGGAACAGCAGCTGACTGAAAGGGAGGTGCTGGTGCACGTACAGGTAACTATGAATCATTTTCTACTTGATCTGTGTATTGATGTGTTTCTATGCAGTTGTAATTCTTATTGTAACCCTTGCCTTTTTTCAAGTAGGATGTAATACAAGAATTTACCTCGTACTGTATTTTCCCTGATAAATCACTGATAGCAGGCTGTCTTCCAAAAAACGCCGATCAGCCGCGACATTAAAACCAATTACCAGTTTTACTTGTGGCTGAACAGTGACTTCCACAGCTGTAAGTTTACTTTCAGCAAGAAAACGCCGAAAGCTAGCCATAAGCTTAGAGCTAGCGTACTAACTCAGGTGCCTGGCTTCAGAAGATGCTGATGACTTGTGATTGGCTGAATAAAAAGGTAGTGTGGTCTTGCTATAGATAACTGCAGACTCTTGCTCATTTGAAGCCACTCTCAAAGCATAAGCTTTCTGTTGCGTTTTAAAAATGGCCTTGGCTCAGTTTCCACGGCAGAGTTTCAGTTCGCAGAGAGCCAAACCGACTTGCTAAATTCTTACCTTTAAGCACAAAATGCTACTGTATGAGTAGCAGTGGAAAGAAAAAGTAGGAATAAGAAAAAGCAATTTCTTTCCTTCTAATACTTTTGTTTCTTTGGTTCCTTTCACAATGTTGACTCGGTACATCTTTGATGACTGAGTGTCTGCTGCAGTGTAAACCGGGGTTTCATGTTACGGTATGCTTTCCAGCCTCACAGTGTTACTGTAACTTACTATATTTTAGATGATTAAACTCACGGTGATTGAAACAAAGTTTGGGCTCTTGAATAAAAACTAACTTTGTAGCTTTCACAGAACAGAAAATGTAAACTGTTGCAGTAAAGTACAACGACAATTATATTGTGCTTTGTATAAATTTGGGATTTAAAGTACTGTAAAGCCTCTTTAGATTTTATCAATATTTGCAGTAATACAGCACGTTCAGTGAACAAAATGAAAGTTTTTAAAAGTCATTTTTTTTCTCTATCATTTCAAATACTGACTTCTGCAGATGTGGCACTTCTTTATGGCTCTTTGTATTATCTTCAGGAAATGAGCACTGCAGACTCTCGAGAGTTACTAGTTACTGGTTATTTGAGAATGACAATTTTATTTTGAAGTGCAACAGTGATTCGAAGACCTACAGACCTGTCCTATCAGTGCACACAGTGATGAAGTGACCACGCCGTATCTTTGATCCGTATAATTTCAATAAATCCATCAATGCACCTGTCAACCACTGCAGGAGGAGGTGGTACTGAAGCAGCACAAGGAGCTGGACATGGAGAAGCAGGAGCTGCAGAGTAAGAAGGAGGAGTACCAGAAAGACCTGGAGAGGCTGAGAGATGCCCAGAGGAAGCTGGAGAGGGACTGGGAGGCTGTGCAGCGGCAGATCGACAAGATGGAGGAGCTCCGTCTGGCTGAGGTAAGCAGGGACACTTCAAAAATCATAAAAAATAATTATGACAGGATTTGTTGCTCCCTGCAGGAAAATTGCTTCTGCTGTTTCCCCCTTGGCTGAGGGGGAATACTCGCCGATCTGGGAGGGATTCAGTGTTTTACTCAATGACACTTCAGCAGGGTTGATGTTTATGGGTGCCTATTTAGGTGCCTTAACCCGGGTCCTCTTGAAAGTGAATTTAAAAGTGCTCTCGTCGTAACTAGCAAACCGGCAATCCAAACAGCAAGGTTATATTTCCAAGTTTTTATGCCAAAACTTGTATCTGTACTTACACATTTTTCTCATTTTCCACCATTAAACTATTTTCTAGAAGCATTTATGCTCATGTTTTACTCAGGATAAGCTTGCAAAAATGTGCACCTTTGCTTCATATTCATTTACAGATGTAGCCAACAGCTATTCGTCCGTCTAACCTCCTTCCTTCACTTCCAGAGGAGTCCCTCTACGATGTCTGATGAATCCCAGTTCCCCGGCAGCTTCCAGTCCCTGGAGCTGGACTCGTTTGAGCTCTCCTCCTCCTCCTCCTCCTCCCTGCCCAGGCTGCAGCCCCAGCAGTCCAAGCCCAAAGGAAAAGGCCTCAATCCCTTTACCTCATCCTCCACTAACATCAACCTCAAGGGCAGCGAAGCCAACAACCAGATCTCAAAGGGCCTGCTGCAGCTGGCCAAGAGCAAGAGCAAAGAGGGGAAGGAGAAGAAGAAGAAGAAGGGCAAAGGGGGGAGTGCAAAGACAGCAGGTAGAGAATTAACAGGAGGGAGTGCATGGATTTCTGATTAGTTTCTTTTTTCAGTGTCTTACTTGAAGTCAGCAGGGTGGACTTCAGTGTTTTTGTCAAGGACACTTCAGATTAGAAGCAAGATCTTTAGTTATCGAGGAAAGAGGAAATAACCAGCCAAACAATAGGTGATGGCTTTGACTGTAATGAGTGGCAACAAGCCCACAATTCAAGTCTTTGACTGTGTTGTTATGACGATATTGCCTATAAAAGTTTATACGTTTGAATCTGGTAGTTGTATCCTATTTTCACTTTGAAAATACTGGCTATATTCAATCATTCTAATTTTACAAATGTTAAGACCTACCATACACTCTGACTAATAAATTTGCATACTAATTCAAAGCTGATAGTAAAGCAATTTGCGAACACATTGGCTCGTTCACGTACAGTACATCTATGTTTTACATATGGAATGACTTATAAGCACAGATGCATGCAGCTGTGGGCAGGAAATCCTGAGAAAGTTTAATGGTTCCCCATCCTTTATTTCTGCTAAATTGCCAATGACAAAACCTAATAAAATCAGTATTACATTTTCAGGAAACCACCTGTAATAAATCCACATGACACAGGAAAATCACTAGTCTAATTTTAGTCTTTAAAAGATATAAGCATTTGTTACTGAATGACAGCGACCTTTATCTTCAACAATTTAATAGTAACTACTACACATCATAGTCTGTCCGGCTTGTCATGGGCGCACAGTCTGGTGATGCGTTTTAGAGAAACGTGGCTTCTGAGTGTCAGTTTGCATCAAACTGCTTCTTTATCTTCTTTGTCTCCTTCATCTCACAGTAAATGTAACCACATTCCACTCTGCTGTACATTTACCTGGGCCAGGTTAACCCCGGAGGATCAGATCAAAACCTGTCAACAGCCCAAAAACCGACCGGTCAGATCACTAGAAAAACGCAGTCATCCTGCCTACAGGATCCCGACATAGACAGAAAAGTTAACAATTAGGTGACAAATAGTAAAGAGAAATACTGTAGATATTTTTTATCGTTTTGCTATTCCAGACTTTCCGTTTGTCTTTGTTTTGAAAACAGCTATTAACAGAGGGAGGGAGAGTTTACCGCTGAGTAACTACCTAATGACGATTAAAGCCGCATTTAAATTTTGCAGCGATTCTTCTGTTCCCGATGCTTTTTCCTGATGCTTTTCCCCTCTTATACGATGACTGCGGCTCAGAATAACACAAGGAGACTCCGTGATAGTTGGAAATAAAAACTAATCCCTTTGTTTGTGATTTATTAGAAAAATAATCCACACACTGTTAAATATTTCCCATGATTATGAATGCAACGTGCCAGTCAGACTGACGCTATCGGGCATTAGCGCCTCTTCTCCTCCTCTCTCCTTTCTTCTCGGCTTTGGCAGCAGAAACAGTCTGACATTACTTGTAATTTTTTTTATGTGCATCACATATTCATAATAGTTTGTTCATCATCAGACAAAAAAATGAATTGTAATTAATTTATTGTTTTAATGCTTTCTGGAGTGTCTCTGCAGCTGCTTCACCACCATAAACAATTATTTTTAATTTTTGCCAGATTCAAGCAGCTTCACCTTTTCCTTGGGGAGTTCCATCACAGGGAGGATAGTGTGAATCAGCAACACACGCAAAAATCAAGGGCTTTTGTTTTTACAAATGTTTTTTGAGTAAACTTTATTTGAGGTTATGTATTTGATGATATTTGAAAAGCATAGAGACACGTGAAAGTACAAACACATTTTTAGATATGAAATGATGGCTCGGAAACGAGCGGTGAGTACAGCACCGTCTTTTAAGGATCTCACTGACGGCACGGTGCGCCGTGCCAAGGGTTTGGTGGATATGAGGCAGGCTGACGCTGCTCCCCAAACCTCCCTGGAGAATAAACGGAACAACAAATCAGCAATCGAAACCCTCTTACAGGACGTAGCCTCTCTTGTGACGGTGACACTGACTCCTCTCTTCTCCTCCTTCCAGACCCCCAGCACCGGCCTGAGCCTCCTCTGGATGGAGAGATCTTCTGCTGAGAGAAGGGGGCTCTCCTCCTCATCCTCCTCCTCCTCCTCCTCCTCCTCCTCCTCGTCATCATCATCATCATCATCATCACCAACCCATCACGCCATTCTGATATCCAGAGGAATGTGTTGTTGCTAAGTAGTAACACATTTTACTGCAGTATACTGCCAGGCTTTCTGGCACATCTGAGATCACCTTGAAAAGACTTTTAGTTCACTTTCCATATCATAACATAGAGCAATTTAACATGACATGCAAGAGAAAGCGAACTTGTATTTTCTTGCATTTTAAAATCCAATACCACTTCTTTTAGTTTCTGGAAAGTAGAATATTTTAGGGATTCTGTTATCCTGTGCAAGAAGGCATACGTACACTTGCAGTACATAAAAATAGGGAACATGGATTAGTCGTGCACTTTTGGGTATTCTCTTTCCAAAAACCCTGTTTCCTCTTCCAAAGAAGTCGTTAGGATATTTGTGCCAGCTCGGTATCACAATGAAAACGTTTCACGGTGGATTGCCTCACAAGCTCTACCAAGTGTGTTCTGGGCCTGACTGCCTTCCTGTTTTCATGTCTCTTATGCCCCCAACCAGCCCTCCCCCCTTTCAGCAGTCTGTCCTGGCATAAAGTCCCACACAGACACGCTGTAATATTCATTTACAGAACTAGGGCCGCTTCCTCGTGGCTTTAACCACACTTAAAAAGATACAGACAGATCCAAATGCCACTTGGAATAAGATATGAATGTCAACAAGCTCCATGAGGCACTGGAGACGCCTCACTCCTAATAATCTTCATTGATAATAGAAGTCCGAAACCAGAGAGGAAAAATCTGCCTACACTCTGTGTCCTAGCAGCATTTTCTAATCAATGTTTTCAGTGTTTGTTCCAGTGGTTCGTTCCAAAATGCTTCTGTATGAATCCACACTGTAAGGAAATTGGAGCCTGACAATCTTTTACTCATAATTTGAAAAGCAGATGTGATTACTTGCTCTCTCCAGTTTTTAAGCAAAATGGAATTGGCTACACAACAACTTCAGTAATCCTCTATAATGATTTTATGCCATCAATCATGTTCCTTGGTGAGGTTTTAATTTATTTGAATTATGGATATCTCCATTTTGGAGTGAAACTCTTCAGATGTGTTTGTCTCTTTTTCCAGACTCAATTGTAATGAAAGGATTGAGACATATCTCCCTGTGTCTAATGGCTCATTTCATATCCTTTAGTGTGTTTTAGAGCCTTGGATGGATATTAGCTTGATCCTCGCTTTATCTGCCTGTCAATGGGCTTTTATACAGCCCTCATCTTTCATCTGAGCACTGACGAGCAGGGCTTTCCTTCGTTTTTTTAATTGCATGTGACTCTGCAGGTAGCATACTAATGGCTTCTGTCTGTGAAATAGTTCAGCTTTCTCTTTCAACCTCCCTCTTTCACCTCTGATAATGGACTCAGTAGACGCACACAGCTGATGGTTTTAAGAAATAGAGGCTGTTAATTTAGGGACAAAGCGGCTGGTTAGAGAAAATGAGAAGGGGACATTAACCAAAAAGACCCGATTTGTGTTCCTGTTTGATCACTGTACCTGACTACCACCTGAGTCTCTCGTCATTTCAAATGAATCAATACACATCAGTGTTGTTAAGCACTTTGGTCCTAATATGTTGATGCTTTTTTCTTTATTTTTTTTTTGTGGTTACCAGTATGAAAGATCAGTCATGGAGATCTCCGTATTGTGTGAAATTTTGTAATTGAGGGCACTGATGCTCCTGAAAAGCAACAATGATCCAAAGCGAGATTGTTTGTTTGAGTACGTAAAAGATGCTGCGGTTCCATTTTGTCAGTGTGCAAAATTGAAAAGGGGCTGGTAGCTTTTATTTTCCAAGGGGACCTGTCTGACCTGTCTTAATTTTTAAGCCTATGTTTTAGCCCCAATGAGCCCATAGTGGGCCACACAACTACCTGCTGGTCAGGTTGGAAATAAAAACAGAAGATGGTTTTAAAAAAAAAAAAAAAAAAAAAAAAAAAGAAGAAGAAGCCCTTTTCCAGTGAATGACAGAGCAGCATCACACTGATCTGCTTCCGTGCTGCCTCTTTTGTCTAATGTTTAAGTGCTTGATTGTTAACTCTAACTGTCGGTCGAGGATTTGACTTTGTGTCCGGGCTGGTTTATGATAGTGTGTCTTCTAAGAGGCTTACAGGGCCAGCCAATTAGTTGCTTCATGTCTTTTGTTTATGGCTTTGGTGTAATCCTGTCAAAGAAACGGAGAAGAATGGGCTTCTTTTTACTCCTTTGCTTTATGTGTTTGTTTCTTTTTACCACTAGGGAGCACTGCACCGATGACTAAATGAGTTCCATCTCTTGCACAACAACAATGAATATGTTTTTTTTTTTGTTTTTTTTAACATAATCTCCCTGCTGGGCAAAATTGACATATTTTTCTCAGCAGGTCATTGCCGTACAGAGATATTTGTGATGAGCGTGGGCTCTCACACTCTGTGATGCTTTCCCCACGGCATTTATAATTGACTGCAGGAACAAATAAGTTGTCAGAGACTGTAATTGGTTATTCAGTGAAACCAGTCAGCAGCAGCTTTAATATGGAAAAAAAAAGAAGGTCTAACGGTTTGAGGGAGCAACCGGGCAGAACCACAAACCTCTCTCTGTAAGGGACAATCAGCAGACGCAAGTCAGGAAAATGAACTTCTTCCCCGATGATGATAGGCCTGTCCATGAGACGACTGTGTCGATCAGGTGAACCCTGCGTAGCCTTAAATCTAAACGATAAAATGCACTAGAGTAGAACCCAGCATCTTCTCAGGAGAGAAGGGAGAGCTTTTATACCTCTGCTTTGAAACGAAGGAAATGTTTGTACTATAAAAATGGTACACAACCGTTTTATTCTCAACGATGTAAAAAAAAAAAAAAAAGGGCAAATGTGTAAATATGATTTTCTGTATAAAACAAATCAAGTGTAAAAAATGAATTGTTCCAATTGTGATTTAATGCAACATTTTGTAAGAATGTTTTATTTATGTTTTATTTTCACCCTTGGGGTGATGAACAATGTCGTCACATTTCTCTCATAATAAAATGATAATAATAATAATGGACATTTTGAGTGTTGGGTGTAAGTTAATTGCGGTTAACATTTGTCTCCAACAAGTTGGTAAATAATTTAGTAATTTTTTTTGATTAACATTCGTGTAACATTACAGTTAGTGCAAGCTGCTCAATGCTCATCACATTCATTTTTTGACATAACAGTCACACGCCCTGTGTGGACTTGATCTGCTGATATTGCTCTGGTGTAATCACTACTGTATTATACCAGCAGTCTTCTATATGCAGCCTTCCCTTTATCCGAGGAAGACTATCAGTGGTCCAAACATTGTCAGTGATGTCTGTCCAAATGAAATACACTAAAGTAGAAATAACTATTTCTATTATTACTACTGGAAATACATACTGTATTTTTTCTTCTTTTAAAGAGCGGTGTGGTTTTGTACCACGTCATAAGGCGAGATAGCCGAAAACATTTGCTGAATAAAACGTGTGCCTTCATTTTGAGGTTCAGGTACCTTTTGGAAACAATCTCTGATTCAATAATGTCGTCGCAATGTTCCGTGTGATTCCAAATGGTCAGAGTACCAGCAGGGCTTCTCTGTGAACTGCGCTCAGTATTTCTCCCCTGGAATATTGCATAGCTTTTTGTGTGGTGATTATAATTAAAAATAAACTGCAGTGCCAGTAAAAGGTATTCACCCCCTTTTGGTGGTTTACACGTTTTCAGGACTGAAATGATTAGTCAATTAAAATGGACAGAAGAACTACTTTTCGAACTCATTACTCATTCAAGCCCTTTTTCAAGAAAAAATGCCAAATATACCCTGGGCCCAGCTTTTGTAATTTTAATGTCTTCTGTGTTAGTAACCTTAATATCTTCTCTATATCAATATATATCTCTTTAGAAGGTTCTGAGGGGCATTTTTCAAGATTCTCTCACATTTTATAGACCAAACGATTAATCAAGAAAATGGTTAGCAGATTAATCAATAACTAAAATGATTAGTTTCAGTCCTATGTCTTATTGTCTTACATCATTTAATTAAAGTAAATTTAATGCAACCTTTTCAACCTGAAAAGACCCTCTAATGTCAAATGTCTGCCCCAAATTCCTGATTGCTTTGAGATCTGGACCCTGACTTGACCACTATAGGGAGTCAATGTCGCTTGTTAGAAATATGTACCGTATAAGCTGGATATCAACTGACATAATCAAGGTCTTAAAGCTACAGTTTGACAGGCCCCATCTCGAACCTGGGGCCTGGGCCCACCAGGCAGTTGCCCACTTTTCCCAGTTGGTAATCCAGCCCTCGATTAGTTCAATTTTACTTTGGCTTCCTCCTCTTTCCTCTATTCTGATCTGTACCCCAGACCTAACTAAACACCTTTTTTTTGGTCTCTGTTTTGTTTTGGATGCTTTATTACAATCAAAACAATTCATCTCGTTAATCCGCATTTTTGTTTCAGAAGCAATTAAATTGCTATCACTTAATTCTGTTAATGGTTTGATTCCCCGTTCCCATTAGTGGCTGTACTGCTTTTTGAGCAACATCGACAGAGGAAAAAGCTGACAACGATCTTGATGTATTGACAGCAGTGCAGACACACAGCAGCGTTTGTACCTGCTCATAATTAAAGAACCGGCTGCTTTAATCGCTGCAGACAGTGTTCTGCCTGCTCAACCCTGCAGCGTTTTGCCTCTGGAAACCTCGACTGTGGGACTTCTTTTCAGCCCTTTCAAACTATTTCTCCATTCTGCTTATTCAACATATAAACCCCAGAGACAAAACATCACCTGATAAGACCAAACAAGGAATCAGTAGCTTGATAGGGCACAGTGTAAATTCCGTTTGTCGGCGCAAAGCACCGTAAACGTTGTCTTATCTCTTTTTAGATTATCCCCAACAAATAAAAGTTGTATAGCGGTACGTTTGTGAGTGAGATGCAATGGCAGAAAGCCAGATAGCCTCATCTGCTTCTGGTTGTCATGGTGATAGGGATACTGAGACACATGGGGAAAGCTGCTGTTGCAAAATAACAAAAGCAGAGTGAGAGACAGAGGGGGAAAGAGGGGCAGAGGAAATAAAATCGAGACTATACTGTATAATTATTGCAAATTTAAAAACCCCAACATGTCCTAGAAGTAGAAAGAGATGTATGTGCTATGCTTGTTGATAGGTCTCCAATGCTTGAGTGAATAATGACTAACAGTTTGGAATTCATGGTACATTCTCGGATTTATCTGCCATAGATAAGATGAATTTGACCCTGTTGAACTAATAATTCATTAATAATAATTCAACAATCCATCAATGCATCAGCACTTGGCAGTACACTGATCTCCCCATCGCAAAGCTTCAGTTTCATGTCGAAACGGTCTACGTGCTGCTCTTTTTCACTCACAGGGGTCAGAGTTTCGCAGGTCGAGGACATTCAGTAGAAATGAAAGCTACTGGGACCATCACACTCTTCTACGAATACAAACAGTGGTGAAAGAAGCGCTCAGATTTCTCACTTAGGTACAACTAGAAATGCTGCGGTGAGGAAAAAATGCACAGTTCCAGGTAAAACTCCTAAATTCCATTTTTTTTGGTTGCATTGATTTTTTTTGGCCACTTGGGGGCAGCAGAAAGAAGCTGTGAATAAAACATTGACATATTATCACCTAACACCCGCCAACAGTTGCCTTTTTAGACATTGAGCAGAGAAGGAGAAACATTAGAATGTTTTGGCCGACTGATGAATATAAGTCCAGTATTCACTCTTTCACCCTTTTAGCTTTTGTTTTTAGTTTCCACCAACTCAGGAGAATAATAACTGGCTGTTTAGCTGCTAAATACTCAAGCTAGTTGCTAGCTTTGTGCGTCTGCCATTTGGTGCTGAGCAGGTCGTGTACAATAGGTTTTTTTTCGTTGCCACTTTTTACTATACAACGTAAGAAAAAAATCAGGCCGTTCCTGATTCTTGGTACAGGACATGGTTATCTCCCGCCTCGAAAACTGCCATGCCCTTCTAGAGTGTCTCCAAGCATGCACAGTCAAATCCTTAGAGAACGCAGCGCGTCCGGTTTTCCATCAACCTAAAAGGGCATTCGTCACTTTGCTGCTCATTGACCTCCACTGGCTACACATGGCCACCCAAATCAAATTCAAGTCACTAATGCTTCCCTACAGAGTGACTCCTGGGTCTGCACCCATCTACTTGAACTCCATTATACAGGCTTATTCTCCTTCTCGGCCACTGCGTTCCTCCAAGGAATGCCATCTGACCATCCCTGCACACAAAGCAAACCCGGTCCAGACTGTTCTTGTTTGTGGTTCACCGTATTTGGAACAACCTACCAAAAGCTATCAGAGCATCTTCAAGAATCTCTTGGAGACTCCTCTCTTCGGAGAGCACCTCCTCTCCTAACACCTCCAACACCCTAACATGCGTAACTCGCACCCAGTATGCACGTCTTTACCTGATCTCCTTGCACTTTGTCTTCTGGAGCACATTTAGTACTCAGTGCCTACTCCAAGGTCTCCTACTGTGCCTGAGCTTGCGTGCTATCCCTTACTTGTAAGTCGCCTGCAGCGTCCGCAAACTAGGCTGATGTTGGAGACAATGAACCAACACAGTAAAGTTGTGGGCCCAAAAGTCAAAACAATGAGTTGAAAAAAATGATAAAATGCTGCAGAGTTAGGTGATAAAACTCTGTGGCTTCATCACTATTAGCCACAGCTTTCACATCAGTGATGTTTGATTTAATTCATTTTGATATAAAAGGACTGATTCTAGTAGCTTCACTTACAAATGCAGAAGAACTGTCAGTGAAATATAATCAAACTATTGCAAGTGAAAATACTCATTATGCAGAATGGCCCCTTCTATTATGTTATATTGTTATATGCATTATTTCCTTTCCCTTAGATTTGAGCGCTACATTTGATACAACTGATTGTGTCATTTTAATCAGTAGACGTGAAATGGGTCGATTGGCTGGCATAGCGCTTGACTGGTTTCCTTTATACATTGTTTGCTGAGCGGATTTTGTGTCAAAGACATCTGATATTGATCAAAGACATTTGATATTGATTAGCGTGTTTCTCAAGGAAGCACTCTGGGCCCTATTCTTTTATCTTTATACATGCTCCCTCTGGGAAGTATTAGTCTGCATGATTTCAAATATCATTGTTACCCAGATGATACACAAGAGTTAATCTCTGGTCATCAGACAACCCCAGTTTGTCATATTATTCTTACTCTTATTTTATTTTTTCAGCATTTAAATGCCGACGCTGGTCAGGATGAAGACATTTTAGCTGCTTTATATACTATTGTGTGACTGTTCATACGTTTTTTTTATGTTAAATCCTTCTCTGCAGAGTAATTAGTATCTTTTAGTATCTCACAATTACAATATTCCCCTCAGAGATGTTGTAGAGTACAAGTGTAAAGTACCATAAAGTGGAAACTTTCAAACAAAGTAAGTACCAAGTACAGAACTGTACTTAAACGCAGTCTTTAAGTAAATGCAATTGGTTACTTTTTTATACACCACTCTATAAAATAGTTCAAAATCTTGCACCACACAGTAAAGGACAGTGTTATGCATTTTTCCATTGATATTGATGTGATATTTTTTCTGATGACATCCCATTAATACATAGTTACACGCATGTTTATTTGTTATTTACTGAAATTATTTGTCATACGTGTCAAAGAACTTTAACTGAAATATTTACAGATTGGTATCAGCAATACCTTGTCCCCTCCAGTGCCACTCTGTCAAGGCCCGATTGGTTTTCCTTCTCACCTGGTCACACTATGCTACATTCTATCTGTTTTGGAAAGGATGGACCACAATAATCAGGCTCCCTTTTTGAGGCATCCTACGGCAAGTTTGTCTATTGTCATCTTATTCTCGTAAAACTTTGGTGTCTGGAGACCTTTTGTTTTCATCTGAGGTCAAAAATCACATACAGAAACCTGACCATTATATTCACGGTCTGCGAAAGGTGCTCTGGGCTGTGACTGTACACCCCCTGGTTAGGACTCAGATTTGACATGCCACCTTTTCTATTGCTGAAAACAAGAACAGAAAGAGGAAATCCGTTTCCATTTTTGTTATTGTAGTGTGGTGCAGGTGAAAAATAATGGAGAATTGGTATGAGTATGTTATCCTATCTAATATTAGTATATTATTGCGGGCTTTAGTCTGTTTGAAAAACATACAGGTATTTTTTCTTTATTACAGTGGGAAAACTTTCTGAACAATTCTACAGGTATTTATTAATATCCTGAATAAAAAGTTACTTGAAAAAATTTACAATCCAAATCCTTGTCTCAAAGTTTAAAACTTTTACCTGCAAAGGGGTGTCATGTGTAGTCATGAGGTTTCAGTGACTCCAGCCTCCTCATGACCCTGAATAGGAATAAGAATGCAGAACATGAATAATGAATAATAGTAGCTGAGTAGGCTCCTTCACCTCACACATTTGCTTCCTTTTTAGGAGTCATAACATCAGAAGTTCAAGAACAAAGAGCAGAAGTTGGAGATCAACAACAGAGCTTGTATAAAGTAACTGTGGCACAGCTGCAATGAACTAGAGTACATTCTCCCAGTGGATATTTACAGAATGCTGAGCAGATATTATTCCAGTCCTCCTGGAGGTTTGAGGGAAATCACGGCTGCAAGCTGTACCACAGCGGGAGGAGCGGTTATGGCTGCAGTGGGGATGGAGGCTGGGGAGAGACAGCGCCAGGTCCTCCATCTTGCTCAGAGATGTGAGGATGATTTAGGAGGCCTGTCTTTGCCAGGGTGTCGAGAGAGGGAGTGGGGTCGAGCAATCCTATTACTCCTCAATGACCCTGCTTTAATGCGTGCACACACAGGCGTGCGCGCGCACACACACACGCTTTCCTGATGGCTAGAAGGCTCACGCAGTGGCCAGGAAGCCACCGCCACACTTAAGAGACCACAGTGTAGTCAAAAAAAAAGCAGGCAATGTACCTGCACAAACCAGAATACAAGGACTCACTATACAAAAAACATATCTATACAAAAAACTCTCTTGCATTGCTTGCTGAAGTTAATCAGAGGCACTGCAACAGTATTTTAAGCTCTGTTTAAACTGCAGGCAAATCAGATTTGTTTCTCAAATCAGATCTTTAGGACATACTGTCCGCACTGTTATTTGCAAATGATCAGATCAGATTTGTGTGTCCACACATCACCAACCTATCTGCATGGGTCGCTCTAAGTAATGATGTAGGCGTCAGTAACTACGTAGCTACCATCGCTCTGGATTTGACGTTGTTGTTGTGTGTCGCATTGCAAGTGACTCAAAAGACACTTTGAATTCTGATTGAAGCAGCCAGAGTGTCCGGACCCAGATGCATCTGTAGAGATCGGATTGGAATCGCATTTCAAACCACCCCCCAAATGTGGTTTGGATGCAATTAGATAAAATCGCATTTTAATGTGGTTTTTGCTGTCCAGACTTTCTAAGATCAATCCAGATACAATCTGGATCTGATTAGGGCTGGCAGTCTGAACAAGGCCTCGGTGAATGAAATAGTAACCCTTTGTAAAGGGTTGGTCAAACTGAAATACACTATTTGATGTATTACATTGAAATTTGGTGCAGATATCCATGGATGTTTCCTAATGACACTGGTGATCCACTAACTTGTCCTCTAGCGCCACTATATGGTTGACATTTGTTGTTTTGAGTGAAAGGTCTCAACAACTGTTGAGTAGATTGCCCTGAAATTTGCTACCGACATTCGTGTCTTTCCCTCTCAGGTTGAATTGACGATCCTTAACTGTCATGTAACACCTCCACCACGTCAAAATTTGTGCAGCACTTTGGTCTATGATCTGCAAAGCTAATTCCCATCAGCCTCAGCGGTACTTTGTGATTGGAGCTAATTAGCAAATGTTAGTATGCAAACACATTTAACTAAGATTGGGAACACGATAAACACTGTACCTACTATACGTCAGCATGTTAGCATACTGACATTAGCATTTAGCTCAAAGCATCATTGTGCTTAAGTACAAGGTCGGATAGATGCTAGCATTAGTGCTGGCAAAAAAGGAACAAACATTCACGAGTTTGACGCTGGCAAAAGCTTTCACTTTCTTTCTTTTTATATGTTACCGAACTAGCTGCCGGCCATTTAAATTAAAGCATTACAACCTTAAATAGTTTTATAAACTCACTTGAGTAATGTGTGACAAAGTTTAGCTTGCTGTTAGCGCTACAGGTGGCGACTGACTGAAAAGTTTTCCACTCGCCGAAGCTGTTGGTGGCGTGTACCACAGAACTGCCCTCGGGACTTCCGTTACATGCAACTGGAGGCTTTAGGGCTCACCAGCAGATTTCCTTGCTTGTTAGTTTGTGAATATTATTCCTGATTCCTGCTGCCTGCAGACTTTGGAGAGACTTGCTGCTGCAGTTTGGTTAAGCTACACACCTTTAGTGCGTGTTGACAAATATTTTGCATTTTGATTTTAAAACTTTCATCTTCTCCAGATTAGTTTTCATTTCGGCTGCTTCCATGGTACAACAAACATACAAGTTGGTAGTTTTGTTTATTTACTGTAAATATCTACTCGTCGCATCAATGAAATCATCACAGCAAGTTAAGTAAAGACCGTTCTGATTTCATCAGTTTTATGTGGCCTGCTGCTTAATATTTCGGGAGGGTAATGAAACATATTGCTTTACTTTCATTCGAGACCTGTATGTCATGTTAGTGTGCCTTGAACACATGTGCCACACTGAACACTCGAAAACTCAAAATACTCTACACATTTAGAGGTCTGGACCCGGTATATACCGAGGGAAAAGGACACTCTGTGGCTGATACTGTGATATATATACATATATACAGTATAGTATATTTATCCTGTATATATACACCACTCAGCCACAACATTAAAACCAGTTCCCAATTTTAATGTTGGGGCTGATGGGTGCCTAAGGTACTACATGGCATTTTGGTTCTCAGCATATCACAAATTCACTCAAGGACAGTGTATTATGGACTGCCGTTATCGACAATAGCTGGTACTTTGACTTGGTTACTTTTCATAGGATAATATGCAGTTTAATACAGACCTGTGAGCCTAATCGATTAAAAAGCAGTGAGTTTCCCTGGTGAATCTGTGATCTTAAAGTCATCTCCTGCATCGTATTTACCATCACTTTCTATAACAAACTGCCCATGATTCAGCAGCTGGAGATTTGAAATTGTAAACTACAGCACTGTCACAGACTCATGGCGACCGCCCCCACCCCAGACATTTAGCAGAGGCACACTCACATAGTAGGCTAAGCTAGAATATAAACACAAAATCTCAGAGCCACACATATAATCATAAAAATGCACAGACACACTGATGTATACAGGTTCAGATTGTCTGGGGATCTCATGTTTGCTCGTTGGTGTAGCCTGTTGCCTTGGTAACGGTAAGCCTGTCTCATTTAAGGCTCTTGAAGCTCTTGATGACCTCAGTGCTGCTTATTGAGCTGTGATCAACATGTTTGCCAGTGTCACCTCGACTCCACACAGGTTTCACCAGACGGAGAAGTCAGGGATGGAGGCAGGGAATAAAACCTTTATTGCTCTTTTCACCAACAAAGTTTACCAAGACGCAGACAACAGTATATATATGTATTTATATTCTTTATAGGGAGAAAATTGAGAAAAATGTAGTAGTAAATTAAAGGCCATAAAGATTTGAATCTTATAAGGTACTGAATACCTGATCCTGAAATGTACTCACTTTTATTTCTTGATGTTGAAATACAGGTGAATACTGTAAACAGCACTGACATATTTTACTTTGAAAACCATCTAACTACATTTAAATTGGTCAAATCTAATGAGCTCAATTCAGATGTAAAGTCCAATCCAAGTCATGGAGAGGGAGACATCAACACTAACTCCTAAGAGAGGAGAAAGATAAAGGAGAATGATTTGAATTCAAGTCTAAAAATACCAGATACGTAGATTTTTTTTTAAAAATGACCACTGTACAAAAGAGCTGTAATTCAAGAGTTTTGGGATAAAGGCCTTTCCCTACTGTAAAGTTCACTCAGATACTTTGTGAAACAACCGTTTTTTGAAAAGCATCCATTTGGTGGGTTGCGTTCTGCAAACTAAAGCTAACAAAAGTGCAGAAGCCTCCACCCAAAGGACAGGATTTTTGCTGATCTGATTGGCACGACGGAGGAAATGTCAGCCAGCCTCTCAAAGGGTCGCGATGAGTTGTCTGCCTTAGATCTTCATTACATTCTCAATTATTTCCCACTTTGTCTGCCTTTTAAAAACAGGAGTAGATAGTAAGTGCTATATAGACTAAGGGTCCTTAAAACTGTTATGATACTGAAAACCTGTCACATAAGGAATGAAAGCATACACTACACCACTGGCCAAGGTGTCCGGTTTAGGCAATGCGCTTTTTAATTAAAACATCAGGATAACACAAACAAACCCATTGCCTCCAATAACATTGCTTTCTTATAGCACAGTTTGCCTTGGAATACATTAATCTCTTGTAATTTAGACATGCATGTTGTTTAAAACATGTCCAGCTTTTTGGCGTAAGGCTCAATACTCATCATTGTCACGGTCAGGCCAGAAATAGCTGCAGCGCAATCTACCTAAGCAACATATTTATACTGTATTTACAGATTTATTTCAAGCGAGATCATGTATCTGTAGAAAGAGAAATTAACTCAGTCTACATCTAACATATGAAAAGTAAAGTAATATACACCTATCGTGGCTAATGTTAACAAATGTTAGCAAAATTTTAGTTCTACACTGTGTGTTGCTGTGATTCTTCTTTATTTGCGCTACTATTACACTTTGTTTTAGCTGATTCAGATCATCTAATTATGAACAACTGATTCAAGAGAATCTTGGGAAATTCAGTGTCTCATCATCCTATATTAGCCACTTATGCCCACAGTGACCACTGTTGATTAAAATTTACACAGTTTTTGCTTAATTTTTACAGTATAAAGAAGTTAAAAAAAAAAAAAAATCAAGGTAGGTTTTAGTTTTTTTACCCATGGCAAGAATATTTTTGCGATTTGTTGATTGTTGGGGATGGAAAATTTTGTCACAGTATCATAATCTGATTTGAGCATTTAACAAAATATGTAGGATGCAGGGAAGATGCAAAATGTAGGACTTCTATGGTACACTATCAAAACTAGTACTGCAGAAAAAATGCACCAGGACAAGTTTTTTAACTCCTTGAACACTAAAAATACCAGCTAATGATTAAGAGGTCATGGGTCAAAGGTTATGCCATTTAGACAGTCAATATAGACACACACGATAGAAATAATCATGGGTAATAAATGTTCAAATGATGCCAGATGCCATTTGTATCTTTTAAATGCAACAGCTGTCTCAAAATGTCTTCCTGTGACTGCCAAGACAAACTGGCTCCATGCGCTAACAAGTGTACAAATGTTTAGCCTTCCCAAACCTGTGTCCCCTCAGTAATTAGTGCAATAACTTTTTACATTCACCACCTAATACAACAGTGCAGCCAGGACTCGCAGCTCCCAGTGCAAGAGCAGGGCTTAGAAGTTGGCTCATTTTGCCATTAAATGGAGCTAACAAGGTCCACTGGGATCAAGCCGGCAAAGCAATTGATGTCAGTTTAGAATAGTTAAGGAGCGTTGATAATGCTCGCAGGAATGTCGCAGCAGCTCAGTGCTCTTGTTTTTCCACAGTGGAGCTGATAGAAGCAGAAGTGGACTCCATAGGCCCATGAGCTTTCTCTTCAACTCTTAAAAGAAAATGGCTTTTAATGGACTTGTGTCCTAAAGTCATTACCACTTTATCTGCTAATAGATTCTCTTTGAAGCCTGCGACTTATTCTGCAAGGAGACATTCCATTGGTGTGAGTTATTGTCTTGGCAATCAGTATGCATGCTGAGTGTTTGATTTAACCAACTGATTTAACTAGTGATTAGCCCATAGTTATGACTGAAGTCACTGTAGTATATTGTAGAAAAACAAAGGAACATTAACACTGACACTATCCTTTCTCTCTGTCTCTTTGAACTTGTTGCATGCTAGAAATTTGCATGTGATTATGCTTACCTCAGAGTTTTGATTTCAGAGTGTTCCTTGAAGCCACAGTCCTTTGGGCACATGCAGGCATGAACTTGCATTTGTCAGATACTTCCCTGAGCTCATTGCTAGGGAAATGGGTCAGCAGCAGAGTTTAATTGAGTTCAGTGCACAGAACGTGGTGCTGCCTGGCAGGTGGTGGGGATATAGAGTGAAATATTTTTTTTTAAAAGCCCCTTTGAAACTTCTTGGTACCCTGTCCACCACAGTTAAATATCCAAGTGATTTTGAGTTAACATACAGCATATTCTAGGCAGAACAGAGCAATACAGTGGCTCCCAACCTTTTTTTTCAAATGTAGTGCCACAGATGAGCTCAAGTCCCCCTTGGACCGTACCTGTCATTGATTTTAAATTGGACGTTATTTAACACTATTAATTCGATAAAAGTGGATATTGTTACAATAATGTTTTCATACAATTTAACTGCAATGGTTTGGGTCGAGTTTGCACTCTACTACACCTTAGAGTGGCAAAAGCTGAAGGTTTTAACCGTTTATCCCTTACTTTTAGCAAACAACTTGAACCATTAATGCTTTACTTTAGCTCTTTATTTCACCGATACACCCATTACTATACCTTCTTTGCATTTTTTCCAATACTTTTAGCCAACTACTTTTACTACTTATGTACTCTTAGTTATCTATCTAATTCAACTGTTTATCCATTACTTTTAGCTTTTTGAGTTTTTTTCTAATACTCTTAGCTAACTATGGCAACTGCTTAGGCATTACCTTTAGCTTTTCACATTTCTCCCCAATAATTTTAACTAACTATACCAACTGTTCATCCATTACACTCCCCTCCCTATTCTGAACTGTTTATCCAGTACTCTTAGCTATCGATTTCATCGGTTTATATATTACTTTTAGCGAGCTGTTTAGACTTCTAGTGCTTGCTTGCTAACTACTTTTCACCCACTTTCAATCGCAACAGATGGTGTTCGGGCGTTCCAGCTGGCACAATATCTGAATATATTTTTCAAATCAAATGATAATTTCTATGTTGTCCAATTAGTTGCGCTACTATACAATTTATAAGTGACCCCGGGCAACTGCAGAAGTAGCTAACCCCTGTCGTACAACTACCTCTGGTTAGGAATCACTGCTGTAAAGATTAAAGAAGTAAATTTGTGCCCACATAACTGTTGCAAATCCCAGTTAAATTAGAGAAACCTTTGAAGCTTGGGAAGTACACACCCTGCTCCTAAACAAGGCACATGTACTCCTGTTTCTCCTGTAAGGCCGCTCTGTGGCTGACAGGTGCAGCCTGTGGTTGCACTGGACATCTACCAGCGTGAATGTGTGGAAGTGTGTGAGCGTAAGGCAGGGCAATGCTGGCAAACAGCATGGAGCTCAGCTGACTCTCCCTGAATAATTACAGTCTGCTTTAAAAAAGAATCTGAGAGGAAGAGTGCTGCAGTGGCTTATCTGTGTCTCTCTATGTCGCCTCTACTCCTAAGTGCACCATCTGTTTATGCATTGAGTCTGGCTGAACTGTGACACTGAGTCTGAATAAACTTGTGTGCTTCTGCTCCCACTCAGCAGGTCACACAGCTGCTAACAGATGCCTTTCTTCAGCCCCTGGTATGTTACACTATAGCAACTCTTTAGATTTTAAACCCATACAAAACACTATTGTCTTTTTAAAATATTAACATTCACTGCTGCTTGTTATTGCCGCAGAGACCCATTAAACTTCATTTACATGTCATTTGAATCCCCATGAGGGCGTATGTGGGTGTTTTTTTTTTTAACAAAACGAAAATCACTTCCTATTTAGATCACATTGAGAAAAATCTTTGTTTTGTCACCGGGTGAAGTTAATTGCTGGATTGTAAAGGAAATGGCAACCGATTACTGCAGAGACCTTCTGTTCCCCTGCAGACTGCAGGGAAGTTGGATGGCTTCCACGAGAACCTGCTGACTAGAACGAACACAGAGGAGAGGCAGAGCTCCTCTTTCAGCCGGGGAGGAGGAGGTGAAGGAGGATTGAGTAGTCATCTGTTTGATGCTGGTAGCTTTGTTGGTTTCACAAGAACATGTACTATTGTCAGGAAACAGAACCAGTTTAAAGAGTCATTGTGCAGTACAATGTGCAGACAAATCTTTTTCTTTAGGCCTCATTCCAGTTTGTTGTTTAGTTTTACTTGCTTAATTTTAAAGAGTTAATGTAAAAACACCGTGACCCTAATTCTCATTGATTTAAGATGATAATGATAAATAGAAAAAAACAGTAGTAACATACGTGGCAAAAAGAACAGTGATGTTCAATTGGAGTGTGTGCGACAATTTAGCCCATATAAGGTATGGGCTACAAAGTATGAGACTATAAGAACATCTATGACACTGATGAATTCCAGTTTGGAAAATTACTTAACCACACCACCACAGAGGAAATATACACTTTACACAACCTAATTAAGTAATGGCACCAAAAGGACAAGAGAAGGACATCTATTTCACTGATTTTTGAAAGGCTTTCAATTCGGGATGACGTCAAGACGCCCCAGACTGCAATTGATGGCAAGTGTATGAAATCACAAGTACACACGGTGCATCTCTCAGGGTCCATTTTAAATGGGAGCATATATTATTTTAATTATTCATCTTCAAAATAGTGTATCTGCTATTATTCAACTTCATCAATGACATCTTTGACTTCTGGAGTTCCCCAGGATTCACCACTTGAGCTGTTACTGTTTTCTGTATACTGCCACATTATAAAGATGGCACAACACTGATTTTCATTGTAATGTGGAATACACACAGGTTTATTTCCCCCTCCTCTTAATATAAGGAAAAATTGATATAAATGTTTACATTTTTATTTATAAGTATCAAATGGCACTTGGGAGCTTAGCTTAGCTGAGGTTTGAGATGGGTTTAACCTATTTTGCTTGGGTCGAAGTCACATGTTTGTGTCAATTAAACCCCATTGCCGTGTCCTCAGAAGCTGAAGTTTAAACTGCATTGGTGGTTTAGTCTGAACCTGGTTGCTGTTTCCTGTGGAAATCACCTAAACTCCTCTAGGAGTCAGTGTATCTGAGGTTTAAGGTCACACATTTCAGTGTAAGGACAGATCTATAAACGTCAGCTGATCCCATAAATTTCTAAAATTTCATATCTTTTACCATGTATGTTCTTTTGAAGGCAACACTATAATCAAGTGCCAAACCTATATCATTTTGTAATTATGATTAAAGGTGTGATTTCTTTCTTAATTCATTTTCTTGATGACAGAAACAGGGTTACTGACTATCTGACAAACATAACAACCAGTTGTTAATTAATGCACTGCCACAAGTCCAGTGCCTACAAGCAGGACGTGTGGTCAGTTTGCCAGAAATGTATAAGTCAAAGAAACAAATAATTACATTGTGAGATCAATTCCAACTGCAGTTTTAGTGCAAGCTAATACTGTATATTTGACAAATTAATTCATTCTGCAGTAACTTGAAAGGAAAACTCGCAGAACCCAAAGTAGATCACAACATCAGTAACAATAATGACGTATGAATAACAATGAATAACAATCATAATTCCATCGCCTCAGTGCATTCTGTAATGCTCTGTACACCTGTCTGGGCAAACAAGAGCTGTAGGCTATGTATTTCATTTAGCACAAAGCTCTGCAGACAGATTTCTTACTTAAATGATGGAACACGTCACATTAAATTTACCATTCTTACACTGTGTTTTAGAATCATAAAGCATGCTGTACCTTGACTCAGACAGGACTGTTCCTGTGCTCCCAAGGACGTAGGACACAACAACTGCAGTTGTGGAATAAACTGCCTTAGGAAATTAGTCTGGCCAAGATCAGTATCTGATTTTAAATCTCTTTTATAGATGTGCATTCATCAGAGAGTTTTCACGCCTTCTTTTAATGATTTTCTTTTAATTTTCAAAACACTGCTACTGAGGAAAATTGTGATAAACTAATTAAACAAGAAGAGTCAGATTTGAAATGTGCACAAAGGGAAAAAACGTTATCAGGACTGATTATCTCTTCCAGAAAACAACAGAAAGCAGGAAGAAGTTGTGACCAAGTGCAGACATACATGTATAATTCCTCAAGTAATACCTGATCGGGAGGGTTGTCAAGAGAGGGAAGACTTCATGGGTACAGCCACAGAAAGAGAAGGGATAGCGTGACAACATCTTAGCCATATGCTTACTTTTTTAGTTTTTCTTCAACTTTTTAGAAAAGAAGTACATTACTGTGATTTATTCAGATTGTCAATATCTACAGTATACAGTATACTGTACAAACATACACATTCAATAATACACACACAATTATTCCCAACAAACTGCATCGCTTTAGCACAACAAGGCTTTGTCTGGCATGCCTGTTTGGAGAAGTATTAACGTGGACAGTTGCTGTATTAGAAACAGAGCCTGGGGGGAAGATGTTAAAAGAGAAAATTACCTTAAATCAGAATTAATATTGTGCAACGGTAATAATTCTAGACAGTGAAGTTATTATCCACAAACAGTGCTGGAGATCAGAGCACAAAGACATTAGTTTAATTGGTGAGTTTATATTCTGTAACTGACACCGAATTCCTGAGAGACTTCTCATCAAGTTTTTGTTCGAGTGATTCAATCCAACCGTGTTTGATACAATAGTAGCTTCC
Source organism: Xiphias gladius (assembly GCF_016859285.1). NCBI lineage: Eukaryota > Metazoa > Chordata > Actinopteri > Istiophoriformes > Xiphiidae > Xiphias > Xiphias gladius. The sequence goes on along the minus strand of NC_053400.1, from coordinate 8,240,583 downwards.
AGCTGTTAATCACAAAATGTCCCCATATCCCGGTAAAATCTCACCACAGCTGCTAACACGCAATGTCCTAACAGTTGTTCCATTATTCAGTGTCTATGGATCAGCTTCAGCTTTTGTCTCCAGACAACCTGTCAGCAGAGTCTCTCTTAGCTGCTCGGCTTGACGACAGGAAATAATGTAGAAATCCTGTCTAAGGCAGGATTTTATCATTGAAATGCAATAATCTGGAACTTCTCAAGCATTTTTTGATAAAGTTGAGATATAGACAAGATGGAACGGCATACATTTAAATTGTTGATTCAGTCTTAAAACACGTGCAATACCGATATCCATATCAGTCCATGTACTGTAAACCTCTGAACCTTTGTGGTGCCAACACGGATACACTCTCACTCTATTTCTCAGCCTCCTCCTGGCAGCCTACAAATGCTTTACATGGGAGGCTGAATATTTTCCATCTCAGTTGTACACATTCACATCCCACTATCATGTAAAGCTGTTTTCTATCAAATGCAACCCTGAAATTGAGTATGCATGAGCACTGCACAGGCTGCCAAACACTTGGCAGAAAATCCTTTTCATATTTTGAAGGGATGCTATTCTCTGAGTGTCCCATGGCTGTGTGCACAAATGCCCTCCCCTCGCTGCTGGAGGAGGTACCCAGGGTTGCTCTCTCAGGGTGTGGATGCTGCGTTAGCCAGTAGGGGGCACTCTGACTATGTGGCAGCCCAGCGCCTGTTGATTTCCTCCTGCAGTGGCTGAGTGGCTTGACCTCAGCTACATTATATCTGTCTTCTCTCAGGAGCTTTCACGGCTAGGAGAAAATCACTGTGTTTGCTGATGATAATGCAATTAATTAAAGAGCCAATCATTTTAGCCTGGCACGTCTAAATTTGAATGGAACTTGTGACATATTGCTGTGTGTTCTACATGCTGTGTCTCTGTGCTCATCATCAACAAACTTATTTAGTTTTTTCGGTGACTGACCACTGTAATGCAAATCATGTTTTCTTATTCATTTTGATATTCAACGTGTTGCATAACGAGGCAGGAGGAAAAACAAACAAAGGCACGAACAAAAACCCTCCCTTGTTGTCTTTGTCCGAGTTACTTTTAAATTGAAATCTATTTCCCTTCCTTCTTGAGTGTAATGGTGAGGCTTAATGTATGTCTCCGTGTGTACTGTAGCTGGGGGGCAGCTCTGTAGATGACATCCTGTTCCCACGCCAGATACAGGCCTCTGGTGCCATCAGTGTTGTGGTGGAGTTGGGGGAGTTGCTCACTCGATACACTGGCTTGCCCGAAAAAAGGAGATAGTTAAGGAGGAAAGCTTGAAGAGCGGAGGGCAGGGATTCTAACCAGCGTCCGAGGGCTTCACCGCCAGGCTTGGGGAATGGATGAAGACAGTTTGGTCCCAGATCTCCTGTAATGCCCCCTCTGCTGCAGCTCCTGGTGTAAGAGGGATGTGGTGTAAAGCATCTGTACAAATCACAGTGAATGTGTGTGGTCACGCGTGTGTTGACAGGGTCTTTTCAAATGATGAGGGCACTGGCGCGACATTATTGCACGACTTCCTGGTGAAGCTGCAATGCTTCTCTGATGTCAGAAGACACAGAGAAGAGCGAGGGAGAGCGAGAGATCGTCAGAAAGCCAGAGAGTGAGAGAGAGAGAGAGAGAGAGAGAGAGAAAGGAGGGGGACGTAGTAATACCGTCAGCAGGAAGTGCTGCATGGGGTTTTCTATATTTCTTGCCTTCCAGCTATTTGAAAGGGAAAAAAATCACGTAAGGTACTCTTGCAAAGCCTATAATATGAACTTGGTGTGTGCGTGATTTTTCTTTCACTCTGTCCACAGGGATCTGATTTGCTCTCCACTGAAGCAAAGTGCAGTCTGTCTGTAAACCATGCAGTGAAATTTCCAGACGGATTGTGCTAGAGAATAAAACTATAAAGTATAACGTATCTCTGACTGACTGACTGCTTGTCTACGAGCTAAAAATACACACTGGTGCTCACTGTATTTACTCTGCGAAATTACCATTTGCTCCAAGTACAACAAGAAATTCGATGTGCAACAGCTGTAGGCAGACTAGTGGAGGAGCATGGATTCTTTGCAGGTGCATAGGAAACACCAGCTACTTCCTGATGTTTGGGTTGCGATTGTGGTTCGTCAATCAGGGATCATGGTGCTTGTTGCCCTGGCAACTCTACCGTCAGCTCATTTGTACCAAGTCTGTGAGAAGCCTTTCTTAGAGGCATTTTGCATAAGCTGTGAATATTGACATCTTGAACAAAAATAGGCCTTGAGAGAGAATGTTCAGGTCCCTGCTGCAAAATAAATAGATAAAAAATAAAAGAAGCTGTCTTGTCACAAACGTTGGGCTGATGAAACAGGAAGGCTGAATAAACCTGGGACCCAAGAGTTACGGTGGTTGACCCTTCCCTAAGTCCCGCTGTTGCCAGGCCTGTCAAACAAAAGCAGATTCTCGCTTCTAGTTGTTGATTTTTCCGGCTGAAATGACAACTGGCAGCTAGCTGCCTAATTAAGCTAAGATTGGCTTCATGAGTTGGTGGAAGTTTTCGAGACTTTTAAATGTTTCAAGCTGAATTGTTTTAAAATTAGAATCCCGTAAAAGTGTTTTAAAATATTAACATTGCGCTAAATGTGAAAATCATGCTAAAAGACTAAGGCTAAAGCTGCGCATCCCAAAAGTCGGCATCCTGTAAATGAGCCATGTAGATGACATGTTAATAAAGAAAAAGCATTGTTCTTGAATTGCAGCGCGGATAGTTTATCCTAGTATTATGAGTATGATGAGGAGATACATACGTACGCGAGACAGAAGTTAGATTTATGCTTTATTATTTGCATTTTCATTAAATACAGTATGTTTCACTTTTCAGATTACAGGAGAAAGGCCTTTAGGGGGAGTGCTAACTAATGTGTGTGGTGAATGTGACACTATTCTGTGTAACAAGTGGGGCTGGGGTTGCTGAAGCGTAAACTTCCCCAAATCGAATAATCTCATAGCTACTAACATTAGCCTACTGTCTGATATGGTCGCATCCAGCTTTCACAGTGGGGAAGTACAGTGTATAGGTTAGCCGTCAACAGGGCTTTTATGATATGTAACCTGTGATGTCACAAAGTATGAAATGCTCTTTGGCCTCGAAAGCGATGCTTGGCTGGATCATTACTGTAAGTGAGTAAGAGACTTAGAGTTAGGATTATTGTTATGCTAATGTTAGCTTACTTAGTGTTAGCTTGCCCCAAGAGACACACAGTTTAATCTGTTTCTTACACTTTGCTCTTGTATTATTGGTTTTGAAAAGACTAGAAAAAAATGTCTTTGTACGTTCATGGGAGGGGTTTAGCAAAAGTAAAACAAATTGTCAGTAAAGAAGTCAAGCAGTTAAAGCCTGATTCTTGTGACCCTAGTAAGACCTGGGGATGTTGGGAAAAGCTATAACATGACAATTAAAAGATGAACTAGAGAGATATAATGATCTCTTTTTGACCATTAGGTGAATTTCTTATTGTAAATGTGTTCCTTCTGTGATTTTCTGTAGTACTTGCAGGTAATTGAAGCTCTAGTTCCACATCTGTCTCAGTTTTGTTCTGACAACTGCGGCAGTAATAATATATAATAAAAGCAATATATTTTTGCATTTCAATTACAGTTATTTTTGTTTAAGAGGGAAATTAGGCAGAATTATAAGTTTATGTTCATTTCGTGTTTCCTCTGGCATTGTTTGTAATTTGCTTGCTGTCTTGGTGCACAATGAATTTGGGGGGTGGGGGATGCTGGTGATTATTGTAGTAGAGAAAGCTAATGGAAAATCTTAAATTTCAATTCAGTTCAAATACCATACATTATCTCAAGGCACAATATTATAGAGGGAAACCCAACAGTTCCCAGCATGAACAAGCATTTGCGACAGTGGGGAGGAAAAACTCTCTTCTAACAGGAAGAGACCTCCAACAGAACCAGACTCAGGGTGGGCGGCCATCTGCCTCAGCCGATTGGGTTGAGAGGAGAGAAATGGGGGAGAGAGGAGAGGGAGAGAGAAGAGAGAGTGATCAGGAACAGCTGTGTATACTGTTGTATTCAAGTTCTGTAAGACAGGTTGTTATAAAGATAATTATAATAGTGATACTTATAGGTGTAAAAGTGCTATTAATAATAACAGCAGCAATGATAGCAGCACCAGTTAATAGTAATTGTAGTAACAATAACAATAATAAAATGAATGATGGTGATGATGCGTGTGGAGTAGTAGTGGCACATCTGGATCCTGCAGCTCCAGAGTCACAGATACCTGCAAAATGAGGACAGGGAGAGAGAGGACAGAAAAGAAAAGCACAAACCACAAGAGACACGAAGTTCATGACATATACATTTATTGGGAGAGAGAGAAGAGAGAGAGAAGAGAGAGGAAGTGCTCAGTTTCGAGGCTCAATGGTTGTATCACTTTCCAAACTAATAAATACAATACATGCATCAACAAAAATATGTTATTGGGAATGAGTATTATAATTTACAGATGTTGTAACTGTCTTATTCAATTGTGATTTTGCAAAAATGCCTTTTTGCTCCTTTCTCAAGAGAAATGGTTTGAAAAAAAATAGTTTAGGTCTGTTTTCCCAGCTCAACCACTTGCATGTGAATAGTCAAAAAGAGCTTTGTAAGATTCAAGACATATTTGTGAGAATTGCCCGGAACAAAATGGTTCAAAAGGGGACGACAATGGCCACTGCTCCATAATGACACACAATGAACGGACTCTGGGAGAAAATTGTGTGAAGAAAACAGTCATGCAACAATTTCCCCTGCTGAAGGAAGCTCTGCAGCCAACAAGACTGTAGCATTCATGCATGTACAGTAACACATCTTTTCACTCTGCTGTTAGAGATGTGTTCTCGTTGTGGGAACAGAAAAAATGCCTAAAATGCCTCCAGGGCTCTGGGTTTAGCTGTCTCTGTCGCCTCACAGGTCAGTAAACAGATACAGTAGATGCCCTCCACTCCTACCAGAATGCAGTACAACCAAATAATCCTCAACCAAACAAAACACTTGTATTGTAAAGCCATAGTCTTGTATTGCATAGCCGTTTCTTCTCCAGGCATTACCTGGTCAGAGATGCTTAACAGAGAGGTGAGTTACAATTTTACAAATAACTCCTCTGGGAAAATACAACGCTCATGCATGCATCCAACAAAATACTGTAAGAGCTTTGGACAATGAGGGCAACTGTATGTTTTTCTAAAACACTTGGGCAGTGTCGTGTTGTTTCCATTTAACATTCATGCCAATAATTGAATTTGAAAGAAAAAAAAAAAATTACAGCCTAGATGCAGGTACAGCCAAGGACATGATTAACATTCAGCTTGCTTTGACTTAACCCAGTGTCCCTGGGGGCAGAATTTATATTTACATTTCTGTTGTATTGTTTTTAGGTGACCTTCACCTATTTCTCTCCATTTCCAGTGTCCCCGGCAGCCTCTGTTCATTTGCATTCATCACTTGCATCAGTTGTAAGCTCTCAAATAGTTAAGGCATCAAGCATGCACAAATATGTGCTTCCCTCTTGATTAAATGGCACTCATTTACCCATTTGTTTACACTTCTCTGTGACTCAAACAGAAAGTATTCTGCTCCAAGATTTTCACTATTCTAACAGCTTATGTAACTGACTTTTCACCAAAAGAAAGTAATGCCCAATAACTGACAATAACAACAGTTCTTTTACTGACCTTATTTACTGTTTATGTGGGAAGTAAGCAGTGCTGTTCCTGTACGTTATCCTCAACAAGGCAACACGGAAGAAATAGCTTTTTCTATGGTTTTATTAGTAAGGAGATGTTCTTACCGAAACCCGTAAATATACTGTAGGTCTCATGCAGTATTATGCGACTGTTTGACATCAGAGCAGGATTTGTTTAAGAGTCCAGTATTTTTGTAATAAAGTAGCCCTGTTTGGCATTGTCTCATTCACTGCATGGAAGACGGTCCCACACAGGTCTCATAGAAAAGCTTAGGGAAGCGGCAGTGCGCTACTCTTTATTAGAGTTGGGGAAGTTAACCAGACTTGCAACCAAAAAATACAGTTTTAAAAAACTTCCAGCAAAGTGTAAATGTCAATTGTCCAAGTAGGTTTTCTAGTGCTGCATCTTCATCGCCTCATTGTGGCACACCAAGCCATAATAAGCTCATTACTGAAGCCAGAGCAAGGAAAACACCAACTGATACTTGATTTGTGAGAATCACAAATGCTCTCATCTACCTGCTGAAGTAGATGAAGGCAACAAATTCAAAGGAACAGCTTTTTTCAGTGCTTGAGAAAGACCCAATTCACTTTTTTATTACACTGATCAGGCACAACATCAAAACCGATAACTGGTTTTAATATTGAGGCTGATTGGTGTAGACAAACTATTATACAGTACACATATTCCATGGTGCCTTTTTTTTTTCTTTTTGTTCCCGTGGGTGCAACCACCATGTGACCAAGGCTTACTGATATAAAGATAAAGATGTAACCATGTTGTATGACTGGACCTTTGTGGCTGTAATGCAATGCAATCCTCATGAAAATCTCAGCAAAATGTACTAACTTAGTGTGACTTACCAACTTTTCCGCACTGCAGAAATTGCTGTTGAAATGCTCAACTTGGCAGCTCCCACTTGTATTTTTTACCTTTGCAAAGCCGGTGGCAGAAATGGCATGTAATTTTCCCTATGAAGACAGCCGGAGAGACTTCAAGTCTCCTTTGGACAAGACAATTTTCTATAATGAAGAAAATTGGGCACCTCACTAATCTAGTACCTCTTCAAAGAGACTGCGCTGGTGGGAAGGTGTGATGCCTTATGTAGAACCATCTAAATGACTTAAGTGGCTCCATTATAGATCTATATGTCAATGCAACCCCGGCTCAGCCTTTGACAAACACAAATTGGCAAGCCATTTGGCGGCCCCTTTTACCTCATTACATATGTATGTATTTCAGCAGCTTCTCTTTTCATGCTGTCTGCTCCTGTCAGAGGCTGTGCATTGGTGTGCATCAATAAAAAGAACATTTCTGACTTGGTGCTGATAGCAATACAGCAACCAGAGAGAGAAAGAGACAGACAGAGAAAGATAGATGGAGACAGAGAAGAAACAACCCAGGTAGAGACAGACTGAGAGAGACAGGCACAGACGCTGACACAGAGAGAGGGACATAAGAGCAGTACTAATAATTTAATTCAGCAGTATACGACAATTCTTTCAGCACAACTTTTCAGTGTCTGGAACTGATTTGAGAAAAATCAAGCACATTTAACTTGCTATTAGGAAAAACCTGGCTAGTATCCTAAATATCAAGCACCCATACAGCTAACTCTGCATTACGGCTCAGCCTTATTGTCTACCACACTGTGAGAAAACAATACTAATGTTTACCCATGTTTTTTGAATGGATTAGCATGTTTATAGCTTCCCTGCTCTGTAGCCATGCCCGCGTTCTAATCATGACTGAAAAGCCAATTTCAGGCAGACAGAGGGGTTTAGACATTTATACAACACACAGTCAGAGACACAGTCGTACAATATAAATGACAACGACAATTTTATGCAGTGTGCTCCGTAAGTATTTCCACAGGAACTCATGCTTAGTTGTGTTGAAATATAACCATCATTTCCAGATTAAAGTGCAGACTTTGAGCTTTAATTTCAAGCTGTTTAAACCCACAGTGTAGGAATTATAGCCCTGTTAAAAAATTGGAGGACTGTTTAAAAAGCAGCTGCTAAAATTATATATATGTGATCAGAGAAATCACAGTTTGAATTTGCTCTCTTTGGATACTTGCATATGTTGGAGCGAGGAAGCATTCGGTAGGGAGTTGGATCTGTTTTACCAGCCAGCTGTAGGCTGTGAGCGACAGCACTATCAAAGTTACAAATAGCCACGATCAGGCAAAGGACTTGGAGAGAGTTTCGTCTATGGGGGAAAAGGTATTTGCATGCAAGGTAATGAGGCAGTAGGACTACCTGCATCTTTGAAGTTTTTATTTCTGTGGCTAAGTGAATAAGAAGCAGCTCTAATTAGCTCACAGACAGCTGACTCATACACTGAAGCATAATGTGTGAGTATGTGTGGTTTATTAAGGGCTGATACTTAAATCAACCAAAAATGAAATGACTGACTTTTGTGTGATTAGCCAAACATATTATCTCCACACATCGCTCTGGGTTTGGCTTGCAGCTAAATACATAAAAAGCAGCTGTAAAATATGCAGAAGAGGCCTTTGGTATTGAGCCCGCAACTGTTTTCCACTTTTAATTTGCCGCAAGATTTGTTACATCACTGCAACTAGTTAAGTGTTTATGACTGCAGACGTGTCTTGCAAAAATCTGTTCTATTTTTGAAACACTGGTAAATTTTTGTTTTGGAACCCCAGTTATGCAGAGGAGAGAGGACAGACATCTGAAGGAGAAGCCCACTAAATGTTTGAAAATTGTTGTTTTAATGCCAAACTGCACAAAAGTAAAGAACTTTTCATATATATATATATATATATATATTTCATATATTTTCTGTTAGCTGATTGTCCTTTTGTGAAAATCCAGCTTTTTAATAATGTAAAACAGATAATATATTTACTGACCTACCAGAGAAAACTGGAGAGGAAGAGGGCCTGAAGTTATTAACTCCAAATGTGATGTGATGCTTTTATATTGCACTGTTAGAGGATCATCAAACTGCAGTCCATATGCTAATAGTGTGCTTAATTTCTGTGTAAAGTAAAACATGCAGTTTTCAAGTGGGATTCCATGGAGTCTTCAGAAAAAAAAACAAAAACTATCATCTAATCAACTTGTAATAATTAAAAAAAGAAGACTATGAGAATAACTACTGTAATCCCTCCTTACAGAATCATAACTGCCAAACGTGTTTATATTTAAACCATCTGAATAAACACACGATGCAAACTAAATTATGTGCTTGGTTTGTGGTCATTGTTTTTCCTGGTAAGAGATCAGTGGTAATTTTGGCTCCATCAGTCTTGGCCTTGGGTTTGTGAGTTTTTCAATGATTCCATCCCTTTATCTTCATTCCTGTACAACACCCTGAGAATACTGTTGCTTTCAGCCACATATCACAGAAAAAGCTTTTCTCTACGTAATCACTTGCAAGACAAATGGTTGGCATTGAGACATCTTACATCCCTGTCTAATTAATGTCTCCCTCCTTTCCCCCCTGTAATAATTCAGGATGAAGGACAATAAATAAATGATGCTGCTGTGGCGCAGGTTTTTGTCTGGAGGAAGAAAGAGTCAATTAAATGTATGGCTCTGAGCCCATATTTACCTGAAGTTCTACTTCAATTATATCGTTTCTTAAAGCCAAGGTGTTTGCTGTCAGGCAGTAAGGTTCCTGCCGTACTGTAACAAAAAAGGTGCTGTGTTTAAATATTTAAGGATAAAATTTTAGTTATAGCTTAGTTCTTCTTTTTTCCAAGGAACAAAAAAAAAACCTTGAAAGATGGCATGGAGAAACGCAAACTCTTATGTTAAATAATAAACCCTAAGAGGCGGATAAACCTGCCAGGAAATGAAATAAAAATTAATCTTTCAAACAAATAGGGCGAAAGAAACCAACATATATTAAAAGCCGACACAAAGAAGAGCAGAAAAAAAAAACCTAAGTCTGGACACAGAACAAGGAAGGGAAATACATAATAAATAAATGAACCAAGTGTAAGTGGGCAGATGCATTTACTATCAGAGTTTGTGTATGTGTGGGTTTGTGTTCAGTGAGAGAAAGAAAAGGCTAGAGAGTGACAGGTGTGGTGTTGTCTGACTATTCGACTTATGAATAAATATTTATGCTTGAAAGTCCAAAAAAAAAAAAAAGTAAATAATAAAAAAAGCTTTTAATAGAACAGTCCGCTACCTGACATTCTGTATTTTCCACAATATATTATCCAACAGTACATTTACTGTTACTATTGTGTTCTTGGAATATATTTCTGCAGGTTAGTAGGCCTATGCCCAGACACAGCAGGAGGTAGACAAGGCAAGTGATACTGAAATATCTGCAGCAGCCTAATGAATGAAGAGTGGGAACTGCTTGAAAAAAGTAAAATTTCATTAAATGTGACCTCTCTTATTCACGGAAGAAGCACCCTACCGTAAGTGCACCCTCTGAGCTGACGAGGAATGTCGCTTGCTATTTTCTTTCTCGCCATGTTCAAAGTGCTTTCTCAACCTCACCTCTCACCTTCTCAGAAGCTTCAGCCAATTAGGACGGAAAACAAGGTTAATATTTCATATCTCATTCCCTGAGAAGAATCCTAACCATGTCCGGACGCCTGGCAATGTGCTCCTCTTGGATTCCTTCACAGCCACGTGCCACCATTAGGAGATGACATTCATGGAGGTGATTTGGCTTCAAATACACGTGAGCTGTTTGTGTGGCGGCACAAAATCTGTTGCAAGGGCAAACACAACCATGCTAGCAAAAGTTCTGACTATCCGGTATCAAAAGGAGACGAAACAAAACAGAAATACCCAAAAAAAACAGAAGAAGAAGTAAGTACAGTATGCAGCGATCTGCTGGTCAGACAATCCTGCCATGGAAAATGTGTAAAGGTGTATTGAAACAGAACACAGAACACACATTTCAGCAGCAGTCGACAGCATACATGGTTAGTGAACAGATGTAAGTGGGTGTGATTTCAGTGCCGAGAGGCAGGGGTGCCTTCACATTACCGTAAGAAGCTGATTTCGAAATGAAGTCTTCAGGGCCAAATATACCCTGGTTAAGTGAATGTATAAATGTACTGTAAAACACATAAAAATATTGGAAAAGATTTGTAAGAAACAAATAGTGCGGCATTGAGTAATCATCACCACTGGTTGCTCCTGACACCTTCTATCTAGAACACCTATCATCTCCTGTCATATTCCATTAAAGCTGCGGTATCTCCACACCAACAACCAAGACACAAATCACAGCAGACCATCTGTCTGTCATCATGCTGTACCCCGGGGCTCGTGCTGTGTCCTCCCGTTAAAAGCCACCTTCCCAAAGCAAATATATCCAATGGTAAAACACTGGGGAGCTTCTCTAAAAGCCTTTGGAACACATCCAAAAGCACTGTCCTTCTGTCCTGCATCTCTTTCAGTCTGTCTGAATGAAATGAACTGTGGAGTTAGCTGAATCCATTTTGATGCTTTGATGCTTTCAGCTATAGACTGAAGCAGAGTCTAAAGCACTGAGCCATGAGCCTCATGTGGCTTTATGGCAGCTAAATTAAACAAAACAGAAAACACAGCGAGGGACTTGAAATGTAATTTTCTGTTAAATTTCAGTCATTTTGAAACTAAGCTTCTCATACTCTGCACTAATAAACCTGTTGTTTGGCATCTAGCTTCATCCATATAGAGGCTGCACGGCTGCTTTATAGCTACCCTGCTTATTCATGGGGAGCCTCCTGAGCACCGCCTGTATACAGATATTCAGACATAACAAGACGACAAGCTTGTTGTGACAAATGACAGCAATGATGCTGTGAGACTAGCTTAAACGTGCTCACAATACAGTATCAGCCATTCTGTAGACACCTGTGTATCTTCTCTCCAATCTTTGTAGATGTATTGTAGTTGTGAGAAATGCATAGGCCTAAGAATCTCTGACTCAGAATTACAAATTGGACATATAGGTCTGAACATTTTTCCCACCCACTTGTTTGTAATTATGGACTGTACCATATGACTTGAACACAGTATTAGCAATCGTAGCCATGAGTTATTGATATCCAACATGGCTGCCAAAGGGCACTGTGTTGAGAGAGTACTATAGTAGTAGTAGCTAATCATCGTGCAACTCTACAGTTAAGCAGTGTATCTTTGGAGGAGCCAACTTATTGTGCTAATATGTACTGTGGTTTAGGTATTAACAGAAATATTATGTGGATATCACAACTCTCTCTTTATAGTATTTGATACATTTTCATTTATGTTTTTCTTCTATATTTATTGATTCTGTTCTCATTGCCTGATATTATGTCTGAGTCATCGCTGCACAATCCATATCTCTGCTTCCTCAAGGTTCATACCACTCTCTTTAGACTGTTTAGTCTCCTTCATCTCCATCTCTCATTCACGACTGAAGTGGATTTAACAGGTAAATCAATCTGGGATCAGAGCTTTCACCTGGATTCACCTGAGCAGGCTGATTGATGGAGACAGTGGCTGCTCCTGATATCCTCATATTTTGTCCACTCAGTAGATTCGCCCTGCTGGGCCCTCACCGCTGCTCTCGCCGCTGAGTGTATTTGGGCTGAGGGGTGATGGATGTTGGAGGCTTTTAAATGGAAGAAGAAAGGAGATGAGGACAGATGAGCAAGGGAAGGGGAGGAGGAGACAAGGATCAAAGGAGGTGCAGAGGACGGAAGAAGGTGAAGAAGGAGAACAGGAGAATGCTGAGCCAGCTCTTTTCACACGTGTTTTGTGTGTGTGTGTTTGTGTATGTTTTTGTGTATAATGAAACCTTGGCCAGCATCTGGCTGCAGCTAGTACCTCCCCATCCCAACACCATCACCGCCACAACCACCACCCTCCACTTCCCCCATCAGGCTGATTAATAGTGAGAATAGCCAGCTGCATTCCTCTCCCCACAGAGAGGTCGGGCATATGGCAGAGTGGAGAGCCGAGCTGCAGAATTATCATATCAAACCTGGTTTCCCTTGAACACTCGGGGGAGTGAGCGTTGTAGCCACTGATTCTGAAAAAAAAGGCAAGTATTATGAAGATTAAGGTGCTCAAGCAGTCTCTGACAACCACTGTTAGCTTTGAGATTATGTTTTTTTCTTCTTTTTTGAGGTTATGTGAGAGCTGCTAGACGCTTTCGTCTTCCACACCATATCTGTCCTCACCAGTCCTCTACTGTAAATTATGCATGGAGCAGCGACGCCAATTTCCCAAATGTTTAAGCCTGTAACCTCCAAGGCATTGTTCTGACCTCTGTTCTACATGGAAACTCAGCAGTTGTTGGCTGTAGATCTTCAAGACTGGGGGGTATGTAGAAAAGTGTGCCAACATGGCACCAGGATGGCCTAGTAGTTAGGGAGACCAGTAAAGAAAGTTTCACCCTGGGTTTTTACTCTGCACAATAAGTGCTCATACCTACAGCCAAAAAATTTTTTCTTGTCAGTGTCTTCCAAAACGAGCCATATGATTGTACCAAAAACAATTCATATGGGCATTTGCCGCTACTGTACACTACTAATATCTCTGTTTACCAAGCTGAGAGCAATGGGCTTTCAGGTACACCAGGTACAGGTATTGCATTTTTGTAAACAACCTCCGCCAAGATGGTTCCACACTAAAACCATTTCAAACAAAGGTTGTGAAACACAGTCACAAAGAGGTGAGAGGTGTGAGCAGCTACAGTAGCTGTCCTTTAAAACCTCAGCAGAGATGTAATTGGATCATCAGTTTTCCATAACACATTGTACAATTACTGTACATTTAGCGCCAAATTGGTGCAAATCTAGTATTAGAGAGGACTATCACAACTGCAGGAGGCTGCTTTTCTGGAAAGCATGCATTTTTTAACATTCGACATGAGTTGAATTTACACAGGTACATACTGCTTCCAGGTAATAACCACCTTGGCTTTTATATGTTTGTGACTGACTCATACACGTTTCCCCTCGGGACCTACCACAGCTGTAGGTACTCACCGTTGAGACCATTCAGTACAACAAACCTGTATGCACAACTCGACTCAGTTGCGGCTGACGACAAGTCTGGCACAGACTCGCTGCCCGCGGCACTTCCCATACATGCTGAACTACAGCCCATATGCTGAAGAATCAGGGTGACCAGTTGTCCCGCCTTATGCGGGACTGCACAGCATTTTTATCCCTTGTCCCCCGTCCCACATATAATTAACATATTGATAACATTTTGATTTACTCAAACGTTTTCAAAAATCTGGCTATTATCCAGTGGCTGTGAAGAAAGCAGGGAAGGCTACCATCATGGGGCTGTGTTTCATCCCAATCAAATTGTGCACACGCGGGTCAAGTGCAGGTTAACCTGTCACTGTCTGCTGCCTACGCTGCGCACAACGCAGAAAAATTGTGAGACACCACAAAGTCACAAGCTATGCAGACTTCGGCAGAGTATGATGGAAACTACCACAAAGAAAAGGGACATCAGCTACAATAAAAACTTGGAAGGCGATTCTCAGAGAGTTTTTTGCCTTTTTTACCAGTTATTTTTCAATTTCACACTAGGGAGAATACGATGTGAAGCAACACAGTAAATGTGACACTCACAAGAAGTGTGTGGCTCAGAAAGAGATGTCTATGGATGTATTCCTACTGAAACCCAAAGATGATTGCCAGACAGACAATGTGACACCAGCTGAAATAACTAGTGTTTACCACACTGTGTAGTACCTCCCGAATCAGACAGGTCAGCAGACTGTGGTAGTAAGCTAGCACTTTTAGCACTCAATTTTTCCAGACTCGGAGACTGCAAAAAATGGTGGTCGTACAAAAGCAGCTGCCGTAGATACAGATATGCTTACACCTGCACACGTGTCCCACATTGTCCCATACAAACAAACTCTTTGCCCCAAATTTGGTTTGTTGGGATCGGGTCACCTTTTGAAGAATGCATAAGAAAGTGCTTGGAAGCTTCGGTGCTCGCCAAATGTGTTCATGTAACCAAGTCAACAGTAGACTCAGTGCTTGTTAGCTTGTTAGCCTGTGGATATTATTGCTGATTCCTGATGCCTGCAGAGAGACTCGCTGCTGCAGTTTGGTTGTTACACAACTTTTAGTGCCTGTATTAATTGTCATGCATTTTGACTGAAATGCTTTGAATGTCTCCAGGTTATTTTAGTTCTGCCACTGTCATTATGCTACATATATACTCTACAAGTTGGTGGAATTTTGTTTATTTACTTTAAAAAAAAAAAGTAGCCTCGACACAATTATCACAGCAGGTTAAGTAAAACACTTCTTGATTGAATAATTTATCAGCTTTATGCAGCCTGCCGATAAATATTTTGAGAGGATAATGAAGCGTATTGTTTAATTTCAATTTCATATCGTGTTAGTGTGCCCTGCACTATGAAAGGTGCAGAACACCCCCAACTGGGAAACATGACATACTTGATACATTTAGAGGTCCGCACCCAGTATATACAAAGGGAAACTAACACTTGAATATCCTGGCACTAGACTACAGTTTAGTAAAACTAAAAAAAATCAACAGATTGAGATTAGTTCCGTAGGTTATATATAATTTATCTGTTAGATAATGCAACTCATGAGCTTGCCTTCTTAGTTTGTTCTGTTTCTGAAGGTCGTTTGCGTTGCAGCGGCCTTTCTCACATCAGTACATCTCATTCAAATTGCATGTTGTCCAGAATCCCCTGTGATTAGCGTAGCAAAGATAGTTCACCAAGTTGTGCATAAATTCTAACGAGTAATTTTTGGACATCATTAATATATGCATTACAACGGCAAGTCTCCTCTTTAATATGTAAGCCCTTTATGGGGGTAAAAATTCACACATAATTAGAAACAGGATCCTGCAATTTGTAGCAGCTAATTACACCTTTTTGCCTGAGTGGGGATTGTAAGACAGCAGGGCTGCTGGCTCCCCCTGTGCTCAGTGGCACTAACTGACTTCTCTGTTAATATTGGCCGCAGAATGACAGACGGCTGATTGGAGAGTCTGCTGTTGTTGCCGGACCTCCGGAGCCATGGGAGCCTGCTGCTGCTTGTTGCCTGACAAAACAGCACTGTGTTTTAAGGAGTTAGAAAAAAGAATCGGCTTACAAGGGGACAAAAATGTACCAAAGACATTTCCAGGACAAGATAAGAGAGAACTGAGCTGAAGACGAGGTAGTCCAATCGTAGCAGCACTTCAGGGGGAATCTTCCTTCCTCCTTGTTGGGAGAAACACTCTTAATGTTTCAGCTTGTTGGGGCGTTTTATTCCCTTGAGGTCTAATTTAGAACGAAGCAATCTGATTAGCCCAGCTCCCCGGGTGTCTCTCTCATGGGAGCCACCGCTGAGGGCATCACTTGAATCACAATCAGTAGATGCAGAGACAAATTATGCTTCTTAAAAAAATGAGATGTTTTTCTAATCTTTTTCCTCCAAACCCAGAGCAGCGGTGATTCTCTTTTCTCTGGCCCGTTGCTTGCTCAAAGATTTCCATAGTTAGAGCCAACACAATGTCCAAACACCGTGAATGTGAACAGACAGTAATGCAAATATCCAAGTTAATTTCTGTACATATGTTCTACTGCTGTAAGGTGAAAAAAAATATACATGGATTGTAAATTATTTTTTACAATGTGCGTCTGCCTATCTTTACTCATGTATTTTTGCAGACCCGGAAACATGTTTCTGCATATGCATACTGTATGGTATAACATAAATTTTAGCTTTAATTATATATTGCATACTGTAAAACTTTCAAACTGAATATGCATGTATCAATATTCAATGGTATGTCCAGGTACCACACACACTTTTCATTTAGGTTTTCATCTTAGGAAGTCCTCTTTTAATGCTTTTAGCTATATTTTTACTTTTGCCTATTGCTTGTATTTACACAGAAGAACAAAAGGCCACATCTGCTAAAGCTGCACTGGCAATTTTTTATTTTTATTTGTGGTGTTCAGAATGGGAAACTTTTTCAACCACTGCAGTAAAATTCTCTTAAACCATAGTATAAACAAGGTCATTATCTCAAACTTACACGGAGCACTTCTGCGTCCCAGCAGGGCCCTAAAGCTTGCAAAGGTATTACATCTGAGTAGTTTAGTCAATGCAAATGTGTTTTCATGTTCTGCCTCGTGGGAGTGTTTGTGTGTTGTTGTCAAGCGATCTTAATGTCACCGCGTGTGGCTGAAGAGATTGTTTTCTACAGTGCCATGCACAGAGCCCACCAAGAGCTGATGTCTATTTATGAGCAACAAGCTGACAAGGACATGATTGAACACCCTGTATGTGTGTATACGTGGGTGTGCGTCTGTGTGCATCTGCAATATTGTACATAAAAGCCACATTATGTTTTACGGAGAGACAGAAACGGGTGAAGAGCAAGCCGTGGCTGGATATACTGTGATGAAACATGCACTGCAGCTTGAGTGATTGCTTGTGCGTGTATAGCATACAGTTTGTGACGCATGACAGAGATGTCAACTAGCAGAGTGGCAATCAATCCATAGCCATGATTACTATGATCATGTTATTTTTTGGAGCTAAACAGCCTGCGGGACAGTGTTAATCTACCTGTCAGTTTCTGTTGTTTTCCCCCTGGCTACGACCCTGACTGTCAGTTTGATGTTTGTTTTGTTTTTCTGTTTGTTCTGTCACTCCTGAATCATTTAACTGAGTATCAACTGCATCGCCACCGTGAATCGTTGTTCTGGGCTCGGTGTGGTTAGTTATGCTCTCATGCGTTCTCTCCTCTCTCTCTCTCTCTCTCTCTCTCTCTCTCTCTCTCTACATCTCTCTCCCAGTCACATGCACGCTGAATTTTACACACACACACACACTCACCAACACACACAAACACACACAGACTCGCACACGCACCGCCATGCACACAAGCCCTTCCACTTTTTCCACTAGGTGTGGGAATATAAATGATCAATTTCCCAAGCTGAAGTAGAAATGCTCATACAGGAAAATTAAATCCCATGCCTGGGGCTTGATGGGATATTTATCTCTCCCATTTTATCTACTGCTCTCTTCCTTCAGCAGTTGGCACATTTTCCATCAGTGGCATTCTCCTTCAATCAGTTGCACTGTGTGTGTACACCAAGACACAGTGCTCCCCTCTTATAGCAAGTCAGGGTTTTGTAATTTAATAGGTGCACCTTGGAACCTAGATGAATTTAAATGGAGGCAGAGCACTGCAATCATGCAACCTCTACTCCATGCCAAACAAGCACACAAAGGGAAAGAAAAGGAAACCAAAATCAAATCATATCTCCTTAAATTTCTCAAAAAGAGGTGTGCTGATTGTTTGGAGGTTTAGACAACTCCGTCCTAATTGGTTGAGTCAGTTTAAGACACGTAAGCAGTCGCTCATCTTGTTAAGAGATGCAATCCTCTGCTGTTAGTCTCCAAAATCAGTGATGATCAATTGTTGATTTGCTCACCATCACTGGCCAATCACCTGAGAGTAATTTTAACCCTGGCTAATGGAAAACGTGACTTCTCTGACATCCTTTTGGGCTGTTGTTTTCAGCCTAGTCTGCTATTTTTTTTTATTTTTTTTTTAAATTTTGATTTTATCTTTGAAGAATCTGACAGCGGTCCGTACCAGCAGGTAGTTCAGGTGGTGAAAATCCATTCCTCTCTCCTCAGTGTCCTATCGATAGAAAGCGGTATTGACCGGTGCGCTGATGTGGAGGGAATTGAACTGCAGGAGGCTGGTGGAGTCGGTGGATGCCCATGACCCCTTGGATTCATCAGCCTAGCTGACTGTCAGAAGCCTAGTGATTTCGCTGGCAATCAATGAGCCCTTTAAGGTAATGCATGGTGCTGCAGAGACGCCTGCAGATGACATGTTTAAGACAGGGTCACAACCGGGTTTCTAATGAGAGCCGTGGATGACTCCCATAGGCCTGAAAACTACTTACTGACACCGGGGAAATGGAGTAAAAAGGTGATGTCTCACATAATGGAAGCATTTGTAAAACATCTCATATTTCATTAGTTTCCTGCTCGTACGTGGGAAAAATCCATCACTGCTCTCATTTACCACACACCCACTACAGATGAGAGTTGATTTAATCTTGGATTTTTAAAATCATTATTATCATTACCTTAAGAGTGAAATTTGATTGAGGACCACATTTATTCACACAACTCGGAGCTGGCCAGTGAAATGAGACCCCGCTGAGTGAAGGCAGCGCTGATTGGCTTTGCGTTTGAAACAGTATTCACACGCACTCGCACAAACCCCCTGGAAATGGCACTTCTAATTTGTTTATCTGCCCTGCAAGTTTTCATCATTAGCCTAGCGGTGGCAATAGCAGAATGAAGATGGCATCTGCTTCAACGCAAGTCACGGTTGTGTTTCAAAATATCAGCAGTGAGCCGTGAGAAGCTTTTGCGACATAAAGTGCTGTTTGATGCTAACCAGGGAGCGTAGCTCTCTGAGAATACACCACACAGATGATGATATCCTGGGGATGCAAGGGGCATGAACCCGTGTTATATCCCTTACATGCGAGTCCAAATGTAACAGTTACATAATGTTTGCTCCGAGCAAAATTCTTGATGTAATTCCTCCATGTAAATATTCATATACTGTACTATTTGGCCAATGTCATGAAATCTGATGTACAGAATGCTGCCTAGTTGATACTGAAGAAAGCCTGATATATTTTAAAACATTTATACTGATAAAGAGATGATATTTTGATGTTTGAGGTGACAGGGGCTTTCATAAGATATTTATAACCCAAAAATGATGAGAAAAAATCACTGATCATACACATATGGTACAGTGTATATAAACAGTACATCCCAAGTAACTAGAGGAATTGGTTATTCTCCTTTACTTAGCTAAAGGTAAAATCAGTTCAGGAAAATCCTTATTTGTACCTTTTAACTATCAAAATACTTTCTTACTATCCGCCTGAATTACGTTTCTCATTATTTAGCTTCCCTGACTGAATTACTCTTTTGAATTCTCTAACGTCCAATTAAATTACTTTTTTGATTTTCCTATTTTTTCCTATTTTTCTGTTGTCTAAAGAGAATATATCACCTTTTTTTTTTTTTTTTTTAAGTTAATCCATATCTGGTTTTCAGTAGTGGTCGATGCTTACCTTATAAAATTTTCTATGTATACTGCTGCTGAATCGAAGTACTTTAAAATACAGCCCACTGACCATTTTGTATGAATGAGTTTAATTCAGTGGTTTATTTACTTCGTATACATGATCTCATATCTCTGGCTGCCCCAGAAACTAAAAATATTATGTTCTAAAGCTTTTTATTTAAACTCGGAAGAGGGCAACCTATTGCCGAAACGTCAGCCAACAGAATCAAGTCTGTGCTGCATATCCATCATTCTGAAGTGCTCCTGCTTTCTGTGGAAGTTACCATACTTGTTTTCGAACTGAAATTCAGAGAATCGCTGGCATAGATAGCGATACTGTTCCGGGCTCTACTTAGAGGTAACACTGTTTCCTGAATGCTCCTGATTTCTTGTTTTTCACATACAAAATGAACGGCATGTATGCACCACCAACTTGACTATCTATGCACATACAAATGAAAAAAATCTAGACATGACTGCATGATAAAATAAATGCAGATGAAATAATGACAGAATGGCACGAAACCAAGAAAACAAAATAGCCCTGATGCAGATATTGACTGTGTAATTATTATGAGTGAGAGTAAGGTGTGTGTTTGTGTTCTCATTGAGGAGATTTCTTTTTCCATATGCTGGCTGTATTTTACTTTTCAAAACTTGCAGGTTCTTTTCTCTACCTCACCACATCAAGCTCCCTGCCCAGAAATATTTCAACCCCATGAAGACGTGTCATCAACATGCAATTACTCTGTACGCTCTAAGAGGTAATGCTTACATTAAAGAACAAACTGATACTAAATCCCAACCTCATTTATATGCAAATTCTGTTTAGAGGTCTCTTGCCATGCTCACAGTCAGACTTGGGTGAGGATATGTTTTCTGACTGCAGTACTTTCAGGCTATGAGGGACTACAGGGATTCAACTGAAGATTCGACTGGCTTTATGTTCATGATGACTGATGCTGCAGTCACTCCTCCTTGCCCTGTGTTATTAATATAGGAACAAGTCTCACCAAGAACTCATTATTAAGATTAGCTAATTGTTGTTCTTGCTGGTTTTACCATTTTGCCTTCCTATTTTCTGAAGATAAAAAAAAAAAAATTGTAACCTGTTGTAATCCTGCCTGTTAAGGATCCTCGTAATCCCCCAAACAAACCAGCTTCCTCTGAGCTTTGTTAAACAACTCAGAGCCAAAGAGAAGAGCGAGCCACTTTAAACTTTGCACATCATTTTCCCAAATTTGAAAATAATGATGACTTTAGTTTCACCTCCTGACCTATGCCTTATAATGGCTTTCTTCAGCTTTTTCTCCTCGCAGTCTGCTCAGCTAGGGAACTTACTTGTTCTCATGATCCTGCATCTCTCAGACTGCCACAGCTTTTTTCTACATCAAAGTCAATGAGCACAGTCAAGGTGAACAGAAAGTGGCAGCTGCAGTAGGAGATGATGTGCGCTGCCTGGCTTCTCTGTAGGCAGTGAGAGATAAGCAGTGGAAAAGGCAGGTGATTCAGTGCTACAACACATAATATTTAACCCAATGTACAGACTGAGCACTGACTAAATTAGATAGAGCACTACACCACAAAGAAACATTACATTTAACAATCTGAGAGTAAAAGCAATTCAGCATGCCAGTTTGGGCTCAGAGGATTCTTATAATTTCAATTTGCTTAATAAAGAGCAATTTTAAACATGTGGGCACTTAGAATGATTTCAATTTTACTATCTAAGAAAACAGGCAAGGTGCTAATAGATCAGGGGTCACCAATCTTTTTCAGACTGAGAGTTTCCTGAAGGGTAAAAAGTAATATGGAGGGCTACTCTTTTAAAATACTCTTCCCAATAGTAAAATTTGCATGGTTTATCTTTAAATAATGAATTATATGCATTTAATAGGCTACATATATGAGGAGACTGTCTATGTTTACTGATTACTGTTAATGATTCCTCACAAATATTATTAATGATACTTAAACCAAGTGATCATAGGAAAATACACACACACACACACACACACACACACACACACACACACACACACACACACACACACACACACACACACACACACACACACACAACTGTTATTCTCAACAATTAATCTGTTTCAACATTTGAAACTGGAAAAATTACATTTTTCAAATTTTTGTACAAGTATATTAGACTTTAAAGGTCTCAAACTCCTTTTTTGATGAGTCAACATCTGTAAACACCTGATTGGTCTGTAAAGGTCAGGGGTATTACATGACGCTGCAACCCTGATTGAGGCTTGTAGATGTGCATCAGTAACGTGTGTTCTCTGTTTGTTCTTAATGAAGTTCATATCAGAAAAGGCTGATTCATGCAGATAGGTTGAACAAAAAAGAACTGGCAACTTTCATAGCTGATGTGCACACGCCTTTGTACTTTTTGGGGTCCACATAGTGATCCCTGGTGGGCTTTGAGGTGAATGTCACTTTGTAATGTGAAAATGTCCATCTCAGCTGAGTGCTGCACTTACTTGCTCAGCAATGCAGGTCATGTCAACTTGCATGAAAATTTTTTAAATGAATGACACGCATGGCTCCAGCTTATCAGAGTAATCCTGTCTTCGAACTCTTGCCCAAGTCTATTTATGAGTTAACAGTACTTTCCTGCAGCCCAGTCCAAGTCCCCAGATGCAGAAGCATTGTCATTCAGCACTGAATGGAAAGTGCAGTGATTTCTTTCTCTGTAAATGCACATGGAAAATGTTCATCTTGGCCTTTCTTCACAACACTGATGATGTCAGAGACCATTGCCTCGCAGTTCAGATTCCCCGTGATGACCATTAGAAATGCAAGATCCAGTCAGTCCCCTGCTGAGCCATCAGATTTCAGTGTGTAGTAACAGGTCACCATATTCAGCTAACAGCTCCTCCATGACCGGAGTCAATACGTGATCAAAGCCCATTCACTTTTGCACATATTGCCTGATGGCGAATGATGCAGTTGTAATGTACAAATTTTGGGAAAGCGACAAAGCCTGTGTGAGAGCCGGTCGTTTTGGGAGCACCCTTTGTTGTCACAGACACCAGCTTTTCCAACAGTACCTTCACCATGTCGTAGATATCAACTCCCCTTGTTGTTTTCTTCAGGGACAGTAGTGTCGGGAGTTTCTCTTTCGTGGAGAAATCGCAGAACACCATTCAGACAAACGCCATCAGCTGCGCCGTACTGCTGGTGTCCAATGACTTGGTGCACAGGACGCCAACCACTTGTATGTATTCAGATCTCGGTCCAGGTGCTCTGTCAAGCTGACACTCTTCTGGCGAATATAGTTGCCTCCAGCTGGATGTCGGAAATAATGGAAATGACTTCGGGCCCATTGCTATCGTCTTGGAATAAGGTGTCTGCGATCACCATCATTTCTCCTTTCACATCACTTTCTGAAAAAGGTTTCCTGTTCTTTGTTCATAAATGTGTAGGTCTAAACTAAGCTTCCACTGTTCACCAGCCTAGTGAAAAAAGACTGCCTTTGACTCACAGGCTTTTTCTACCCATAATGAGCTAGCTGCTGGATAGCTAGCATTGAAGGTCTTGTGGAATGTATTGAAGTGCGCCTCAATGTTGTGCCGCTTTGCCTTCGCCACAAATGGGACATAAACTCTTTTATTTCACTGTTGCGAAGAGACACTCTTCCTCCCACTGCTCGTGAAAGTGGTATGTTTTTTTTCTTCTGCTGTTCTGCAGTTGTTTACGATGTTAACTGGTAATAGCCTAGTTAGCTCATCATTGTAGCTATGCTAGCTAGCTGGCATCATGCATGAGTGAGAAAAGGGGACGTATCACTTGTGAAATAACATCAAGCTAAACTTTGACCCCAGGCAGGGTCAAAATTATAATATATAAATAAATAATAAATTGATATTTTAAATATGTTATATGCGATGGTAAATTAGTTATTTTCTACATTGATGCAAATGTTATTAAAAAAAAAGATTTTTAGATCAAGCTTTACTGGTGACTCATGCTATTTTTAGAAAACCACGTACTCTCTGGCACCGTGTTGGCTACTCCTGTAAAAGATGGTAACCTGGTCAACCATCATCACATTCAGGCTTCCATAAATTACAATTAAACCACATCCACATACAGGGGGTTGTCACAATTACAGAACATTGTTCACAGTACGGTAGAGTTGCAATACCTTCTACCTTTGAATGTTGCAATGTTCAGTTTAATTTTTGATGCCGTAGTTTACATTATTGGAATATAATGTTAGTATTCCCTTTAATTTGTCTACCCCCTTTACATTAGCAATAACTGTCATTCGCGTTATTGATGAGAGTTTAATGAAAAGATTGATACCACTCAATTGTCTGCACGCCATTTATGAAGCTACCATCAACAGCTGGCCGTTTTTGTACGGACTGTAAAACTAAATTAAATTGTTTTTACACTTTGATTATTCTGCAGATTAGAAAAACAAGCTATAATGTGATAATAAGAGAGCTGTTTGAGGTGTTGGGGGACAGATTTCGGCGATGCTGGTGATAGCTTCACGTTTATAGCACAGTTAGTGGTATCAGTCTAATCATCTAACTGTCAACTAATTGCTGCCTGCCTGTGCTACTTTGTGTTGAAATGAGAATACAGTATGCACCCTCTCAGCTCTTATTCCAGTGTTCAGAATTCATTTTTATTGTAGAAATTTGACTAATTTAATAAAGGAAATTGGGAGGTTTTGAAAAACAGGTTCAAAGAAATTCCTCAGACTGAAAGCCTCAGGAAGCAACCAATTCCGAACCGTGCTGCTGAAGTCTGTCTCAGACTCTCATTTTGTCTCTCTCATTAAAGCTCTTTTTAACTCTTTTTTGATGTCACCTCTCTCTCTCTCTCTCTCTTACTCCTTCCTTCTCTCATTCTTTCTATCCCTTATTCATTGTATGTCACCCTCGATAATAGTGTCAGATCAGTGCCCAAACTGTAACTGTCTTTCTCCCTTCCACTTCTGTATATTCCTCCTCATAGCACTGCATTAGAGCTGGCCTTCTGGACAGTCTACATCATATTAACCACATACAACAAGATCTCTGTATCCAGTCTCTCCTGTAATTGAATTCTATTAATATCCTTTTGGCAGCCATCTGTGAAGCGATAATATTGTTCATTTTTCATTTTTCTTGGGTGGGTGAGGTTTCATGGGTACGGTAACTGAGGGCAGTTGTGGTTAGATGTAGCTGCTGTAGGCATTGAACTGATGCAGTGGTTTGTGTGGCTGCAGGGCTGACCGTCTCGCGGGGATTCGGCTGTTTGCATCATGGCTCCTCTGGCGTGAAGTCTTGATGCTTTTTTCCAATGGGGATTTTGTCACAGTTATTCACAGGCAGCTTTATGACAGCAACACGAAATAACATGCAATCATGTTGTTGAGGGGAGGGGGGGGCACGAAATCCAAATGTAGTTAAGCGCATCTGGCTGCAGCTGAACAAAACAACCGGGAGAAAGATTTTGTGCAAGTGGAGATGGTGACCTTGGGATGAGCTCTGGAAGAAATAGCTGAGCTGGGGCCCCAGAGTGCTGAGGTGAATATGGAGTCCTGTCAACATGAGGAATGTCGTCGAGCTGTTGTCTGATAATGAAAGAAGCCATCATTCTTCAGAACATCAAAAACAATGCCACCACGGAGCCTGTACCCTAACAACCTGAAGAAATGAACCACCCAGAGATGTATGCTTTTCACATCTCTGGTATTAGCTTTTTGACATTTATTGAAACAATGCCAAACGAAAGGACTGAAATACAACTGATCATGAGACAACAGAGCTTTCCATTAAAGTTGATTATTAATGGTCAATTTGGCATTTGCTGTAGCTCAACTACCCCCAGGCAGTGCAGCTGTTTATTAGAGGTGGGGGCTGGGTAAGAACTGAACATAATGCTGTTTAATTGAACTGCATATGCATTTCACGCCAGTAAAATATCACAATTTACAGTTATGGTTCCTTTTCAACTGCTTAACTGCTGAGGTAAATCTTAG
Organism: Xiphias gladius; assembly: GCF_016859285.1. Lineage (NCBI taxonomy): Eukaryota > Metazoa > Chordata > Actinopteri > Istiophoriformes > Xiphiidae > Xiphias > Xiphias gladius. The sequence continues at coordinate 8,214,721 of NC_053400.1, read as the reverse complement.
TGTGGGGAAAGCAACTGCTTGCAAACATGTTAAAAATCAGTGCAGTTAAAATCAGTGTCATCCTGCATACTGAGGCTAGCTTTTTTTCTTTGCAGGCAGTGACATAGAGTAATAACAGAAATTTGAAGGATCGAAAAACCATCAGGCTCAATCAGAAATGTATAGAGATAAGTGACAGTGACATTATTCAGAACAATCTAGTGATGGTGAGAAAGGGGAAAAGTGTAGCAGAAAAAAAAGCTATTTTAAGATCACAATGCAGGAGTCAAATCTTTTTTCAGTACAGAAAGAGGTGGAAATTGAACAGTAGAGGAAACAGGAAATCCCAACCGTGAAACTACAGTATCTTTCCGATGCAATAAATGCTCAGCACGCTCAGCTCTTAAACTGAGTTCCATGAATTCCGTTTTGGACAGACTTCCAGAGCTACGAGACATCCAGCCATTTATCAGGCTCACAGAAGACGAGCGAGTATCCGCAGCGATAGTGCGGAGGCTGCAGATCAAACACACAGCTGGTAATACTGAGCTTTGGCGTTGGCCATGAGAAGCACAATGGGACAAAACTGAGAGGCGTTAAACAGTATTGAAACGTTTGGAGCCCTTCCTTGCTGCCCAAGCCTCTGACATTGACTTATGGTGACACCCTCCAGCCTGTTTTGCTTAGACAGTTAAATGACAAATGGTCCTGCCTGTCAGCCAACATCTGTTATTCATCTGCAGCAGGGACTGGCACTGCCAGGCCAGCAGGCTGTATGGTGCTGGCCTGGCAGTGAACTTTAAAGCCAACCTCCTACAGCTCAAGTCACAAAATTATAGACAATCAGCAACCAAACACTGATATCTGGGCTCCTTCAACCAAACTTGCAACCAATTCTTAATGTCCATTTGTTTCATCAACAAGTGGAATCAACTAGACTGAACAACAAGTAGAGAGAACAAACCTTTCATTATTCCAGGGGGAAAATTGTGTTGAGCTGGAAATAATTCTAAAATAAAATAATCAAATTAAACTGTCTTTAAAGTATGATAAAACACAGTAAGATGATAATAAATGTTGCATGTTTTAAATATAAAACATGCAACTCACAATTTCAGCATAAGGAGCTGCTTTTTATGTGGTTTATGTATAACATTACAATCATCAGCCTAAATTATGAAGTGAGGCATTCCATCTGGCCTTGAGACCCTGTAGAGATGTCCTAATTACTCAAATGCTCAAATGAGCTGTCTAATGTAGCTTCACACAGAATATAAATGCATGAGAAAAATGATTGCGTCACTGTGATGGTTTTAAAATACCAGCAGTGCAACTTAGCAAGAGAGAGAAGAAACCTCACCAAAAATGTGTGGGTATACAAAATTAGTGAGACAAATTTACAAATTACCAATGATTGGAGAAAATGTACCTATGAGATTAAACTGAATAATGCCAACATGCTGTCTGATGTGATGTTCAGTTTTTTCCTCATGAAAAGAGAAAAATTACTCATCTTAAACAGTGGAACAAATTCCACATTCTGCTTTCCTCTCCGCTGAATGACATAGCTAAAATATATCCTCTGATCGTGGAATGAAATGTTAAGTCAAGGTTAAATGACCAAGTGTTTGTGCTGTATTCTGTTTGGACGCTCTGTAATGCTCCGTTTCTTCAGTGATTATGGATAGTAGGAGAGCAGCGGCAGTGTTTAGGGACTGTTATCTGCCGCCTCTTTTCATTTATGATGGTTTTATAATGCTCTCTCCTTCATGGATCAAACTCTCACAGGCAGTATACCGTACAATGCCGCATACTTTATTATATTCAACAACAGAGGTTAAACACACAGTACACACTGCTGTCCTTGAAGAGCCTAAATAAGCAGCAGTGTATATTGTGGTTCCACAGAACATCCAAAAATGATCTGTTCTGCTTGAGGCTGCATTAGACACAATTGGGTCTGTAAAAGAGAAGAAGATCGTATTTTTCCGAGACAGTAGATTCACCTCATTTAACCAGACGGGATTCAGGTGTTGGATAGCTCCCTATGAAGACTAAGTCTGTTCTTTACCATGAATTCATCTTTGCAGAGCCAGCCAATGACTTTCATAATTCTACCTTTGTGGTGGTGGCCTGAGAAGGTTCGACAGGTACTTTATTTGGTTGAAAGATGTCAGTTTTAGTTGTAACCTGGACAAAATATCGGGGATTCAGTGGCTTTACATTGTGGTTCCAGAAGACGTTTCTCCACAATCATCCGTGAAATCATGCAGGATTTGAAGCTGGAAATAAGACAAACAGTTGTAGAATTATTTTAGAGCAATAAAAAGCCTTTTTTCCATGCAAGTGTTCTGCTTCATTTTCTGCAGAACTACACAGCACAGTGTTGTCAGCAGCATTAGCAGTAGACAAAGCAGCCAAAATGTTCTTCTCCCCATCCACGTTCTCCAGCTCTTCCTGAGGGATGCCACAGTCTTTTCAATCTAGATAGGATGTGTAATTCCTCCAGCGTTTTCTGTATCTACCCCAGGGCCTTCTCCCAGCAGGACGTGCCTGGAATACCTCCAGCAGAAGGCTCCTGGGAGGCTTCCTGAGCAGATCCCTGATTGACCTCTGCTGGCTACTTTCAAAAGAGCAGAAGGTCTATTCCGAGTTCCTTCCAGATACCTGAAGTCAACACACCGTCTCAGACACCCTGCGAAAAAAAGTTTGTTCTGTGTCATTCTCTATCCCTCTCTCCCTCTCATTTCCTGTCATCTCTTTGCTGTCCTCTCTCAAATAAAGGCACAAAAAATGCCCCAAGAAATACTGAAAAAGAAAAGACAGAAATCTAAGATATTCATGAATTTAATTGTTTAATCATCATTTCTTCTACAAATTAATTAAACACTAATTTACTGTTAATGGGCCAAATTAAATTTGCAGGAAAGACTTTTCTGTGTTTTTACAAAGATATTTGCAGACATGATATTACTTTATTTCTGCACAATGAAATGTTTTAGACTTTGAAAACATCTCCTGTTGGCACTTTTGAATGCTAGTGTGAAGACTTTTTTGAAGACTTAAGTACAGCTATTGTCTTTTCTTGTGTCAGAAGTGAAACTTTGGCTTGGTTAACATGCAGCATAGTGGTTTGTCCATAGTTAGCACAGTTCACATTTTTTAAAAGAATATCTGACATATTTTAAATATGAACATTTTTCAGTTTTAAAAACATGCCACTTACTTAAAAGTTTAACATGAGAAGTTAAACGGATAGTGTCATTGTGATGCTGCTAGGTCTCAAATCCGCTAGGCTTATTGCTTGAGATACACTCAGCAGATCCTAAACTCATGTCTTGAAACTTAATATGCTGTAAATGTCCTGCAGAGTCTTGGCAAAACAAAAAAACATACTGCCATGACACAAACTACCATATTTACATTGGAAATTCAACTGTGTGAATTCCCAGTTCATCAGCATAACAAACATCCATTAAAGGGCTTAAATATTGCAGATTGATCATTTATTGTGTGAGTTGATGCTCTTATTTGTGTTGTGTGAAATTGAGAGGTACAAGCCGTTAAATAAAACAATTTAAAACAGAAACACATTTGTCTTATTTGCCTAATTTGCAATGTGGGTTTAGAATAAAGAAAAGTATCCCATCACCCCGATAAAGAATTTATTGCTTTTTACTATTTTCCAAGTGAAATTCTGGAAGGAAATCTTCTCCAATGCAAAGAACGTTTGAGGTAGTGGCAAAAGGTGATTGAAGAAAAAAAAAGGGGGAGTAAAAAGAAACAGAACCCTTGATGCCTTCAGAGCGTTACAGGGTGTCGGAGGGGTCACAGTCACAAAGCCCTGAAAATTGTATCTGAGGAGAAATTTATTTATTTATTAATTCTGAGAGGAATAAGGTCCAGGGTGAGAAAAATTGAATATTTCTCTTTTTTTCTTCAGCGCTGGGCTTCATGTCTCAGTCTGTCTGAGGCTACCGCAGTTTTCCCGCTTCGCTGACTCGTTAATGATGTGGTAAAGACAGGTATGAAACCAGTTAGATGAACTCTGTGAGGCAGAAACACGGCATCATCTGCAGTGAGGAAACATTAGTGTCATGTTTTGCATGTTATGAAGCTGGACAGGAGGCTCATGTTAATCTTTTTTGCTGCATGATTGAAACAGAAGTTCCTCGTCTGTTTAAACACGTGACTGCTGCGACTGGTTTTCTCCTCCTGTAACACTGACAGGAGGAGACAAAAGATGGACCTAGGACTCTTGCATTGGTCTCTACACCTATCATGTTGTATTTGTTTACCTGTTTGACCCTCACATTACCTCAGATGCAACTCATCTAATTTTTGACATGACTTGTGGATGAGATCATATTTGCTTAATTTTATCAATTCAATTTTATGGATATTGTAAGATGGTGTATAGAGGTTTGTTTAAATGTCTGTAACTGACATACAATGTCTTGCTACTAGTCACGCTTTGGTGAAACAATCTATACATACACCTATTGTTTTTTTCTATTAAAAAAAACATTATGCTGTTTGAGTTTCTGCGTATTGTGCACAGAAAAGAGTTCAATATACTTCGAGTGAACTGGTTTGCATGAATTGTCCTCTGAACACGTACTTCTATATATGTAAAGACCATCATAGAGGGGTGAGGCACAATAAATGGTACAGATGCAGATAATGGTGCGCACTTTTGGACAGTCTTTTCTTGAAGGAACTCATGGTGTTGCACTTGTTTGTACACACAAAAAGTGATGGATGTGATGGTGTGAATAACCAACTGGCCAATGACTGCATAAAGTGGGTGTGAATGTGATTGTCTGATTTGAAGGCCGGGCTAGCCGTTTCCTAGTCTTTATGCTAAGCTAAGCTAACAGGCTGCTGGCGGTACCCCCATCTTTATCGTACAGACCTACAAAGGCAAATAAGAATATTTCCCAAAACATCCAACAACTCCTATACATAGTATTAGTAATAGTAGTTGTAATCATGTAGCAGTAGTGGTAGTAATGGTACACTTTACAGTATGGTACACAAAAATGCTAGTAGATACTGAGGAACGAATGAGGAACAATTCAGGAATGACCTGATAATTAATAAATCGTTAATAAGTAGTTCCCGAAGAACTGAATTGAGAACTATATAGTAGATAATAATGAGTCTCTAGAGAATAGATGGGGAAATACTATATTATTGAATCATTAGGTAATGAATAGTTCATAATTATCTGTGAAACTAAGCAACTTTCTTCATAAGTCGTTCCTGATTAACTCTGAATCGGCCACTGAGAGGCACAAGTCATTTTGACTCTTTCATTATTCATTACTTCATCATTAATTACTCGCTTTGTACCCTTGATAGTAAAGTGATATATCATACCGAGTAGTTGTGTGTTTTTGTTGGGGAATTCACAGTAGGTTAGTTCTTAATAACAAACCAGAGACAGGATCCCCCAAGAAATATTTAGGCCTAATCATCATACTAAAGACCAAATATATATCAATATTCACATCTGTGACAATATTCACATCTGTGACAATATTCACATCTGTGACTTACTGGCTGCATTAAAACCTGTGAGTCAGGGTGTAGCTCTCTAGCTTCAAATGAAGACCCAGTGTGTGTGAAGTCATGAAAAAGTAGTAGAAGGCATTTTATATGCCAAACAGGATGGCATCAGATTAAACCCTGAGCTTCTACTTCCTGTTTACACACTATCCCGAAATGTAAGTGGATGCTGAGGTGTATGTTTGCATACGTAGAGCTGTGTTTACATAGAGGCCCTAGGTCAGAGGTCCTCGGAGGGTGTCTCAAAGTTTGGAAAAGGAAGTTAATGCTTTGTGACTGAAACCATATGTTGACAGTTTTTAGGATAACAATTGCCTTATTTAAGAGTCGGTGGTCAAGGCGGATTTTCAGAGTGGTTCATTGGCTTCACACCCTCTCAGGAGCACATCTGCAGATGCTTGACTTGACGCTGTACTTCTTTGTAATAAACCTTTATATGCAATCCGGGCGGTGTCAGCGGAGTCTCCTTCATCCTCCTCACATCATCAACACCATCTAATAAACTACAATGCAAAACTGGAAAAAATGAACAGTTGTCCAGTTGTGAGCCACTGTCGTTGCTTCACTGTTGAAGAGCTGATGTCGCTTCATGGAAACTGGTGAAATCAAGGAGGGAGGACTGACTGAAGGACCAGCGGCTCCCTGTGGTTTGACTGATGGGGAATAAGCTTCAATTTTTTCTAGTTAACCTGATTGTAAATAATATGTATTACAATACCATTTTAAGTTAGCTTAGCATCTTCTCTAACAATATGGCATATGGCATGTGGATGTGAGTATTAATGTATGTGATCTGACTGTAATGATTAAAAAATGTCTGGTGTGTTATTAAGGAATTCATTGTAAATTCCTGAGAAAAAGTGAGTATCTACTTGTTAGTTTAATACGATGATACTTTACTTCAGTAACTACTCAGTGTAATTTTCCACTTTTCTTGGGGGTTCACAAACACAGTAGCTAACTATTGGGAACTAAACCTAGTGGGTAGGCTGAAGTGACTACGAGAGACCCATATATATTGTAGTGGTTGCAGCTGTGAGGGGTGGGCCTTCCAGGTGGGAGCGTGTGATTAGTTCTCCTCTGCCTGAGATGTGGTCAGGTGACCTTCTGGTGGGGACTTCTGACACTAATGATTAAGTAATTAGGGATAATGCAGTCATTACTAGCTCAGAGTTACTCAGGAACCACTTATGAAGAAAGTGGTCACAACTCAAATTCACAGATAATTGTGGACTAATCATTACCTAATGATTCATTAACACGGTATCTCCTAGTCCCTTCTCTAGTAAGCTGTCATTATCTACTATATAGCCCTCCATTCAGAATCTCTTCTTGAATGTGTCCTTGTCAAAATATGTATCATATGTGAATGCAGCTTTGAATGTCTTACCTTTAAACATAAAGTCGTGTCGTGACTGGCTCACACATAATGAAATGAGTTGAGTCAGTCCCCCCTCTGATATGGTCTCATCAAAATTTGAACACAAAGTCAGAGTACTTTGTTTCATCATATAGGACAGTGTGTCAAAGCTGGGTGGCTCCAGACCAGACTCAGAGAAGGAGCAGGTGGTCGGTGGAGTGTTAATGGAACACATTCAGGTGAGGCGAAAGTGTGGTAAAGTTCTTACAGGATCCTGTTAATAAAGTTATTTAGTAGTTTGGTGTTGTTTGCAAACAAACACATTATTTTCTTTTTTTGTTTAGAAAGGATTTCAAGCAAAACAGACTCCTCATTGAGGATTGCCGTTGGAACATGTCCTTTTCAGTCTGTAGCGGATCATTTTTTATAAATCTGATGTAATATATGCATAGGGAAGAGTTGGTAAAAATGTAAAAAACTGACTATTACATTTTATGCAACTCAATCCTCTTGAATTTTACTCAGTTTAATCAAGTATGATGTTATTTATAAGCTGACTTGAATAAAGTTGGTTGAACTAATTTTCCTGGCATGTTTTTGGTTGGCCCTGCTTAACTTTTAGTTTTACAGTTATTTATAAAAAGAAATTCAAATAACTTACAATGACTGTGTCTAAAATGTTGCTGCATTTCTTTTTTAGTTTTATCTAAGTAAACCTTTTTTTTAAAGTTTTTACAACATACACCTTTAGATTAAAATTGCAAATACCAGTCAAAATATTGCTTCAATAAACATTGTAGACTTGTTAATAAAAATAATGATAATATGCAAGCTACAATTATGCATGCTTGAATGGATACATTCAAGTTACAGCAATCTCAGGATTTTTTTTCTAATATACTGATTTTTGATTTGATCTGAAATGAAATAAATAAATAAAAAGTTATACTGTTTATATCAAATGAATAAAACTGATTCATTCTTCACATTTGGGTTTTGCTGTAGTAGCCGAAAGGAGTTTGACTTTTTTGGCCAAACTTTATTTTAATCAATGCTGTTGTTTTGGTAAATCGAAAATGAATACACAGATTTAACAAATTTCTCTCCATCAATTTCAAAAGTGCTTTAAGTTCACGGAGTTCCATATCATTTATGGTAGTTCAGTGAAATAATCCTTACAAGCCTACTTCTTTTATTTAAAGGCTGGAGATCTAAGTTATCCTTACTGGAAATATTCTGTCAGCAAATCCACTTCAGAGAAAATAGAGAAATGTATATGGATGGTGGCTTCAATGTGCACAATAATGCCACTGCTGCAAAAATTTTAGACTTTGCACCAGCAACTTTTAATAGTTATGTCAAAATAATTTGGAAAGGAAAAATATTTTTTCATATTATTTATGAAATTATATAATTTTTATTTGCACGTTTACTTATAATATCAATGTCCCGACAGCTCTGATGGGACTGGACTTGTCCTGAGGACGGTTTCTATGTCCCAGATGTTTTTACTGGATAAACCTGGAATCTTTGTGTAGCAGGAAAAATCCTGAAGAACATATACAGATAAATCTGATGGATCTTGTCGACATGTAGAAAATTTTAAATGATTAATGAAGATACCAAGATTGTGCCAGGTGTCTAAAATGCGCACAGCTTTCGCAATCTGGAGATGCACGTATCGCTCCTGTTGCTTGGCAAAGCTGAGATAGAGTTTGAGAAAAAATCCAAAATACCATATGAAGAGTTTGTAATAAATGAGCTTGTAATGTAGATTTGATGTCAAAATGTTGCAAATGTCTGCTCAGACATATCCAGCCCATAAGGATCTGCTCATCTCAAGACTGAGACCAAAGTTGTACCGGACAAGTCTGACTGAAGACGCAGTAGGAGCTGTACGTTTTGTCATATTGAGATATGGACTTGATCTCAGCTCTTTTACACGTTGATTGAATGAGACTTTAGATCACAGAGGTGAGATGTGCCTGTGTCCACAAAATGGATGTCAAAGGTTCCATGGTTGCCATGTTTGTCTCCAGGTGCATCATTTCTCTATGATCATCATTTTAAAACAAACAATACTTCCAATGCTCATGAAAAGTTTTTCCAAGTTTAACTCCAAGATTTCTTCAAAATTCACACTTCTACTAAGGACTTCTTACATCCTGACAAGAGCTAAAGACTCACTGAGACTGACGAAAGCGACAAACCAAACTTCCATCATGAAAAATGTGAGATTTGACGACTCTGAAAGTCTGTGGTGTTTTCTATGTATTTTACTGTGGAGACTTTCGGAACGCTCAAAGTTCACTGATGCGTTGCAACAGGCTCTGCCAGGAACTCTTCCCCCACCCCGGGGGTCACAAGCTACAGAAAACATACCGAAATGGCTCCGGATTAATACACTGTTGAGAAAAGAAGTAGCTGACCTGGACCTAGGTATAGGCTAGTCAGTACTGAACTGTACCTGCTCCATTCATCTAATCATAGACGCAGTAAATTACTAAGATGCAAATAAAATAATTAAATCCCCGTCTAAGAAATAATAATGTAAAATCATATATATCACACATTTAGATTGTATATAATCCAGCTCCCAGCTGGGGTAGATAGTAACATTGTAAATCTGAGTGGAGGCATAAGTACAACTCTGAAGTACTCGAACTTAGTATATGATTCACAGCAGATGTGTGATGTTACATTTTCAAACCTTATATGGTAAAACCTTGGTTTGGAAATTACTTTACTTAAACTACTTTTATTGGACACTTATATTTTCAATTTAATTTGAAGATTTTAGGTCCAAAACATTTGATCAACATATAAAATATGACTGATATTTAAAGACTGAACTACCTATCAGTTTGTATGGTAGTTAGAATGAGCTCAACCTCTGCCAACTACAACATTCAAATTCTTGTCAGAAGTTACGTATCAGTGCTGATAAACTAATGATCTAACACGTAATAATATAACACTGACAACAGCAACTCAGCTGCATAATTAGTACTTTTACTTTCGATACTTTGAATACATTTTGCTGGTAACACCTCTGTACTTTCACTTCAGTAACAGTGTTAATGTACGACTTGCTTTAACTGAACGCGTACAGCCTCATTCTAGCGTGTGTGTATAATTACAGTGTGATGTGCCCATGCACCCCAGAGACCATAACTATTGGAGGACGAGGAGAATCTCTGCTCGCCAGGCCGAGGGTGCAGGGAATCACAGACCCTGCAGCAAGTGTCCATGCTGTGGAAACGACCAGCTTAGACATTAGACTCATTCACTATTTGAAATTTCTATGAAGATTCACATTTCATTTTTAATTAAGTTCATTTTTATTGTTCTTGAAGTGAAACTCTTTTTGCAGCGTGAACAACTAGGGAAGTTGGATTTGGTCCAGAGGCGTCAGTCTGCCATCCCACCTGCTGACCTGCCATTGGTTTCACATGTGCCCCGAAGCCCGCAGTCTTCCAGTGCTAAAGACCAGCTAACCTCCACTGTTATAAACCAATCTCAGGCCTGTAAAGATACACAACCGCTCAGTGGAGGAGTACCAGCAAATCTACCATGAAGTGGTAGATGATATGCTAAGGGTGTTCGGTCAGATCTTTATCACTTTTTTCACATCACTTAAAAATCTCACTTGTTCTATAAATAAGCTTTTTAATCACATTTATGATTACTATTGTTTAATTTGTGTTTTTTCCACTCCTCATAGGTACAAGAGCGGCCGAGTTCGTCCATACAGTTTACAGCTCGGACGTAGCATCGAACAGAAGCTGTGGGAGAGACTGGATCGTCCCATGATTACGACGCCACCACCTAAATCATCTGCCAGGACACAAACAACCTCTGCAAGCCAGGTGAACTGCCATGTTCCACCCTCCACCTACCAGCCTCCGCGGAGTTCAACTCTGCCTTCTTACTACGGCAGCCATCTGCTGCTCTGATCTCCACCTGCACACAGCTGCAAAAATATGCTCCACCTACAATCGATTTCAATCACTATCTGCAGCCTCTACCATCTAAATGCAGCCCCAAGCTCCACCCTCAGTTTGGTTAAATAACTAGAAAATGTTGTTCCACCTGTAACTTTTGCCAACATCCAACTACATCCTCTGCCAGCAACTTCCACTGCGGCCACCACCTGCAGATGTTTGGAAATAACTGCAACCTTATTCTTCCACCTCCAGCTTCTGTTACCATCCTGCAGTTGAGGCCTGAACCTCCACCGACAGCCTCTGGCAGCAGCCTTTAAGTATCTCCGCCCGCAGGTTCGGGCAGACAGCTGAGGCCTAATCGCCAACTACAGTCTTTGCTGGGAACCTTCAACTTCCTCCACCTGCAGGTTGTAGCAGACAACTGAGGCCTCAACCTCCACCTAGAATCCATGCCAATATCCTCCAACTTCCTCAAACTGTACATTCCGGCAAAAAGCTGCGGCCTAAACCTCCACCTGCCAGCAACCTCCAGCTTCATCCACCTGTATATCCGGGAAGACAGATGAGGCCCTAACTTCCACCTACAGGATTTTCCAGGAACCTGAAGCTTCCTCCATCTGCAGATTCTCACAGAGAGCTGAGGCTTGAACCTCCACGTGCAGTCTCTGTAAGCAACATCAGCTGGGACCTCCCGCTGCAGATTTTTAAAGAGGGATGAAACCCGATTCCTTCAACTACAGTCTCTGCCCGCAACTTGCATATTCCTCCCAGCCTCCACCTACATCCTCTGCCAGCAACTTCCAATGCGACCTCCACCTACACATTCTCGCAGACAGCTGCAACCTAATTCCTCCACTTCCGGTCTTTGCCAGGAACCTGCAGCTTCCTCCATCTTCACATTATGGCAGACAACTGAGGCTTGAACCTCCACCTACACTCTCTGCCAAGGACCTGCAGCTTCCTCCACCTGCAGATTCTGGCAGACAGATGAGGCAAGGACCTCCACCTTCCGCCTTTGTAAGCAACATCCACTGTGACCTCCGCCTCAAGATTTTTACACACAGCTGAAACCTGTTTCCTCCACCTACAGTGTCTGCGAGAAACCCGCAGTACTGCAGATCTGCAGATCTGCAGACCTGCACTCCCTGTTATTTTATTCTTCAGGTTCCTTGTTGCTTTGGACAAACTAGCAGAAACAATCTAAGCTGTGTCTAAGTAAAATAATAACACATTTCTAGTCCTTTCATTGGTTCCATTTTGTATCATCTCACGGCAAACATCAGATGGTTTATCATTGATCATCCGAAACATCATCAAACTGTTGCAGGTTCCATTTATGGTGAAGTTCAAGCTGTGTAACCTGCATGACATGTCCCCCGAAGAGCTCCTAGAACACTATGAAGAAGCAGAGGTAAGTCACACATTAGTAATTTTTAATACATTTAACTATCTAAATAACTTTTTAATGTTCTTTAGAAATGATCAATCCTGGTTTGAGAGAAATTAATGCTTATTTTATAACTCCCTTTTCCAGCAAGTCATCTGCAAAGCTATGTCACGATCTTGTGGATGTGGCCATTTCCAGCATCTTCTCCTTGAACATCAGTGGTGACTCCTAATCTGCTTCTTCTTCATTTTATTCCTCCTTTCCATCTTCTCCACCAACTTCTGCTCATCTCAACAACTGAGAGCGCTTCTTCATGTGGTTCCTTTCACTCGAAACCAAGCTTTCAGTCCGTCCTAACAAGTGCCTGACCTCTGACCTCTCTATTACAGGGAGGAAGGAGAAAAGAAAACTCCTTTAAGGGAACCGGTAAATTATTAGCCTACGGTATTTTGTTATTAACAATATTTCAATTGAAAATATTTTTGGTGTTTCATTTAGCGAATAGTAGTGCATGTTTGTGTGAAAGCCTGTATTAGCATCTGTCCTCATTCAAACCCCCATGGCACCTTTTTCACCAGATACTATGTATGTGAAGAAGTGGCCAGATGTGTGTTTTATTTCGGATTTGTTAAAGAAAGACTGTAATTCTAAAGTGTTGCTAATAAATGTTTTACATGAACAATTGAGATTTTAAGATGTTTTTTTTTAATCATTAAAAGTCCCTGGAACACCATGAAATCAACCTTCCTTGACACAATGAGGGAAACAAAAGATTTTTTTAAGGTTCTAATTTATAACTGATGTATTACCAGTAGCCCATGCCACAAACAGTCGCCCCACCTACTGCTGAGCAATATGGAACATATAAAAAATATTTTCTCCACATTGTTTAACAGAAATTTGAAGAAATTTGAGATTTATCCAGTTCACCTTAAACAAAAAATAAAATAAAAATAAAAATATAACAAGAAAATATTACCATTAAATACTGACTTATTGGTTTCCACTCAGGATACAACATGACAGGTCACTGCATCTTTGGCAATGTCAGGATACATTTTTTTCTTATAATCTGATTTTTAATTTGATCTGAAACGAAATAAATAAATAATGAGATAAATATATCAAATGGACAAAACTAATTAATGTGCATTGTACATCCTTTAAGACAGGGTTTTTAATTATTCAGTATGCACACCAGATACAAAACAGGCAAACTACATCGAAACTGGGACAAGCCCTATCAAAAATAATATAGCACAGTATTCATCAATTTAATTAGTCTCATATTTAACTTTTATTGACTTTATTTAACCATGTTTAACAATAAGCCTGCTGACCGAGAAAGCAGCATCATGGCTAGCATACAGATTCAGAAAAGCAGAAGGCCATTAGGAGAAGCAGGACTCCATATAAATGTCCAGACTCTTAGACATCCACTTTCTTTCTTTATATATAGCCATCTGCAGACGTATTACACATTCACAAATACACACTTACATTCTGTAAATTTAAATATTTTTTCATGATATCTGATATCCTATTACAGCATTATAAATTCTGAAATCATAGTATCTCCCACATTCCTTCATTTCATTAAAAACTGAAATCACATAACAGACAAATAACTAGCAGAAAAGGTATAAAAAGCCCTTAAGAGGCCAAGACTAAATATGGGTAAGATACAGATGCTAGTCTTTTTTTGTTTAGGCTACTGTTTTATTTATTTATAGTAAAAGAATTAAATATTTCATTTTTGGTGCAACTTTAACAGGATTTCTGGCTCTGGTGATGTTTCTGGCCTTGTCTCTGTGTTTTTTTGTTTGTTTGTTTGTTTGTTTTTTACCATGTCTTCCACTAGAGCTGTTTGGTTGTTTCATACACACACACTACAAGTGAATTCCGAGCTCCAACATTAATCAGACCATGACTCTGCTTTTCTCTGACTCCCTACAAGTACAAAAGACTTTCCCAGCCCAGTGGATGGGGTCCTTCAATACCATCTTAGACTTCACAGATACTCATTCCATCTTAAAAAACAGAGATACACATCAGGACAATAACTGAATTGGATATTAGTCATTTCATGTCACTCACCACTACTATGATGGAAGTTCCCTCTTTTATTTCACCAAGAAATCAGAACCCTTATTTGAGGATATTTATATATTGCATAGCTGACCAGAAAAATTGTTCCAGTGTGGTGTGGTGTGGGAGTATTTAAGTAAACAGAGATGCCAGTCAACAAAACTGGTTTCAGTCTGATAGAAGCAACTGCTAACCCACCTTACCCACCCACAGAGAGTTTTATTTTCCTGTGTTGGTCTAAATGGTCACTGTTACCCTTTCATTAATCCAGATCTGCATGAAAAACTGGATATATACAGTATTTATGGGGATATAGTCAAAATTTAATCCACAAAATAAAAAATTTCAATCACACTGAAAACTCTCTTTTCTCTCTTCTTTCTTACCATCAAACTGCTTAAACCTCTTGCATATCTTCCACTCTAGCTTGGTCAGTGAACATGGAGTCTACAGTCCCATATTGGTCCCATGACATATAGACCAATTCAAGGATCTACTTATTTGGTGATCAGCTGCCTGTATAAGGAATGCCATTAGAAAACGTAGCTTTCCAAGACAAAGGCCCAAGAAAACATCTTCTTCAGTCATTTAGAGCAATTTATTTTCATGTGAGGTGAATGGGAGTTATTTCTTTACCCAATCATCATCATTAATAGTGTGGCACCTTTCGTTACAATGTTACACAGTGCTGCATGGATGAAAGCAATAAACATTAGAAAACAAAAAACAAGTAAAAGTGTGAGTAAAAATATCAGCTAAAACAAGCACCAATTAAATTACACAGTAAGAATAAATAAAATCAGGGAAATAAATCCACAATTTTAGAACTTTTTATGACAAATCTTTACCTTTTTAATAACTAAAAAAGTGAAGCAGAGATCCGAATCTCTTTGAGACAGAGCTAGCTAACCTGAGATGCTCGAGGCGGTATTCCAAAATTTTAGGCTATGAAAAGGTACATATGGGGTCAAAAGGTCACTGATATAACATGACGCTTTACATAAGTGGCTTTATAAGTTAACAATAAAATATTTCAGTGAATTTTAAAAGTAACTGGGAGCCAGTAGAAGGCAGCTGTGCCACGCCACTGCAATTTGTGCCAGCTGTAAATAGTGTGTGCTGTTTTGTTGCAGTAATATTTTCCCATCTTTCCCGATTAATTTCTAGGAAATTTTGAGAGATTCAGCAGTGAATGTAAAACAGGCAGGTCAGCGGAACTAAACAGGTAAGGCCTAATACTTTGGTGGGAGGTAGAGCAGCGAATCATCACCATAGCACAGGAAGGCGACATTATGTTGATGAATGATGTGGCCCAAGGGCTGAGTATAAATAGAGAAAAGCACTGGGCCTAAATTAGGGACAAAAGTCTGGGACTGCTTTCCCATTCAAGTGAACGGGAAAGCGGTTTCATATCTGTGCGTTTATCAGGATTTGGCTCTATTCAGAATCTGCCCATGAAGTAAAGATCCTCGATCAGAATGGGTTGTGAAGGTGTTGAGCATGACACACACTTTTTCCCACAGGACCATCCCCTGTGTTTTACTGAAGCCTTGTCTGCTTGAATCCAAGTCTGATGCCCCTTCTGACAAAAATTATTTAACAGTCCTTCATTTTAAGTGCCTTGGGCTTTCTGTCTCAACTTGTCCTGTTAAGCAAAGCCTCAGTGTCAGGGGAGTTAAGACTGAAATTCACTTTGCAGCAGGGATATAGAGAAGGATAAACCCATCTAAACTCAGTTTACTCACCTTTTGATTTGTAGAATAGGGCTATTTCCATCTTGTCCGACACCAGTCATTTCAGAAAATATTCAGAGTATCAGACCAATAAAAGTATTTATTTTAATCTGCTACTTATCCAGAGAAAATCAAATGAGCTCCCTATGTTTACACGGAACCTCCAAGAACAACAACAGTCATTCCCTGTTGCTCAAACAGCAGCTGGCCAGTGTGTCAGTCAACCGGTCTCCTCACCTAGAGCCAGCTCTACATGGCAAATCTTTGGTCACAATCTGTCTGCTACCACTCAAAGCAGTCTTCCACCAACTTTTAAACTTGAACATAAATTTTGAATTCTCTTGACAGCTACTTTGCATATTTTACAATTTTAAAAAAAGGAAGAAAAAACATTTTTGAACACATTTGTTGAAACATGTCTAGGCTTCAAGCCTCTGGTGGGGATGTTTCCCATGGCAGAGGTTGTCTGACGAGTGATGTTTTTTCTCCTTTTTCAACAAACCCGCATAATGTTGGTTATCAGCTGTTAGCACTTTAAGCCATCTGTCCTTTTACACCATCAAACATTTGGGAGGACCTGTCGTGCTTTAAATATTTATTCCACTTGAAATACAAAGCTAGTAAGCTAGGCTAATTAGCATACTAGGAAAGTGCAAGCTAGTTTGCCTGGCTTGCTAATGTTAGCACTAATTCCAACCAGACGTCACTTTTCAGTCGTGTTATTTCAACACCTACTGAGTCTTCGGCTGCTCCAGCACACTCAGTACTGTATTCATCCGCAGTGTCTGGCTAGAGTTACCTGTCTCTCTTTAATGGTTGTAGCTGGCGTGATGACTAGACAGCCAAAACAACTATAGCTTCAGCATTTTGTACATTACCACGTGATTCAGATTAATTATCAACGGCTAACAAAATCATTATTGCTGGTTAACTATTCATATGGCTGTTTGAACCGCAGTGATGAAACAAATAACTTTTAATCCTCCTGGAAAACACTAAGGTAGGGTGCACTGTCACTGAATTAAAATATGTTAAACTTAAATTTCTTCTTTTTGGTAAATAACATTTTGACCATATACTGTATATACACAAGTCAAAACAAATCCCAAGGATATATATATATATTCATATGTACTGTACCGAGTTTAATTTCCGTGTGACTTTAACAGTTATATGAGTTTTGAAGATGTGAAAACATAAAGCTTTTGAGGTTTGTTTTAAAGGGAGATTTTTGCCTAATGATAAGGACAGAAAACCAGGATTCCCTCATGTTTTTTTCTGCTACACTACTTTTTTTCTGAAATGGTGCAGCTGAGCCCAGCAGAAGAAAGCTGTTCCATTTGCCATTTAAAGATCTGAAGCCAGCGCTGCATCTGAAGGCCTGTGACAAGTCAAATAAATTAAATCCCAATTCCTTATCTGTCAAAACAGAATCACAGGAAGACGATTTTAAAAAACGACATCATATTCTTCTATCATCTTCACGTTACGTGTGCGAATGTCCGAAACAGGGACACATTGGGTTTTCACGTGAGTAATATGAAGCTTCTTTGGGCAGACACAAAAATATCTTGCTTCTGTTGTGGTCCATATTACTAAAGTAGTGATGTACTGTCCTTATCAGGTGTTTTTGCATACATATGAAATACTTGCAGCACTTTAGTTAGCAGTAACATAAAAAAGAGTAAAGAAATTATTAATATAACATCATCTAGACTGGAGGAATTGCTTCATTTCAATTTTTCATCTCACCTCTGTCCTCCTCCAGATATTAAATCATTCTGCCCCCTCTTGCAGGTAATTTTGATCCCTAATATGGAGCAGTCTATGCCAGGCCTTATTTTTTAACTTGAACCTGTGGCAGAAAACCCATTAAAAGCACCACTTAACATTGCTGGAGTGTGGCGCTGTGACACCAGGTGTGACCCAAAAAAGGTAGAAGGCATAATTAGACACGGCAGATTCAGGTCGGAGAGGGCATCAGTCTCCATTTCACTCTCCTACAAATTAGTGACAGAGCGGATGTATTCAAATAATGAATCCTTTCTTCCTGACAAAGTTAAAAGGATTGAGCTGGAGACGACCAGAAGAGAAAGTGGGAAAGTATCAGAGTGTTACAAAGAGCCCGGAAATCAGACTGTGCACGCTGACAGTGCAACATGGCTGGTTTCTGAATATCAAGTGAAGACTTTCTTCCTCAGATGAATACATATGGCCGTGGAGGAATCATGTATCCCTCCTTTCCTGGCTGCATTGATGATAGCCAATGAATGTGAAAGAGAAGCAGATGGTAGCCCACACACAGACAGACCACTACCGTCATTATTGCATATGATGGAGTGGGAGAAGGTTGATCAGTACTCACAATAATCTAAATCATCCTTTTGAGAGCAGGTACTTCTTTCCGAATTTTATACTTCTAAACATATGGGGATTTTACGGTTAGAGATTTTGATGTTGTTATAGTTTAACAAAATAATCAGCCCTGTAAACATATTTTCCCAGTTAGCTTCTTATGAGTGAAAATGTCCTACATAAACACAAGATTTTCTTTCTGAGTTCCAACAGTTTTTTTAATTTAACATGAGGGATTTCTGTATTTGTGTTTTTATCTGTGGTTTTCTCACCAGTTTGAGGTAGGTGGGGCCTGCTTGGAGAAAGCTGATGTCATTTTTTTGCTTGTTTAGTCATAAATATAAAATGTTATAGCAAAATACCCAAGTTTTTAAACCAATTTTTCAGGGGCTTTAAGGATAGCATGGCACGGCTTAAATAAATCTGTTTCTTGAAATCGAAATTGTTGTGGTTACAGGATAAATGCAAATTCCATGTCTGGGTATATTTGCATTTCAACGAGTCTTAAAAATTTGAATTTCATGTTACAGGGTAAAACTAAAGTATGGTGATCAAATACCTGTTTAAATGCCATCTTAAATATTTTCTAGTAACAAGACAGAGATAAGCATTTTATTTCACCATTTTCAAAAAGAAATATCAAAAAGAAAGAATTTCCTGCAAGCTGACTTTCAAGATTTCACAATTAAAACTCACGTGAATTTTATGTAAAAATACAGAACCTGTGTTACCTGTGATATTCGCCTGAATCACATAAGGCTGCAGAACACAAGAGCATCCCACAATCACTAATTAAGACCCCATAGATTTGTCCTATTTACATGGAAAAAAAATTTGAATTTTAAACAGCATCAGTTAGTGAGCGCTCTGTTCAGAGAAATATTTTTGTGCAGGAATGTCCAGAGAAATCTCTTTGCCTGTGTCATTAGCGCAGTTAATTTACATAGAGTATTTTCTTAGGTTGCAGCTCCAAAATATTATTGAGTAATACCTCAAAAATGTTCCATTGGAAATATATTCCAGGTTGGCAGACATGACTGAGTTATCTGAATTTTACTGCCATCACCTTACCCGTTACTTCCTTTTTCTATCAAAGTTAAAAGTCTTTGATGTTACTTCTTACTGCCAGGGTGCACGGTCAATAAATGCTGCCACCCGCATGGCTATGTGAGTCAAGTTTAGTCATCCGTACCTCCATCTGTGCTGACCTGGTGGATCTACGACTGTCAGGCTGACCCATGTCCTGGAAACCTTTGGTCGCTTGCTCCTTTTCTGAGGCCTGTCCCGATACAGAGAAGAGATGCAGTGTCGGTGAGTTCTACTGGCATTATTCCAGTCTATCGGCGAGGAGACTGGAGAGGCCTTACTGTATCACTTCAGTCACACCGCTGCATGCATTCAGATCTGCTTGAAAGACCAGTGGAAAATGTCAGAGGGATAGACCTTGCCTCCAGGCCTATGAAATATAAATTCAAGAGATGCAGGCAGTTTGGTGGCTTAGCCCAGGTTAATCTTTCTGCTCAGTGACCCTTGTTGAGTCGTGCATTTTTATTAAGTCCCAATGACAAGGTGTGGAGAACCACAGCATGCATATTCACAGCCAGAGATGCTTCTCTCTGTCC
The DNA here is from genome assembly GCF_016859285.1 of Xiphias gladius. NCBI lineage: Eukaryota > Metazoa > Chordata > Actinopteri > Istiophoriformes > Xiphiidae > Xiphias > Xiphias gladius. Next base: position 8,194,679 of record NC_053400.1, on the reverse strand, counting down.
TCCATTGCAACTAATTGTTACTGTGCCCATCCAACCGCTACTGCTCTGATTCCCTCTGCATTCACGTCGCTTTACAGCAAAGCTAGCCTGCTGAGAGGCTTAACTCTGCTACTTAGAAAATGCTTGTACTCAGGTATGACTCTGTTGCCTACATGTTGAGGGGGATTGTGTCGGGGAAAGTGTAGATAAACAGCAGGGTTGGAGAGGGCATGGAGCAGAGAGAGATTCACCAGCTGACTACAATAGAGAGAGAGAGAGTGTGTGTGTGTGTGTGAGCATACACACAGGCAGCTGATTGGGCGAATGTGGAGGGAGCAGATGCGGTTCTGAAGGGACCCTGAACAGCATACAAAACACCTGCCTGCTATGACAGATCACCTGTGATCTTGGAGAGATACAGCAGCCGTTCAGCCTCAGTTTGAGATGTCACAGGAGGTGGCCTTGGCTGACTTTTTCACTGACAGATTTTTTTACAAAGTGATGAAAGATTGAGCATGACCTGTGGCTTGAAATAGCCCTCTGACAGTAGCTACAGCTTTAGGATGAATAGAAAGGATTGTGGCTGACAAAAAACATTTTTTGCACCTCTCTCTTTATACCATACGAGTATACTTTTTTTCCTAACACAGAGTATTAGTGCTGTGTACACTCATATAGGTATTGGCTGTTTGCTTAGCTTTGCTCCCACTTAATTGCTGCTGCTACACCTCTCAAATGTTCCACTCTAGCAAAGCACCTATGTAGTTTACAATGGTAACGATGGCAGACTTACAACTCAAAATTTGTAGTGAATATCTGACACAGTGGCTCCTTGATTTCAGACAAGGGTGGAAAAAAAACAAGCTTCTCATTGCTAGTAAGCGACTGTCGGTTACGCATACAGAAATGACAACTATTGCTGGCAGATTTTATCAACTTAGCTAGCTAGCTAGCTAATCAAGCTAACATTAAGCTCCATCTGTTGGTTGAAAACATTGTCCCCAGCTGACATTTTAATGGAAGAATATTGTACAAGGGGTCTTAAATCTGCTAATGAGGGCTACATAGCGTCCTAAAGTTTGGGGGTAAATCTGCATCTCCCAGGTAAAAAGTCAGCGTCCTTAACAGGTGATGATTCAGGTAGAAGTCAAAGGCATATAAATAAAGAAGGTTTGTTCTTGCATTACAGAGCAAGGTAGTGCTAGTATTATGTTGTATGGCTGTGTTACTTGCAAATTCAAAACAGTGTTTTTTTTTTTTTTTAATTTTAACTATACAAGAGAAAAGGCTTGTGTGAAGAGGACTAATTGATGTGTTTCACAACTGTAAACACTTGAGTAATGTAGGCCTGGATTGCTGAAGTGTAATTCTCCAAATCCTAGAAAGAACAGAATGCTGCTAACATTTACGTTGCTAACCTGAAACTGATGTTTTCCCATCTCAGATAATGAAAAAAGACATTAAAATGGTAAAACGTTTTTAGGTAAAACGTGAGAGTGATGTACAGAACTACTGTGTGGGGCAGCTGAGCAGTAGTCACACTACATGTGCAGGGGAGTGAATGATACATTTTTCCTATTTGTAGATATGGTGTAATTAAGAAAAGACAACAATCATGATGCCAAGTTTTGAATACTACTAAATAAACTACATTGGTTAGATGTGCCAATTGAGTCAACTCTGAAAATCCTGACTTGGGAACAACTGTATTGCAGAGCCAAAGCTTTCTCCCCTCTCACTGTCTTGAAGGTTATCGACCAGGGGAAGTGTCACAGTCAATCGGATCTACAACATGCTCTCAGCACAGGTGACAGATCATTTCAGTCCCTTACAATGACACCTCACCATCCTTGTGAACACTATTTAATTAGGTGAAAACAAATTATGTGCTGAGAGCTGTTCACTGAGCAAGAGAAAAACAAGCTTAAGCATAGTGCCTTTGCTTTTTGTTTTCCTTCTTTGTCTTCACTCCTTTTATCTGTTGTGTCTGCTTCACTTTGTTTCTGTTAAGCATGTCTTAGTTGGTTATGTACCAAGCAAAACATGACCCACTGCAATGTGTGAAAGAAAGACTGACATATTGAGTATAAATACAATGAGTATAAATTCTATGTATGTGAAATCTTGGAGACATGAATTCAGAAAGCAGTTCCACAGGGATTGTTGTCCATTTGGCAAAGTCAAATGACACAGTTGCTGTGGGTTTTATTTATTTATTTTTTTGGCAGCACATTTATGCTGCGAACATCCTGTTCTACCTGATCCCAAAGGAGTTCTGTTGGGTTTAGATGTGGTGATTGGCGAGAAGTCACTGTCACTTTTCAGAAACATCTTTATCCTGCAGGAAATCTCCATATGAAGAGTAGACTGTGAAAGTGTTGGTAACAGCTTTATTGGTACCAATACCTTATCGTGTTGTCCTTTTTTTCTGTACTCATACGTGACTGTCTGAAGGAGCCAGCTGTTTGTGTAAATTGGGAGTTGTGCCTTATAAAATAGATTTTCAGTGTATATACAGAAAGTAGGAAGGAGAGACAGTGGCTCTGCAGGGCGAAATAGCAGCCGTGTGGCTTGTTGAATTGAAAAGTGACACTGTACAGCAATTGCACAGCCCCCTAGGGGTGATCAGGCCACTCACATTATTGATTAACACTCCCCACCCCCTCCTCTCCTCCAAATCTCTTCAAAGCAGATTACGAACGATCAAGATTTATCACATGGTATCCAATAATATTATCTCCACAAGGAAGCCATCAGAAGCCTTGCCGTGTGGATTAGCCAAGGCTGAGTTCATAAGTACCTGCACTCAAGTGGGTAAAATGATTGCAGTTGACAGTTTCAAGAGTACAGAGACTGAGCCACAGGGTCTGGGTAAAACCAGCACCTCATCTGCAGCACATCCAAGAAAAGCAACATTTTTAGAGAGCAAAGCATACAGTTTATGACAGATTCTCCAAGCATTTATTTAGGCCAGGCATTCAGCAATGTGACATGAATGAGATGAGAGGGAGGAAGACACAAAAGGGAGGTTGAGAGCAGCGCTGCTTGCGATGTCAGCAGGCAGAGCCATGCAGCTGTTGAGATAAGCATCTTGAATGCCAGTTTCATTATGGTAAGAGTCTACTCTGAGAGACACTGAGCAGCATGTATAGAGCTGCTCTCCATATCACTCCATCTAAATTTACCAACACTGTGTTTACATACTAAATGGTGGCCATTTCCGCCACCCACTAGTGTGCCAAAGCTTTCTTGAGCTTGACAGCTTGAGGCCGAATTTATAGAAAGATGGCACGGGGCCTGATTGGGCTGTAGTTTGGAGAGCTGCCCCGACAGACGCTCTGCAGTCCAGGGTTTGAACAGGAAGTGAGCCAAACCCTGCGCAGGCTTCCCGATAGGCCTGTCTGATAAAATTCTCCGCATATGGATGTCTGTCCTGATACTTAGCATATTTATTGTTTAGTTTGTGGCTCCAGAGCCTTAGACAGTATCCTTGAACTTGTAAAATGTTTTGGAATTATGCTTGAAATAGAATACTTTATTGGATTTTGCAAAGTATTATTGGATACGCCATCGTCATCAGTCTTGAAATTGTAATCAACATTGATTAAGGACAGGGGCCTGTAATTATGTTACCCTCTACATCCTCGGCTATAATATCCTTACTAATGGTGGCACAACATTACCAAGAAGTATCATTTATTCCTCAAGACATTTCCAACGTGTCATACATCCTTTTGAAAGGCAATCGTGTGCAGAAGTTTGATTTAGATCTACAGAGGCAATCATCCTGGTCACCTTCTGCAATCAAGACTGTGTCATTTTTCTGCTCTGAAGGGAAGTGAAGGATGTAGTGTGTAGTCGGTGGAGCCTGCAGCCTTTCTGCCCTGCATTACAGTGGCAGATATTAACAGGCCGCTGGTACCGATAACCCCGAGTATGAACTGTCAGTGGTACGTAAAAAAGAGTAATGAGGCGGCGATCAGTGTCACCTGAGGCTGTGGTGTGAGCAAAAATACCCTGCAGGAAAACACTCTAGCACGGCCACAGATTTGATTACTGAAATTTTATTTATTTATTTATTTTTATGTCTTCACTTTTCTGTTGACGGATTCTAGTCAGGAGTGTTGACATTTTCCAAAGTGTGTTTTTAAAGTGTTTACTGAGCGAGGTAAAGGCCAAATAGCAAGGTTCTGCCAGGTGAGATGAATCAAAGAGCTGAGGTGCTACCAGATGTTCTCAGAGAACATTAAGGAGCCGATCGGATTAGCAAAAGGAGCAGCTGGTCACCCAGATGTTTCAAGCATGTGTGTTAAGGTGGAGCCATAAGCCTCAGTGTCTTTGATTAAAAAGTCAGTAGTTATTTACTCAAACCTCTTCAGATGGCTGGCAGTGCAGTAGACCATCAGACTGTAAAAGGGAAAAATTAAGTCAAGTCATATTTATCTACAAAGTGCCTGTAGCAAGCAGGACGATCACAGCACGTTTTCAAAGGAAGCAAACTAACAAAAAAGAGAGATAAAATAAATAAAACAGAAAAATCACAAATAGAGACAGCGTCATAGCCTCACTAAGTATGTGTGTGTGTGTGTGTGTGTATATGTCTGTCATAGGCCACTTTTGAGGACAATTTTCAGGCTAAAGATCAATTAATTGGGGACGGCTTGTCCAATCGGGGACAAAAGCCGTGTCCCTGATTGGGAAAAGCCGATTTTTTGGTTAGTTGTTAAAGTTAGGGGCATGGTAAGTGTCCAGGAAATGAATGTAAGTCTATGTAATGTCCTCAAAAGTGACCTCGATCAAAGTGCTTGTGTGTGTGAGTGTGTGTGTGTGTGTGTGTGTGTGTGTGTGTTAGTTGGGTTTCTCTCGGTTTGTTATTTGAATCCAAAGACAGGCGTTACACTGTGATATCTGACATGGACAGATTAACCTTTATCACAGCTATGCAGCTGAATGGGCAAACTTAGACAGCTGACCAATACAGAACAAGGAGAAAGGGCATTTAAAGTGCCGTTTCAAATACCACCATCCTTGTGATTAAGCCCTTGCCTGTTATGCCTTGCGGCTAGCTTTTTCAAATCAAGGCGATGTTAGTTAAATGTTTTGCAGTCCTTTTCTTTTTACTTCTGTTAGTCTAAGTGCCTTCATAAGCCTATAGGACTTGACAATACTTCAAAAGCAGCAGCAAAGCAGCTGTGAAGGTCAGTCTCTTTGCAGGCAGGTTCTTTTTCATACAATATTCATCAAAGCCTAATTTCAAATGAAAGAGATATGACATGTAGAGCTTAAAATAGGGAATGTCAAATGTAAGAGGATGAACAAAGTCTGTTTCACAGATGTGATGGTGGAGTTTTCCAGTAAATGATATTCTATTGTCTCACTATACAAAGGACTGTACACAAACTTTAATATTAAGGGAGATTTATACATGGTGAGAAATCCAGTTTGACTCCAATCAAAATGCACTGTAGCTAATGTACGGTTTGTCCTTCAGGGACAACGAGGCTATTCTAGTGTTTTACACTCTGGATGGAAAACATTTGAGTTGATAATATTTCTTGTACCTCTCCAAAAAGAGCCTTACATTCCTTCCTATTGGCTTCCTGGTGATAAGAGAATTGAGGCTTATTTCACTGGACACTCTCTGGAAGTCTCCCTGGATAAGAACGTCAGCAAAATTCATAAACTCTCAAACTGTATTTTGACTAGATTAACTACACCTGTATTTGTAGTCCCATCCGTATCAAGCATGCCGGTAATTATTGCAGTCACACCAGTAAAAATCCAGTCCCTTTTTCTAACCTCTCTTAAATACCAAGTAAAAATAACTTCAGATGAAACTAGAACTGTACAAACTGACGTCCCTGAGGTTGTTGGCAAACTTCTTCCCTCCCAAAGCATATGTTTGAGAGCCATCTGCTCAAACTGCACCTGAAAGTGCAGAAACATTCAGTTCACCACAAACTGAGATCAGACACAGAGTCTTTGCTTTAGTTCATTTGTGTTTTCTGTATCTTTGCCCTCCACAGCTTTGCTTGTTTGTTATTGTTCAATCTCAAAATCAAATTCTGAAAGTAAGGCATGGTATATTTATGGTGTGATATTAATGCCTAAATGTTATTTTTGTTACAGTAACCACATATATACACTATCTCTAGTGAACCAGTGTGTAATGCAAAGCCACTATCCTTAGCTGTATCTATTTATGTTACAAATGATATGTGTATTTATATGTAGATTGGGATTATACAGTCACTGAGCGTGTTTCATACTTGCAGTTAAAAGACAGTATATAGTAAGTAGAAGTGTCCAGCAGTGACTGTAGCCTAATTATTGAGATTGTAAGTAACTGGAGACAAAACTTTTTGGTACTCCACGTAGATTGTAAACCCTTGAATATAAAAATTACTCATTGAAATCGTTTGAGAAATGTAAATGTCATAGTGCTTTTTATCTATGTATATATGTTGACTGAGCGCGATCACGGTTGACTGACAGTGTTGACTAGCCAACTGTGGTGTGCGTAGATATTCGAAAGGCACTAACTGGTCAGAAGCTGGGAACCTGCCCTCTCTCCCTTGCAGCTAGCCTGTTTCTTTTGCAACACCCTGTGAATAAAACATTACCAGGCAGTAAACCTGTCAAAAGTCCCTGAGCGTGCGTGCACACGCACGTAAGTATTTTTGGCTGCACAGTTTGTGAAAGTGAGCTTGCCAGCCTGTGTCTAAATTCACAGACTTACAAAATGGAGTTTGCTGGCAGAAAACAAAATGTACAAGTTTGCAAAACTAAGCTTACAGACACAAACTTCAGTGCACAAGTTTGCAAAACTATGGTTATAGATACAAAACCCTGTTTTCAAGTACAACTTTATGAATGATATAATATTCCAACTTACTGGTCTAGAAGAAACATTGCGGGTTCAGCATCAAACTTCATTCCTTTACTCGCCAAGAGCCGTCTCTAGTTTTGGAAAGCAACGCTAATGTTAACTCTTGCTTTGCTTCTTTTTCTATCACTTCTTTTCTTCTACTGAAGTCAGCATGCTAACCAGCTAGCCCCGTCCTGTCTCGTCTCATAATACCACTTGGCGATAGTGAGTGACTGCAGTGTAGAGTCTGCCCTCAGTCCAACATGAGAGGATGAAGAAGTAGCACTGCCCAGAGGGAATATTCTAACCTCGTCTTGCAAATGCAATGATGGCTGAAGCTCTTGGTAAGTAATCAGCTGTTAATGCTAACGTTGGCTATTTAACGTTGGCTATGTAGCGATAGCAAAATCGTACATATAGCACCTTTAAGGATGAGAAAATGAATTACATTTACACAACTTGGATTATCAGACACTGAATGTCTGTATCCTTGAAGATATGTTGCCCAGATAAGGGTATAAATCCGGGATAAAAATTCACAAATATAATGATGTTTTGAGGCCTATATTCTACAGGTAATCAGTAATATAGAGGTAGTCGCCTTTAATGTGTATTATTAATTAATTCACCAGTGTAAACATGTTTTCAGGGAATTTCTGTCAGTAGTTTTTACAGTTCAAGAAAGAGAGAGATGAAGTCTGTACTATTGCCACTTGATGGTTCATCAGATTCGGGGGGGGGGCGAGGAAGATGAACTGTATACAGAGGGACAGTGTAGGGAAGGCAACATCAGCAGTGTATTGTATTGTTTATGTCTGTCTGCAATAATAATGTGTAGCATGGTGATGTGTTTTAGTAAATGAGTGGTGGGAAGGGAACCCTAACCTTCACTGCACCAGCACATTGGGCAGACAAAACAGTGACCTTGGTGACTACTGTCCTTCTGTCTACCCTGTTGGCCAAGTGAGACACAGAGGAAGAAAAGTGCATCATACCCTAAGATTGTTTTTGCGAGTACAACATTCACATGGTAGGAGTGGATTTGGCAGATATGATGATTGCCCTGTATTGCACTCCAGCAAAGTCTCACTGGTGGTATCTCTGTACATTTTTGGAGATGGTTGACATTGCTGTCAGTAACGCTGGCAGTATTGCTGGCTTCTCCACTGGCGTGATGCAGCAGGACTGTGTCAGAAACACCAGTGTCTGAAGGACTTAAGTTTGGATGCTGCCAAAGCACTCATCTACCCCAAAATGCAGAAAAGGGGAAGCCCTCCTAAGGAAATGAAGACAATACATCTCTAAGGGTAATCAAACAGCCAAAAGTCCCCAGGCCTGTGGATGATATGAGATGTGACGGGACTGACCACTTCCCTGTCCTGTCAGTGAAAGGCTGATGCAGGATGTGCCGGGATGGACAGACTGTCCATGTGTCAGAATTGCAAAGTGAGGGTTTGCATTGTCACTGGTCAAAATGTTCCTCAGCTTCCATTGCTGATAGGATATTGCTAGTGTAAGGGCACCACAGGGAAGATAGTAGTATAAAAACAGGATTAAAATGTTTTGTTTATTAATGTTTTAGTTTTAATTAATCGTTGTTGTAGTTTTTTAATTAATTGTTGTATATTCAAAAATTAGATTTGTTTCAAGCATTCAAACATATATGAATAACTATTCTTCATTTTAGCCTAGATACATAACAAAATAGCAATTAATTAATTTTCCAAAATATTTATATGTGCTTGCCAATTTGTTTTTCTTTAAAAACTGGTGGTGGTGTATATAATGGGAGGAAATACGGATGAATTTAAAGTTGGTCTGGAGTTTCTATAGCTAGGTTTCCATCCAAATTTACACATTTTGAAATAAACATGTTAACAGAATTTATGTAAAGTCAGCAAAATAAAATTATGTTGATGTGCGCTTCCGTCCACTGCCAATATACGAATTTTAGGAGTATAATGCATCTAGATAAACAGCTGGTAAACCTAAATTTTCCTGTCAGGATGCAACGACATGATGTAATTAAAAGACGCACAACTCAAAACTGAATCAAACGAAAATGAATATATGATGGAAATGAGACATTTATGTTTGTATCGTGTAAATTCGGAGAACGCTACAGTCTCATCGCTGCATCTGATGTTTTCGTCTGTTGCAATATTTTTCTTCAGTGAAGCGGAAGCTACAGTGGAGGTTTTAGTCACATGCTTCATGTACGTCATGATTTATTCACTGTTCAGTTCAATTGCACTTTCACTAATGCATGAATGCGATTGAAACACACTATGATAAAAAACAGTTGGAAGTTATAGACAGAAAAAAAAAACAGGCCACAAAAGTTGGTTGTCTATGAAGTGTTTATGAAAAAATAAACGAACAGCTACTAACAGAAATCTGAAAACTCTGTTGGCCTTTCAGCATGCACTTTCGAAAGAGTCCCTCGCTTTAGATCGTCATGAATACTACTGCAAAAATTCAGATGTTCATAGCTGTTCAGAGTGCGTTATCTGTTCATATCCAAAAATTGTCTTCATAGTCTGTAATATCCCTTGTGTGAACATTTATCCCTTTTGCCCTAATCCCATCTGATCAGGATTTAAGATGAGAGAGGAGATTGATCCAAACACATTAAAGTCAAGAGATGTTTTAAACTAATGTTGTCAAAGGCGGCAACTTGGCAGTTTTCTGTTTATGTCTCCGAGCAGAAACATTCAGCTGATTAAGTCTGCAGCTGACGTAGATACTCATCAAAGCTGTCATTACTGACAAATGAAAATAGCTCTGCTGTATGTCCACTCATATTGAATATGGACACTTTGCTGCAGGCTTAATCGACACCCTCATCGCCTTTTACAGATGACTTGCTCCATGACATCAAGGTCAGCAAGTTTGCTTCCATTAACAAGGATCCACAGTTGCCATTCAAAGATAAATGGTTTGTTACTGAGATTATAATGAGTGAAATTCAGCAGCATAAAATGGATATATAGAGGTAAGTGAGTATTGAATTTCAGCCCTGTGTATTTTTTTCAGTCTCTTTTCTGCAGCATTAACATCAATAGTGGATAAATTAGTTACAAGTCACATTTTACAAAACATTTAATAAGACAGAAAATGAAAAGCCACACAGTCAATGCAGATATATCAAACACACGATGACTGGTGTTAGAGGGAAAAATAGTGGAAACATTAGGTTTGAAATGACATATAAAAACATTATACTTTTGTAAGACAGCCTAATAAATCCACAGTTGCAAACATGTCAAATGCATAAAAGTTGCAACTCATGGTTGACAGTGAATAGAGCCCATAACAAACACCAGCAGTAATCCAGATCTAAACACATAATATCACATTCACTTCCTACATTATGCCACCCAAAGACTGAACACAGCAACATATACCTCACTTTATTTTGAATTTCCTTCCTACATCAGCACTAAGGATTCCATAGATTAGTGACATAGTGGCCATTAATTTCCTCAGCACAGCATGTGAACATTAAAAAAAAATAAAAAATAAAAAATTTGCAATACCTGGACAAATATAACAAGAGTGCATTAACACATAAAGTAACAGTACATTCTGAAAGAAGGATCATCCTTAACCTCTCCCAAATGATCCCCATGTCCCAGACCTAATCAAAATGTTTCATTGATAGTTTTGCTTTATCATTTTCTTGTTCTGGATTTGTACAAAATAATCTACATGTATGTATAAATGTAATGTTCAGAAAAATGTAATGAACAAAATGCAGTTGCACTACCAATGTAACACAAACAATTAAGTAACAATTATGTATCAGATGTGGTTCAGACAGATCAGTGTGTTTGGTGTATCTGCATAATACATCATAACCTAATGTAGCATAACACAACACAAATCAAAGACTATGAATAGTAATGAGCTGCAGCATAACACATTGAACAATTCTCCTTACAGTAACAACTTAATCTTCGGTATGGTTTCACCACCATGTTTGAACCACATCATTATCATTTGAAAAGAGCACTGCTGTCACTAGAGCCATCCAAGTGGCATGGCTCTAGTGACGGCAATATCAATCTGTCGGTCGGTCCACCACTTTGTTTGCAGACTGAATTATCTCAACAACTATTTGATGGATTGCCATGAAATTCTGTAGAGACTTTCATGTTCCCCAGAGGATGAGTCCTCCTGAGTTTGGTGATCCCTTAACTTTTCCTCTAGTGCTGTCATCAGGTCAAAATTTTGATTTGTTCCATACTTTGGTTTTTGGGCAAATACCTCCAAAATTCACGACATTCCCATCAGACCGAGCTGCACTTTGGGTTTCATGCTAATTAGCAAATGTTAGCATGCTCACATGCTAAACCAAGATGTTGAACATGGTAAACATTATACCTGCTAAACATCCCCATGTTAACATTGACATTGTGAGCATGTTAGCATTTAGCAAAAAGCACTGCTGTGCCTGAGCACAGCCTCACAGAGCTGTTAGCATGGCTGTAGACGCTTGTGTTTTCTCCTTATCAACGTGCTCCAGGTTGCCCTGAAAATTTCTATGACCAAACCTGGAAAACATTCCAAGCAGTGGTGTGGCTACCAGGCACCAGTTTGGACCAGGCTTGGATATTAACCCAGAAGCTCATCATTTTGCATACTTTAACTCTCACAATTTTGTTATAGATGTCTGAGAGACAAAAAAAAAAAGAAAAACGGCATATACAAATCACCCCAAAAAACAGACATCAACATAGGAATGACCACCTGCATCACAATAACATCCCTCGCCAAAGGGAATTTGTATAAGTGAGGCTTGGGTGATTCAGCACACAGACTCAGTGCCACTGGAGAAAGGGGCCCAGAGGCTGTGTGCTGTTGGTTCAGGTCTCTGGGTTTTAGCAGAGCAGAGCAGAGGGGAGGGAAGGCTGAGTTGATATGCTTCCTACTCTATGTAGAGCATCACTTATTGATAAACATAATCTGCATTTACTGCCTTAGAAAATGTTAGAAATCAACCAGAGAGCTGACTCAGGAGCCCTTGCCAAACAAAAACTCAGGTGGTGAAAGGACACATAATCCATTTTAACACAGGGATTCAGAACTTCCGTATTAGGAATACAGAGATATGGTGCTTCTTTGGTTCCCATTTCATTTCTCATTACACTTCATTACCTTTCAGAGGTTGCTGATTCAAGGGTTCACATTGAGCAATGCTTAGTGGGAAGAATAAAGGAGAGAACAAAGAGGGAACAGATGAATTCTTTTTAAAGCCTTATTACACTTGCAGTTTTAGCTTTTGAAAGGTTTCTGAAACTGTCGTGAACCACAGAAGTTCAAACACTTTGCTGATAGATCAACACAGTGGAGGTGATAGTGATGAGGTAGCAGTGTCATACTGTCAGCAGTTGTAGTAGTAATGGTAGCAAGCAGTAAGGAATAAAATAGTCATCAATGAGTTTACCTGTGTTGAAAACTGATTAAATATGTAACTGATGCTTGGAACATCAGTGTTAATCTCCTCTCTGTTGGGTTTTATACAGATTATCAATCATCAATATTAATAAAAATGGCCTATACCCTTTTCCTACATTTGCTGCAAAAGCTCATATTTTACTGTTCAGAAAAATCACGTTTTTCGAGAAGTTGTTTACTGGGTGGAAGGTGAAGCTTGTTGTTTTTAGCAGTGCTAAACTGCAATGTTTACCCAAGATTTGCAATCAAAAGTGTTTCTGTTTGTATACTCTGGCAGCGCTGCTCAGCATTAGCTCTCTGGTTATCACAGTGGCTCTGCAGAGTTCAGTAATTGTTCCACACCAGAGGCCTTTGAGTCACGTTGTCATTTTCTAATTTGGTTTAGCCTGTGTCACTGCTTTTAGCCATACTTCCCCACTTTGTTTTCCAAAACTAATTAGGGAATGCAAAATGAGCAGATGTAACAAATGACTCATTCATATACATAATGAAACAGACGACAGTGAAATTCCCTTTTTCTGGCAAATTCAACAAAATGTATTGAACAGATTTTGACCTGGCATTTCTAAAGAGGCAAACATATCAGGGTATACATACGATAACACAAAACAGACATATAGTATCTTCAAAAGTAAGTTAAAGGGATGTAAACTAGGTATATTCAAAGGTATTCATTTTAGTAAAATCAAATGTCAAAGATGATTCAAATATATACACCGATCAGCCACAACATTAAAACTAGTTACTGGTTTTTAATGTTGTGGCTGACCGGTAATAGCTTGGTAAAATGCCAGTGTGATATGTTATTGTTACCTATATAAGCAAACATTCGAATGCATCTGAAGAGTGACAAACTTCACAAGAATTAATTTTTGAGACCCTGCCTTTAAAGATCTGTTATTTATACCAGCAGATTGCGGGTTCCGATTTTGTGCTCTAATGTTTGATATGGGGTGGCATCTGTGTTTACTCCTGGGTCACTTGTTATCTTACCTGTAACTTTAAACGTGGCACTATCATCAAAAAAGACAAAAAATAAAATAAAAGGGTAGGTTGAATAGCACTGTAGTCTCATCATCAAAAAGCAATTAAACTGTAACTTGAAGGTCTCAGGTTATTTTTAACCATATTATCTGCCAGATAATAAAAATAAAATGTACTGTGAAATATAATAATTAGGAAATCTTAAAACTGCTATAGCTAATATTAAATCTTTTAGTATTTGAAAGTACAGCAAAGATGACACTCTCACCATTTGATGATTTAAAGTGATAATATTTATCATCAGACCTAACATCTGTTTATCGCAGGATAAGAAGGTCGATATTTGAACAAATCTGCAAAACCCTTCACAATGCTTTTTAAGTCCACTGCCAATGATTCTATGGTATGGGTAAAGCGGCTTTAATCAATAATTTAATATTAACAATGGATCGGTTGACTACTATTATCTGACAGGGGGCACAGGTTGTGATGAGAATTATCACCCATCTCTACAGTTCCCTACAACTCTGCTAAGCTTTGTTTTATCTCTCAGCTCATTATTTTAATTTTTTTGGCCCGCAACTTTACAGTTTTGGTTCAGTCTTGCTGATCTCAGGCAGCTGGCTTCATCAAAAAAGCTGAAAAAAGAATAAAACACGATTGGCTACCTACCTAGCACCGAACAGCACACAAAGTTAGTGACAAGTTGGTGAACATAGTGGAGCATTTAGCTGCTAAGGAGCCAGATTTGATATTTTCTCAACAGTTGGTGGGAACCAAATAGAGCTAAAAGGAGATTAAATGTTGGCTAATAGTAATAACCTAACAAGTTTGTCATATCAACTTAAATCATAATAATATGTCAGTATTCTGTTCACAACTTGTTTCTGCTGCTCCCAAGTGGCCAAATAATTATTGGCCACTTGGAATTAATTATTGCATGTTTAAGTGGTGGGAATGATCGTGGTTAGGGTTCACGGGGAATGTTAACTGTAGATTTGTGACTTGATGTAATCTCTGATCATGAAAGCCACACAAAACATACCCATCCACCACCCCGACCTCCATAACCATATAGGGCAACCTACATCCTGCAGTGGACTAAATGTTGGTATTGGACATAAATCCTGAGGTGCAGAATTATCCAACATGGACAATATTCCAAGGATACAGGACTGCTATCCGACTGTGCGTATTAGTATTCCTGCATATGCTTTGGGGTTACGAAATAATATGGCCTAATAGAATGTGTCATTATACCCGGTGAGCTGTTATTTCTCTCTTTGTGTTTGGCATTAGAGTGGATCTAAATAGGGATGGAGAAGCCTGAGTATAATATGTAATAACATAGCATTACCATTTGGTGCTGTTAGCCATAATGACTTACAGTACAGACATGCATCCATTTTTGGCCTGGCTGTAAGTGCCTGGCTTTACAGCACTGAAGTGATTCTCACAAATTTCTTAGTAAGAATATCTGTCACCCTTTAGTGAATCAAGCGAAATGTTCATGAGGATGGAGCTGATTTTTTATTTATGTACTTAAATCCCTTTTTAAACGGAAGCTGCTCAGTGTAATAGTCTTATGCTTGAGCACTTTAGGGTTAACTGCCTGTCTTGAGTACCTTGCTCAAGGGCACTTTGATTGTACAAATTGAGAGAGCTCCTAGTTGACTTTCTGCGCTCCGATTTCCCCATCTGGTTTTCCTTATTCAAACCTTTGACCCTCCAATCATATGCCTACTTTTCTAACCTCTGCTGCATAGCTGCCCCAGTTTAGATAAAACATAATGTCCAAAATCGTCCCCTGCCGGGAGATAATCTAAAGTAAATTACCACTATCGTCTCTATCAGTCTTAATGTGGTTTCATCCATACTACGGAGTAATATTATTGCTGTTGTTAAACATTACAGTCATTAATGACAAGCCGTAACTCTCATCGTGCTGCTTTAGAACCACACTTATCGAACTAGATAATTTGTTATGCTCATCATCTCATCAATCACTCCCATCCTAGAAACACACAGCTCCCTCAGCTTCAGAATAGCCACTATAGAACAAGACAAGGCAACGACTGACTGATACATCTCTGATAAATCACCGTCTGATTGACTGACTGGCTGACAAGTACATGGACTGCATGACTGGAGAGCTGTCTGACTGACTGACTTGTTTATTTGCTGGATAACTCACTGATTAACTTTTTGAACTCCTTGTTTAGCCACTGGTTTACTGTTTGACAGATACTGCTGCCCTACTAGCTGACTCACAGAATGGTTGAGAAACTGACTGACTGATTGGTTTACTGACTGCTGGTTGCTGGTTGGCTGCTGGTTGACTTGCTCGCTGGATCAAATCAATTTAAAGGACAGCAGCAGGTAGAGAAGTGAGCCCAAATGGCAGAAGGAAAACTAATTACCAGGAGCTACGGATGAGCCATGTTTTGGTTAGATGTCTCGATTTCTTGTCTTCCTTTGAATGCTGATTACATTCCAGTGCGGGAGCAGACCTTCTCACCGGCCTACAGATGAGACTAACGCCTGTTCTGTTTTGTTCCAACGTCACAATCCTCAGAGCGCACAGGGATGAGAGATAGATAGGAGGGGAAGTAATGGAGCTGTTGACTTTGTTGTAATTAAAGAAGACAATGACTGAAGTTGTTAATCAGGCCGATGAATGTCTCTCACTCTTTCCTTTGTGTATGGATAGCAATGCTGTACGCACTAAGCTGATGAGAGAATCACAGTCCTCTCACTGTATTAAATAGGATCATAGAACGTGTACATTTTAGCAGGATTATACCCCTCTTTGAAAAAAGATCAATACTTTTTTTTGAGTCTGTCTGCACGGCAATTCCTAAAGCAAAAGATTTTTTTTTTTTTACAAACTATCAATGTTGTATCGAATCTCGAAAATAATCCTCTTCATGTTTATCAAGGCCTCTCCATATAATTTGAAAAGTAAGCATATGCTGTTTGTTCACTTAACATTTTTCTTTGGTCTGTGATCAATGCTTAAGAGTGTAGTGGTTGACTGTCATGCACTTGCACGGTGTCCTTTCAGTCTATCCCTTCAAAGAAAGCAGGGCCTGAAGCCTTATTAACAGGAGATGGCTTAATAAGAGAGCAGGACCAGGGAGGGAATGAGATAATTTTGCATGACAGCTCTTTCTAACTAGGTTTATGCTGAGGGTTACCTCTTTCTCTCTCCCCCCTCTGTAATTGATGCATCTGCCCTTTCTGGTGCCAGCATGGCTGCTCTGCCCCAACAGGAGCCTGAACTTCCAACTCACATGCACCCGGGCTCCAGTCACTAGTCCCTCCTCTTTGCTGTATAAAACATACCACAAAAATCAAAAATAACAATGAACCTGTCCTACTAACAAGTACTGTCCCAGTAGCCTAAGCCTAATATTGTGGAGATCAAAATTGCTCAATATTAAACAAATAAATACCGACCCATAAGTACGGAGGAATGGCTGGGTCGGACCACACCCATGTTCGAACTCAACCTTGATTTTGATTTCAGCTAAGTACCTGTAACGTTTCCTGACTGCAAGATACATGGTAGTGACACTATTGTGGTGACACAATCTCCAGATATAGACAGACAGACACCATAGTACTCAAAACCGCCTCTGTGTTAGCTGCTGCTACAGTAGGTGTCTCCGGGACCACATTTTGCCATGAAGACACACACGCACGCACGCACGCACGCACGCACGCACGCACACACACACACACACAGAGAGACTCACAGACTCACATGGTGAAAGCAATACCAGCGACACTGTCGCATCTGTTAACAACTGCTACCAAATTAAGCAGTTAGCTGTGTTATCCACAGAAACAACAGTGTCAAAGTAATTCAAATTCAATCAACTGGTTGCTGCTTTAAATAAACGCAGTACAAAGACATAATAATTAACCTCTCCTTTTTTGAGCTAAACAAGGATGTGTACTTTGTGGGCTAACTAGCAAGCTTGATTATTACTCAGCTTTGAGTATTACTCAGCATCAAAGTGGGGAGGCAGCATTTATTGCAGCAGCTAGCTGGTTAATTCACAACTGGTTTCAGCAGTTTTAGCTAGCTCCTGGTAGCTAGAGTTACTGTAGAGAAAGCCTGTACATCCTTTTGCTTCGCGCGGTAACTCTGAATTAACCGGCTAGCTAGATTCAAAATACAATGTGCTGCTGCTAATTACTCACTACTACACCATATATGTTTTAATCCACAACTAAAAATAGTGCAAAAGAAATTCACTAATTTACTTTTAAAGATTTATAATAGGAAATAATGGGCTTGGGGCTGAGAGCTAGAGACAAGGTGGGGAAGTCAAAGTATTGAGAGTATGACCAAAGAATACTGGTTTTGGCCTCTTCATGGGGCTTATTGACAATCAGAAAAATATAGAATAACACCACTTCTATTCTTTGAGCAAATTACAGCAAATTCAGAATGTATTCAGACCCATTCACTTTTTTCACATTAAAATAGTTTAAACTCATTCCCTCATTAATCTACACTCAATACCCCATTATGACAAAGCAAAAACAGAATTTTAGATTTTATTGCAAATTAATAAAAATAAAAATTATTAATAATAAAATGAAATATCACATTGACATAAGTATTCAGACCCTTTGTTCTGTTACTTGAAATTTAGATCAGGTGTCTCCCATTTCTCATGATCATCTTTGAGATGTTTCTACACCTTGATTGGAGTCTATTTGTGGTAAATTCAAATGGTTGGACATGATTTGGAAAGGCAGATAACTGTTTATATAAGGTCATACAGCTGAAAATGCGTATCAGAGCAAAAAACCAAGTCCTGAGGTTTACCGAACTGCCTGCAAAGCTCAGAGACAGGATTGTGTCAAGGCACAGGTCTGGGGAAGGCTACAAAAAAAAAATTCTGTTGCATTGAAGGTTCCCAAGAGCAAAGGGGCTTCCATAATTCTTCAATGGAGGAAGTTTGGAACCAGCAGTGAACTGAGCAATCAGGGGAGAAGTGCCTTGGTAAGAGAAGTGACCAAGAACCCAATGGTCACTCTGGCTGAGCTCCAGAGATCCTCCATCGATCTGGGCTTTATGGCAGATTGGACAGACGTGAGAGACATATGAAAGCCTGCAGTTTGCAAAAAAGCCCCTAATGGACTCTCAGGCTGTGAGAAACAAGATTCTCTGGTCTGATGAAACCAAGTTTGAACAGGCCTCAATTCTAAGCGTCATGTCTGGAAGAATTCATGCATGGCTCATCACATGTGCAATACCATCCAAACAGTGAAGCATGGTGGTGGCACCATCATGCTGTGGGGGTGTTTTTCAGCTGTAGGAACAGTTAGACCAGTCAGGGTGAGGAAAAGCTGAATGGAGAACAGTTCAGCAGCAAGTACATAGAAATCTTTAATGAAAACCTGGTCAGGAGTGCTCAGGACCTCAGACTGGGCTGAAGGTTCACCTTCCAACAGGACAATCAACCTAAGCATACAGCCAAGACAACACAGGAGTAGCTTAGGGTCAACTGTGAATTTTCTTTAGTAGAGCCCTGACTTGAACCCAATTGAATATCTCTCGAGAGACCTGAAAATGCCTGTCCAGCAACGGTCCCCATCCAACCTGAAAGAGCTTGAGAGGATCTGCAGAGAATAATGGCAGACAATTCCCAAATCCAGGTTTGCAAAATTTGTCATGTCAATGTGATATTTCAATAATATATATAAAAGTTATACATATATATATGCATTTGCAAAAATTTCTAAAATTCTGTTTGCTCTTTGTCATAATGGGGTATTGAGCATAGAAGCAAGTAATGATTCTTAAAAAAAAATGCAATAAACTGAAAAGCAGTGTTTCACTGCCATCTCTAGTTTAAAAAAATCCAAGTGTGTTTCAACATGCCAAAGTGTACTGACAAACCCAGGAGTACACTTCTACATCACTGCAGTAAGGGGTGAAGTTAAACCACCAGCGGTCAGAAAAAAACAAGTTTTTAAGAAGGCGTTAAGTTGCTTTTTAAAAGAAAAAACAGACCAGAGATAAAAAAACATCTAGCGATCTTTTAATATTATGCATGCTTTTATCATTCTTTGTTTTTAGTTAAGGGTGTTTATGTATTTACTGTAACACTGTTTGGAGATCAGATAAAAAATTTGCTTGTCAATATTCTAATAAAATTTTGCAAAGTAAACCGTTTGTAAGAACAATCACACATCATACAAAAGACAATGACATGCCTTAGACAAATGATAGGTTTCTATCACTATTAATCAAATCATTTGGCAGTTTCACTTATTGAATATGTCATCAATTTACCTTAAATACTAATTTTTATGTAAATAAAAAAATGTGAGTCTTAACAAGGACAAAAGAGATATACAAAATGCATTGAGCTGGGATATACAGCACAGTGAGATGGATAAAATAAGGAATGTGGTGAGAGGAGGGTGTGTGAGGGGATGGAAATTGAGGAAATGTAGTGAATCAATGTGCTAGTCACATCTCCATCCCTTGGGATCCATGTTTTTTAATCTAATTAGCCAGCTGGGTCTTTGTGTTGCCTGTCTATCAGCAGTAGTGTCTCAAGGTCAGATCCTCCTTCAGAGGTCTGAGTAGAAACACCACTCCCGTTGGTATTCAATTACAGCTTAGCCTCAGACTCTCACCCTCCACATCAGACTTCTTGGGTTCTGCAAAGCATCCAGTGGAAGTTCTTGGTGTGTGTTCCACAAATTTCAACTCCAAACATACACAGACACACTGCTGACACTCTGATTCAGTAATGTACACTTGTTACAGTTTAAAAGGATATTTCAGTTCTGCACAGAGCTCTCGATGTAAATATCATTTAGTCTGTCAGAGAGTCGGTCAATTAGTTGAGGCATCATCAGTAAGTATCTAGAGTATGTATCTTCATATTTCTGTTTGTATGTCTGTCTGTCATTGAATGATGAACAAATTAGCAATCGATCAGCTTGAAAATACAATAATCAGTCACTGAGTTGATTGCTGAGGTCATAAAGGCACTGCTTGTTGTTGCTGAAATGCTGTTTGAACTGATTCATATGCGGCCTGTTTGCCCTGATCTTTTTATGTAAATGAACCTCTTCAGTAACACTGATCTACAGTAGCTTCTATTGACAAGATGAGTAGATTTGATTCCCATTGTGTCACACAGGTAATGTAAGGTGTGACTGCTTATTGTACTTTGAGGGACATTAGATGAACCAAAGCATCGCTAAATGAAAGATCTCCTATCGATCTCAGAGGGCCAAGGAGAGCAGCCAAACATCAACTGCGGCTCCAGTCTGGCCTGGTACATCGATTTTACAAATACCTAATACAATGTCCCCCCCATCCCTGCCAAGCTTGAAATGCACCATAAAACAGTTGCATTGTAGAGGCATTTTCTGCCTCATAAAATAGCCAAACAGAGAGAAACCCTGCTAAGCCAGACGGCTGCCACTGCTAGAGATGTGAGGTCTGTTGCTGAAAAAGCTGGCGCCCTCAGTGCTGACCAGGTCAGTAAAGATCTGCTAAACACCTGGGGAGACCAATGGATCAAGTATCTACTAAAATACTCAACATACAATGGAAAAAAAGCTTAGTGGATCAGCTTGGAGCCCCTTGCCCATAAGACTGGATGAAACAATAATCCCTCTGGGGGAATTGGGTTATTACATTATCAGACACGAATATCACATATAGGCAGTTTTAAATATAGGTAGTCTTAATGCTCATCAAAACCTCAAATCTGTAATTTGAGGTTTTGATGAGCACCAAGATGGTGTGCAAATATTAAATGGTATTAAGCTAAATAAAAGAGAGAGAAATAACAAGAAATATATATGGCACAAATACAATAACTGTAAATGTAATATTAAAAAAACAATATACAACTATTTTACCTCAAGACACCAGCTTCAAAATAATTTTGATGGTACACTGACTTGTAATAGGAAGAATCCCATTCACACTCTGAAACCCGAACACCTCTTCTTGCACTATGTAACTGGAGTTGAGCGAGTACGATCTCCTGCGAGAAGTGCGTAACACTTTAGGCAGAATGCCATCTATAAGAAGAAGCTACCTTGGTATTCTCATTACAGACATCATGACAGAGGCGAAGAGACTAACTCCTTCCAGTATTATTTTTCACAGGAGGCTATCTTGAGGTGTCCATGTCACTCTGCTCCGCAGTAGTACAGACTGACACACCTCAGTAAATCCAGTTAGCATTTCTAAAGTCTCTTTGAATAGAACCGCTCAATAATCTAATCTAGTATACTTTTTCATTGTTAACCTAGCATTACTGCAGCTACCTGCGTTGCCATTCAGAAGCTGGATGTACACACTTGTTTACTAAAATACTTTTCATTTCCTGGGTTTATTTCGAGAGGAGACGCTATATCATTGGATAACATTAATACTGTGATCTTTGTTTAGCAAACATCTAGAGCATGATTTCGATGGACCACCAACATTGATCCTGGAATTTGCTCAATCCTCCTGATGGCAACACTGAGGATAGTCGACTGAAAGTAACTTTAATGTTATCTCCACATACACAGCACTAGATAGTTACATAATCTTACCTTTTTCTAAATGTCGTCATGCAGCCTGCATGTTTTCGTAGTTTGTCTCAGCTTTCCTTTTTGCCGCCTCTAATCTAACTCTCAGTGGATTGTGGATGAATTTAGTCCATAAATCTGTGTCTTCCAAGAATAGCTAATGTCAGATAACATTACCAACAGACGCATAACTTTGCATTAAAACATGTCCATTTGTCTGTTTTCATATTACTGTTTAGTTTTTATTCTTTGCCAAAAAAACGTAATACATTTCATTTTAGTTCTCATTTTCAACAGTTACTTTTTATTCAGTTTTAGTCTCGTTTTTGTCGTGAAAAATAAGTCACAAATGATTATTTTTCAACACAGTTACAATTAACGAAAATTAACACTGGCTCCTAGCATCTACACTTTAGCACACAACTACTGTGGGTTTGGATGTTTTCGGTCAATCAGATTAGCTGACTGCTGACATGAGCGGACAGCTGGTTTGTACTTAGATGGCGATTTTGTGTTTGTTCTCTGAGCATTTGATAAACTTTGTACATCTGTACATGAGCGGTTAGCTTCTAGGCGTACTCTGCTTCCAGTACCCTTAACCCCTCAGACTCAGAGCCCAACAGAATTTAGTGCGCCAGTAACCTGTAATAACCACTTGTGGCTGCAGAGGTTGCTGTTGCCGCTGCTCAGCAGAAGTTACAAAGTCTTGCTTTGAAACAGACCTTAATATGGAAAATATGGAAGGTACAGGTCTAAGAAGATCAAAGTGTTACACATTGTAGTATATTTTTTGTACCAACATGTTATACATAGGTAAAATACATTAAATAATAAGATATGTTTAATATTGTTCATGCCCCCTTACAAATAAAGACATGGATAAAGGTAACTCACTCAGATTTGCGTGTTTTCTGCAAAATGTTGATTATTAAGATAAAGAGTGAAAGACTGGAATATGGGGGGTACTCATCCATGATCTGGCAACCCTCAACTTCAAACTGCATTACATATTGTTGACCAGCTGCAGCCCAGCAGTAGCAGTAGTGGAGTTGGTGATGAGCGGTGGTGAATCTGAACCAGCATAGAATTGGAAATGTCTTAACTGGAGAGAATGAATATCCGTTGATATTATATTTCAATTTCAGTGGTTAAGGGTTAGCTAATTTGTGATGCAAAAATGGTTCCCAAAGCGAATTAAGACATCAGGTCCTTTTTAGAGAATAACCGAAGGGTAAGTAACAGCCTAGCTCAGCTAATAAGAATGTTCTGTAATCAATCCAACCCCCCCATCAGCAGCAGCCTTAGCAACACAGACACACGGGCAGGTGAGCTGCGGCCTCTGATTTCCTAGTGAAAGATCTCGCCTGAATAAAAAATAATACAAGAATTTTTTTTGATATATGTAAAGATGAGATTAAGCATCGCTGTGGCTCTTTCGTGAAACTCTTGAGTTGTGTCGCCCAAATTAACAAAATGAAAGGACAGAACTACAGAACCTCAGGCGAGATTTTAAAAATGGCTCAGCAGAGAATTGATTCAAACAGAGTAGCACACTACCTACAGGGATTTATACATTTATTCTCTTGTAACATTTTCTTGAAAATCTATCACGTCAAGATTTCTAATAATAAAGAAAAAAGTAAAATATCTGTTTAAAATCATGCTACAAATCCAGTTTCAGGTAAGTTATATCAGCAAACACATTCAATTCAAGCAGGCTTTCTGCAGATTCAGGCTCTTTATGTGCATATGGATGTACACACATGTGCATAGGAATGTGAAAAGAGAAATAGTGAACAAATGCGAACATTAATTTGGCCAACTGGAGGAAAAAACTCCCTGTCAAAGATAAAACCAAACCTATGCCCTTGGTTAAAAGCAACACAAAAAGCCAGAAAAAAAAGTAGTAGTTTCAAACTGCGAAGGTCAAAAACTTAACTTAACTCAATATACACAATGGTAAACCATTTAACATCACTTCAAATAAAATGCATCATGTTACAAGAAAATTATCTGTTAACAGTTAAAAAAACTGTTGTAAGCAGCTGTTTACATTAACAAAACAACCTACAGAAAAAATGGCAATCAGAACATGTTGGTGACAGAACATTTTTTAAGCTGTCTTATATAAAGATACAACAATGAACGGGGAGACCTGTCAGTGTGTCTCTCAGTCATGTAGTGGACCCTGGTGTGGAGAGCGTTGGCAGGCAAGGCTGTCTTGCAAATGGCTCGATCTCTGCAGTAGCCTCTCAACAGCAGTGTTTCTAAGCGTCCCTGAGCAAAACACTGAATTTGCTCGCTGACATGAAGCGTACACATTAGAATTTACCATCTCTTCTCTCTTTTAATATGAGTCTTTTCCAGTCACAATGATGTGTCAGGTTAATGGTTTTTTTTTTACTGTCTCACGCAACAGAGACCTTATCCTCCAACCAAACCTGGAAAGTGCATTTCTTTATTAAATGATGTCCTTTCTCTTCTAAATTATATTTTCTTTCCTCTCATCTTTTTCTTCTTCTATCTAATCTTGTCATGTTTTCCTTTTTCCTTTATCCTTTTATCCTCTTTCCTGTTTCCCTCAATGATCCATAATCATTCCAGCGTCACAGTAATATATCACAGTTCTATGACTTCTGACGTCTTATGTTTTCACTATTGGTTGCTGATAATGTTGTTGATCTAGAAACTGTAGCTGACGAAATAATGTAAATGTAATTGATACTTCATTCATCACTGCAGTATAATTTTGTTTTCCTGTTCTGATACCAAATGCGAGTCGGGATTTTTAGCCACGCTAGCAGCACAGCTTTAGGTGGCCGTAGGAATAATAGATTCATGGTCCTTTAAAAGAGCACTCCAGTGATTTAGCATTGCAACCCTGTGACATTATTGGACTCAGAATAAACAGCTATAAAAAATCGATCTAGTAGAACCATAGACATCACCTTTTTTATTTCACGCATCCTTTTTCCTTGTCAAAATCTGGCGCCTACATTACCCACAATGTAACTTGACCACCGACAGTTTGGTCAGACATTTGGATGTGTTATGCTAGTATAGTAGTAGTTCTAATGTAGCCTCGAGCCGCTAGCCTCAAGCAGGGACAAAGAGTGGACCACAGAGATCTGGTAAGATCACCTCTTTCTAACTCCGCACCCACAGTCCAGACTTCATGCAGCTCCCTCAGGAGCCAGAAAAGGCTTCACAGAGAGCTGACGTCATAACGTCACATCTGGGTTAGCCTCTGTTCCGCCAGCTTCTGTCACTTTCATTTAGCATTTCTTTCATCTGTCTTTCTAAAAAAAGGGTTGTTCCTGGGGTTTATTTCCGTATTCTAAGACAAATCGCCATTCGCTACAGCAGTTGCTATTAGAAATTGAAACCTATCTCAACTGCACTGGTTACCTGTCAAATCCTGCTTTGATTTTAAGATTCTTTTATATCTAGCTCTTCCTGGTATGGCACCCACACATTTATCAGAGCTCCTCAGTTCTCTGTCCACTCCCGGTTCCTTAGGATCCTCTGATAAATTCCTCCTCTGTGTCCCCCTCTCCAATCTGGAATCCACAGACGATCAAGCTTTTTCCATCATCACTCCTAAACTCTGGAATCATTTACCACTTACACTCAGGTCCTCTCCCTCTCTCTGTTTTTAAATATTGTCTTAAAACTCATGTTTTTGCTTCTGCTTTTCAACAAACATTTTATATATCAATTTATCCGATTTTGTTTTAATCTCATTTCTCTATGTTGGTATTTTGCTCCTTTGTTCTTCATATTTTGTATCCTTGGTTGTTGGTTGGATATTGGCTGTTATTCTCCTTTTAACTGAATGGTTGCATCGTATGTGAATGTTTTTAAATGTGTTCTATGAATAAACTGACTTGACTTGACTTGGTCTAATGGCCCATTGTGTCACATCTGTCAGCAGCATTATTTGTCACTGGGTTTTGGCTTTCTTTATATATTTCAAGTCCTGCTTTAAAATATCTTCCCTTGTTTTCATTCTGATTTGCAGCTTATCCTGGCAATGATAAATAAACTGTAGAGTAAGAGATTAGTGTAGACCGTTTACATCGATATTATCTAAATAATAATTCTTCTTTGCCTTTTTCTTCTTCTTAGTAGCTGTAGTATTAGTAGTACAGCATCGCTCCTTCCTGTCCACTCAGATGTAGCGCTTTATCAGACTGAAGGGGGGTGGCCAGGTAACAGTGATAGCCGTGACTTCATCTGAATGCTACAAGCATTGCCAAGTTCACACATGACTGAATTTCTTAATTAGTGTCTCATTCAGATGCCCGTGCCGCTTTTCTCCACAGGATCAAATCACTGTGTTATTACAAGCCAAACCGCGGGGAGTGAGGAGGGCTGGGATGTGCAGCTGGTCTCGGAGCTCTCCAAAAGTTAGCGGCACAGGATTGTTTGAGGAAGTTTCTAAACTAATTGACGTTAATATACAAAAATCTGTGAATAATTATAGGTTCAAGTATTCCTTCCTTGAGCCATATGTCTATACACTGATTGTATGAAGGAATAGAATAGAGTTATGTAATTACTGTGTTTTGAAATAGAGAGGTAAAAGGATTGGTGCTGCTCTGTTTTGTGGGATAGATCATGTCCCTGCAGAGCTTTAAGATCAGAATCCTTCTCTTGAACCGCCTGGCTGACAGGTGTGACAATGTAAGCCTGAAATTGGATACATGTTAATTTTCTCAGCCTTATGAGTTTTTTTGGTTTATTTTTTTAACTTTTCTTGTGTCTTCATCAATTTCTCATGGTCACCGAATATACCAAGTGCGTGTATCTGTTCCTATTTGAAGAGAGCACTCTGCCTCAACCATTTCACAGATGACAACTTCCACTTTAAAAACCATACCCGCTTAAAATGGGCATGTAAAATAAATATGATGATTCCACAGGTGATGTGTGCATTGCCATCAATTAAATATTAAAAACCTTTTTAGGTATAAAATAGGATGCTTCACCTGTGGGCTTTTAAAAGCCACGGTGATCCTGGTTGGCTGTCGGAGCAGAGCAGTTAATGGAGATAGCAAACGCAACACACTCTCTCTCTCTGTTTCTCTTTACATACACACTTTCTCTCTTTCTGTTCTGTCGCTGTTACATTTCTTGCAAGAGGTCTTTGTTTTGTAAAATACCATATTTCTCACATTTATAGTGTTTATCCTTATAATGATGTGAAATCAAAGCTTTTGCACAACATTCGAAATATTAGAAATAACATTCTATGTCCTCAATTGCATAAAATGTTTTATGTCATTAATGTAAATTTTTTTTCTCTGCAGCACTGTCACATTGTGTGCTAGACCCTCCTGGGATAAGAAAGAACTAAACATGTTCTTTCTTATCCCATCTGCTTTGTATGTCTGTGGCATCTGCTCTACTTTCTTTTTATTCTCTTATGAGAAATGTTTTTTTAGATCATTGTTTTTATTGTCTGAACCAGTCAGATTTCCTCCTATGATATTTTGTCCTTCCCTTAATTTATTAGTCTTTCGAGCAAGATGAGTCTCTCCTCCTCTACCAAACATTATTTAAAAACTCACATTAAACAGAGCATTACCTGTATCCCAGTGGCTGAAGCCTTCGAAGGGCATGTTCGGGCAAAGTGAGTCATTCGGAGGAACTGAAGGCCAGTCTGAACCACCTCCCAGAATGCAAAAGTTCAGCCCCGCACCCAGCAATAGAAATGGTGTACTCAGTTAGCCCTCATCAACGTTTTAATGAATGTCTGTACAAAATATCATGGCAATCTGCCACATGGCTGAAAATACGGGGAAAAAATGCTGTACTGTATGTCCAGGCCAAAGTTCTCTGACATAAGGTACATGAGCTAAAAGGTACACACCAAACTTACTGTATGTCACCAGTCACCAGTGTGGAGACTTCTGCTGCATCTTCTTATCCTGCCTGTGAGTATTACAACCGGAGAGGAGATGAAGTACACCCTTGTCAAAGGCCTCCACCCACCTTGAACATGCAGGAGTGCATGACCCACAGCCGTTACCCTAACTGTACAGGGACCGAATGGATTACAGCAGCCCATACAGCCACAACACCTCCTACAAGGGACCCGCATGAACAGTTTGAAATTCACAGAGCACATTAAGACAGGACTGGCAAAGTCCTGTGACCTTGATTATGTAAGAGAAGGTAAAAAGCTGGTCCCCTGTATGGCACAGGCTGCTCCTGAATAAAGCACTTCTAGCACCTACACATATAGTGAATATGGGGAAAACTGAGCCGTGTGTTTCCTAAACAGTGAAAGTGATGGCCTTTTTGTGAAAATGGAAACTACCAGTCACCCAATCAAAAGGCATTGTATTGTGACATCAAGGCTGTGTCAAAAAAGCAACTTCATCACAGACAGGCTGTCTTTGTCCTTATCTTTTTTTTAATTAAACCTGACATTCATAATACCAGATGTCTCTTAGCAGTTTTTATGTAGTGGCTAAAAGGTTTGCAGTAAGTATTTATCAAAGTAGAAAAATTATATAAATTGGTTGAAAAAGCAGAAAAATTAATATGATTCAGCAGGAAAAAGAATACAAAACATAGGCAAGTACACAAAGCCGGTAATACAATATGTGACATATAATACAGTATATCAATGAAAAGCATATAGTTTAATGAGAATGAATAGCCCTGGTTGTAAAAGTAGGCAAATAAATGATAAATATGAATAATTAAATATTTATTATGAAAAATCACAATTTCAAAAGTAGAAGATCCCTAAAGTAAAGTTACAGATGTATTAATAACTACATAACCTAAGATGCTTGTTACTGCATGCTATTAAGAGTGGGCATACATTCCGTTCATGCAATATTGTGGCATCTTATCGAGGCTGAAAATATTTTCAATTTAAAATGTCAGCTTAGCAGACCACAGGAATGGAATTAGTTGAATCAATCACAATGAGGAATAGAAATATTTGTACTGGGAGTAATGTAATAATAAATGTTCTAAATTGATAAAATGTTTCACCAGCTCCCTCTTCTCTGTTAGAGTTCAGGTTAAAGGCGCCTGAAAATGCTACAAGCATATCTCAGATTCTGCTCAATATCTGTCAATGCAATTGCAGCCTGCTGTGTAAGGGCGTGTTGCGTGTTGGCAAGCAGCGCTGGACCAGTTAAAGCTAAGAATAGACGTCAATTAGAACGATACTGAAGTGGAAGCGACATCTCTCCTTACATCTCAGAACAGCGTTCTGTCCCATAAAGGGTCGGATATTGCCTATGTGCATTCATCTTGTAATTCACTGCCCACTTGTGGCTGCAGTAGGTTATTGTCTCTGGAAGATAGATTGACTAGCAGCCATTGCATCTATCAAACTGTCAATTTCGTGGGCGTGGCTGTGCAGTGGTGGCAAAGGCTGGGGTTTGTAAAGCAGAGGGGGGGGGGGGGCAATTTTTGGATATTTGCGCACGTCTCTTGTGGATAGTGCTGGGATCTTTAACGGGTGACTAGCTATAGCTAGCTACAGACAAGCGTGCTTGTCAAACTGCCCTTGACCGAGCTCACATGCACGCATTATTATACACATGTGCAGATGTTTGTGGAAACTGTACCTGCGCATTAGAAAATTACATCAGCAGTCTTTTCTCCCTAAGCGTGAAGACATAGCAGTGGCAAGTAAATGAGCAAATTGCACTGTGAATTATCATCTCAAATCGGTAGAAGCTGTGAATTCACCTTGGTCAAATGTGTTAAACGAGGAGTTAGGGTGTATTGTGGAGCAGCTCCTTTTGCAAGGGAAGCTTTTACAGAGAAGAGAGTTTTAGTTTTATTTATTTATCTTTTCCTTTCTGTTAATCAGGGTGAAGGGTTCCCTGTGCGAGATGTGCAGTAAGTTTCAGAAGTTTGAGACAGCACATTGAGACAGGAAAATACAGGGTTCTGCACTGTCACTATAATGTGTCGTTGTCAGTTCATGGCAAACATTTTGAAGATTACAATAGAAAGTTTTTTTAAGATATTTTTCCACTATACTGCACATTTGATATGTTTACCGTCAGTTCAAAGGAATAATCCTAATACTTCTTCAGCCACGAAGGAGTACGGAAATGAAGTGAAGACTTTTTCTGAACTGGTCAAAAAGTGAAGTTTTTTCAGGGCCATCGTTGAACTTAAATTGCTCCAGAGCCACTTAAACCTGGCACTGTTCCACATTGGGAACTCTGGTAAATAATCCACATGACTGAATAAAATAAATAGTATTTACTGTATTTCTGAGAAACTGAGACACACACACATGCTGTTTGTTGATTCCAAATATTGCTTTTAAAGGCTTTGTTTCTGTAGCTATTTTTGGGTATTTGGCTATTATCAAACCAAAGAAGACTAACGCAGCTTTCTAAACGACCTGGTGTTTATAAATGACAAAACCAAGCCAATCTGTTTCTGTGCACAACTGTACTCAAAAGTCGGGTACGAGTGGGTACAAAAACAAACAAAGACACAAACAAAAAACATACCGGGGGAGGCATCTGTAATCGCAGGCTGGGTTTAGAAACCTTTGAATGTGTTTGGGGGCAGACTGTCAAATAAACAACTTTAAACAGTTTAATATGAAATAATTTAAATAAGTAACTGCTATTTGTAACTCCAAATATCCTACAGCCATGGAGAGATTATGAAACAACGGGCCCCTGCACACAGACACGTAAGAGGCCCCCCACCCTCCCTGCAAGGGAGCATTCGGATAGAAAGAGATACAAGAGGACTACAAATGAAGTGCCTACATCGTTTTGCATCTCTTTGTGGTCACTGTGTTTGTGGCACAAGGGGTGACCAACCTGATTCAGAAAATGATCCTCCCAGTAGTTTGTCACAGTGAACAGGTACAAAGATGCTTGCTGTGAATGAATGTGAATGTTAAATAGTGGATTGAATATACACTGTATAAAATTCGGTACCCATTTGAAGTATTAGAATTCTTCTTAAAATCCGCCTTACATCGAAAATGTTCTATTCACATTTGCAAAGCATTATATTCAGAGGTTCAGTATTATCACACTCTGATGTAATAGCACTGATCTCTTTCCATACACTAACTAAAGAAGTTCTGTATATAATATTGCTAATAATATATTGCCCATGGAAAAACGGGTAAAATTTTTTCATCCTCTAAAATGAACATTTTGGGTACACCTCAAATAAATTATTAGCATATCCAGTGTTACATTACTTGCATAAAATCAGTGGGTGCAAAAAGCATGGGACCTTTTCAGCTCCAAATTATTATGCCAAATTAAATGAAAAAATTATGCTAGCTGATTGGAAAGGTTCAATAAATGTTATTGGTATTTATAAATGGAACACTGTTGACTCAGTAAATTGATTGAATAATTGAATAAGTCACTGAAGCAACATAGGTTTAAGAAATATTTTTTAAAAGCTTATGTTTACAGGGAGAACATACCAATTTTTCTGTGAATGCATCTGCGCACATATAATATACCGTACGTGCGTGCGCGTTTACCTATGTTTCATTTTGTATGCATGCACCATGTCAGTCTTTTCAGACATCAGCGTCGATGTTGTGTGTGTGTATGAAGTTATTTCTTGGCCCTCTCCTAAACCAATCCCCCTCACTCCATATGAAAATACATTCTCAGCTGTGAAGGGCACTCTACAGTAAGGCTATAAATACACAGGTACTGCAAACTGTGGGATGCGCGCGTCCACGTCATCATGAATAATATGTTGAACCTTCCGTGTGAACAAGCAATCAAAAGTGAGAGGGACAGGATTTTGTGGCTGAAATAGGAGCCTCCTTGTCTCTGAGGTCAGACCGTGTGTCTCTCCTCTGACCTCCACCTCACCTGCGATTGGAGGAATGATGAGGTCGTCTGTGGTCAACAAGCGACACAGCAGCACAGGAGCATGCTGATGCAGACTGTGTACTGTAGGGTTCTGCAGGAGGAAAGGAAAGGACCCTAATAGAGGACGCTCATATACACGAGAAATCTGCTTACATTTTACATTACACTGGTAAAAGGTAGGGTGAAACTTTGAGATGGAATTTTAATGATCTCTGTGGTAGGTTCTGCAAAATCCAAGAGTGTTTAAGTTCTTTTGTGAGGAGGCAACTGAATGCAGGCTTTTATAGCTGCGATATATGTAATAAGCAGAGGTTCACTTGTAGTGACTAATTCAACCCGCAACTTTAACGCTTTGGTTCAGCTCTCATTAGTGCTGCAGTGGGCAGCCATTTTCTGCAGAAGACCTAAAACAAAAAAAAAACACACAAAAAAAACAAGGCAAAACAAAACAAAAAACACACACACACAAAAACCCTCTGATAAACCCACCAAATGCAACGTACCCAGCAGGCAAAGCTAGCAAGAACATAGTGGAGCATTTAGCAGCTGAAGAGCCAGATATTTCCCTCAGGACTTAGTGGCTACTGGACTTGAATTCATGAGGTATCCACAAACAAAATTTTAAATGAATGCTAAAGTTGCTCATGTTTCTTCTGCTCCCAAGTGGCAAAAATAATCAATCTGGCCTATATGGAGAGTAAAACATGGACTGTTTGTTACATTGGCTGGTTTACATGTCAATAACAAATGCCCACATCAGTGCAAATCCTGAATAATATATAGCATGAGATAAACAGTCGATATAGTGAAGTTATCCAAAAAAAATTCTTTTTCACACCAAGTTGAAAAGTTAAAATGTATCAATTCCACCCTTTTCTAATCATTTATATATTTTTC
Organism: Xiphias gladius; assembly: GCF_016859285.1. NCBI lineage: Eukaryota > Metazoa > Chordata > Actinopteri > Istiophoriformes > Xiphiidae > Xiphias > Xiphias gladius. The sequence continues at coordinate 8,162,066 of NC_053400.1, read as the reverse complement.
AGTTTTACACTTTGTAGTACACTGTGTAATAAATAACAAGTGCAATACTGTACCTACATGAAAACAAGAAGTTTAGAAATAAGTGATCATTTTGTCAGTTACAGAATAAGGGGGGCAGCACAGTGGTGCAGAGGTTGGCACTGTTGCCTCACAGCAAGAAGGTTCTGGGTTAGAATCCCGGTTCAGCCGGGGCCTTTCTGTGTGGAGTTTTCATGTTCTCCCAGTGCCCGCGTGGGTCCAAAAACATGCAGGTCAGGCACACGTGTCCAGGGTGCACCCCGCCTCTCGTCCAGTGTCATCTGCGATTGGCTCGAGCCCCTCAAAGGATAAGCACTATAGCTAATGGATGGATGGATAGATGGATGGATGGATGGACGGACTAAGGGGAGACATCACTGAAATTTGGCTCTTGCGTGTGTGTGTGTGTGTGTGTGTGTGTGTGTGTGTGTGTGTGTTAGTTAAATAATGTTGTAAAATAAAAATGTCAGTGGAGGACAAGGTGATAATAAGGCTACTAAACTGAATCAAACAACAAATTATTTCTGTGGTAAAAGCTTGTCATTAAAGGTTGAGGCTCATTTGCAACATTCATACAATGATAATGTATTCGTAGTTTATGTAAAATCCTTTTAACCTGACATGTATTTATGTCAAAATAAGTGATTGATGTAAAAATCTTCTGTTTCAGTGACTCACCTGACACTCTTTTGGAATGAGCGACTTGCAATTTCTAGATTACCAATATTACAAGCATCCAAGAGTAGCACCCATATGTGCAGCCTCTTCGAAATAAATTATCTGACTTAAAGCTATTCTCAACGTTGATTGTTGTGTGTTTTGTTTCTTATATTCATGGAGATAATTGTACAGCGGAGCAATGGAACAAGTCAGACAATATTTTCCTAATAAGGATCTCTATCAGCCAGAGGGAGCTGAATCTGTAGCGGAAGGGAGTTTACGTTTTTATCTCGGAAGCGCATCTAATGACTCATGGTATTTGCCCCGCAGCGTCAAAGGCAATATACGCCTCTGAAGTCAATTTCAAGCACACTAAGCACATTTCATTCAACGATAATACACATCAATAATCATTAGGGCGTGTTATAGTGTTAAATTATCATCCGAAATAGGAGGAAGCTTTTTGGTATGCAGGGATACTGCGTGAGAGGAAGAATAGGACCATCATGATTATTTATTTACACTATGAACTCATCAGGTCCAACTTAGAGGGAGTAAGCTCAGGATGATGATGATTTGCTTAAGGATACTTTGACAGGAAGGGTTAAACAGAGCACTAAAAATGTGTGCAAAAATTTTATTTAATTCAATTTATTAGAGTCTCCATTAGCTTCATCAAAACTGAGGCAAATCTCCCTGGTGTCTGTTCACACACCTCATTTAATTACAAATAAAATCACATCCTAACACACTATACTCCATAACAGACAAACTGAAAAATAGAGTACAGATACAAACAGGTCTCTCACAAATAGTGTATAACTGTATGACAGGTCACATACTGTGTGACATCTATAAATAAACTGAAATTACCTCCACTAGCTTACCAGCTATGGTAATCATTTTCATCCAAACTAAAAGTAAGCTGTATAAAATTTGCAACAACAGTCACACAAATGTGGGCACCAGGAGGCAAAGGTAACGTTAGCACAGCAGAAGCAGGAGCAGCCTGAGCACTTCCATCAGACACGCAGGAGACAGACAACAGAAAAACACAGCTGAATCACCTCCTGTGTAGAAACGCTGCAATGCCAGCAGCCCTGTGAGGCTGTACATAGCATTGAGCTAAAGCCTGTTTTTCAGGTGTAATGTTCACCGGCATAGTTTGACAAGTTAGCATGCTAACATGTGTTAATTGGCTCTTAGTCACTGGTTGTGCACATACAGCATTTAGTCATAGACCTAATTACTGGACAAATTAAAATTTTGCCCTGATGGTGATTCTAGAGGAAAAGTACTTGCAGTTCATGCTGAGGGGTATTTGTACCAAATACCATGACAATTCATCCTATAGTTGTTGAGATTTTTCACTAAAAACCAAAACTGTCAACCTCATGGTGGCACTTGGAGTTATCCCCTGGGCACCATGGATATCTGTGTCACAATTCATGGCGGTCCATCCAATAGTTGTCTGGACCAAAGTGGTGGAGAAACTGACTGACAGACAAACATTGCCATGGCAATAATGTGGTTAATAAATTGGTTTGGATGCTACTCTTGTTAAAAGTTAAAGGTCAGTCTACCCAAACTTTACAACAAGTGCTGTGCTGTGCTGCTGTGCAGGGGCAAGACAGGATATGCATCTCAGTTACAGCTAATGTCCATTTCCATTGAGACAGAATAGGCTTCAATTCCTAGATGGCCAATATTATAAGCAACCATTAATGAGGAGGTCATAGATCAAAGGTTATGGCACACATTATAGGAGGAATATGTCCTTGGTTAACAAGACAGGATTATGGTAACGTTCAAGGAATTCAAGGAAGACAAGGGGAAAAGAAGTGTAATTTAGGGGAGAGTCGGACATCACAATGATTTTACAAGCTTCTATATTAACAGAGGGAACAACCTAAAGCATGAGCTTACAATACCAAGCAGACAGGGGTTCAGTGCGTTTTGCTTGAGGACACTCCGCTAGAGCACATGACTGTTGATGTACATGGTAACTGCTGTGAGGAAAGACATAAAAGGCAGCAAGAACAGAAAAAAACGTACACGCACCAAGCCGAGCATTATCTGAGACAATTAGCTAGTTTCAAAATGTGTCTGTTATTTCTCTTTGAATTCATTTCCCTACAAATGACATCCTAATTAATTGCAGGCAAGCTGATAATAATAATTTGTCTCTTTCAAGATTGCCATTGTTTGAAATGTCTCTGGACAAACGTTTGAAAATTTATCAAGATCTGAGCTTTAAGGCTGAAAATAATCCATTGTGTGCTGAAGAAAGAGAGGCTAAATCTCAGGACTGAATAAATGGTGAGAAAAATTAAAAGGAATGGGGTCTTTGACTGAGGGATTTTATACTAAAATCATTGTAATAGTGTTGGGGGAAATAATCTTGAACTTTGTACTTCTAAAAAAAAAAAAAAAAAAAATCATCATATTTTCTTCCTTTTGCCCACCTTAAAAGGACCTGATTATTAACCCTTTTTGGCAAACATCAAATCTTCTCTTGGCTGTATAAAACCACATAAACCTTGTCCTCCTCTCCCCACTGAATCATATCCTCTCATCTTCCTCCTGTATTCACTCTAATATGCTCTTATCTGGATAGAATAACTCCTTTACCTTTCTCAGTGCTTCGGTTTTCTTTTTTTCATTCATTTTCCTTGAACTTCTGCCTCACACGATAATTCATAGGCCTCAGTGCTCTATGATAATGGGATATGTTATGACATTAGGTCCCTGATTATTGCAGTAATGTTCTTGATGTAGAACTGAAGCACGCTCTACTCTCCCACTCAACCACTTTAGATAAGAGTCAGATATATGTCGACCAAAGATGGGCACTTCGGTTTTGCACAGATAGACTTGTTTTTGATTGATTTAAGACCTAATTGTTATTGATAAAGACTGTGTGATTCAAAGATTGGTATGGCACGATTAAGCTTCCTGATTTTGACAAACTTTCCTTGCCCTTAACACATTTCATCGTATTTCTATCAGCCACAGACAGGTGTGTGACCCTGAATCAACAAACACAGCAGGCTGAACTGGTCTCACAGGAGCTTGCACAAGACCTGTACCGCACAGTTGGCTTCAGTGACTTTAAAATTCTTGAGCTAAGGTAAATAGAAGAACTGAATTGTATACAGAATGTGGAAAAAGTCCGGCTCGGACTTAGAGTACATCCCATTCTATAAATCTCCAGTTTTAGCTGTTAGGCTTTTGCTCTAGTGCTGCTGTTGTTTTTGCTTTAATGTGCAGGTTGTCCATTGATTGCAGGGTTGGTGGTTCAACCCTATTCCTGTCCATGTGCCTAGGTGTCCTTGGGCAAGACACTGAACCCTAAGTTGCCTTATTTGTAAGTTGCTTTGGATAAAAGTTTCTGCCAAATGAGTAAACGTACAATGCCACATAACAGTGTCAGAACAATTCTGCTGTTATCTTATATGACCAGAATTGATTAACTTATTAACCGTAGCTTATTCGCTTCTTTAAAGGAATAGTCAGAAATTGTGGCAAATACACTTATTTGTTTTCTTGCTGAGTCTTAGATGAGAAGATCGATACCACCTTCATTTTGTAGGCTAAATTAAACAAGCAAGATATAACATGTCAATTAGTGCTGGTAGTCATATTTAGTTACCTTCAACAGAGCTGGGCCAGCTTTTTCCCCAATGATACGTCCCCTAAAAATGTCCAGGGGATAATTTTAACAGTAACACATATAAAAATGAGCCCAGGAGGAAGAAAGACCAGGGAAATGGATTTTCTCTCAGGAACAAAAAAGATTTATTTACAGCTTAACGGAACAAGGTAAGGCAGCAACTCAAATGAACCTCCTAGTCAAAAAGCGAAAGGGGGGAATGGAGGATGGTATCGAAAAACACACAGCCACAGCACCCAAACTGCTACATGGCCCACTGGTGTCCCTTTCTCCCCCTTTATACACCTGTGGATGAGTGATGGGAGTCAGCTGCAGGTGATTAACCTGCTCCACAAGAGGAGGGATGGTACCTGAGGCAGAGGAGAGAGGAGAGCAACACAGAAACAATCCACGGCACTAGGGCCGTAACACCCAAGAAAGCAAATAAGTGCATTCCTTTTCATTTCTATAAATTAAAAGCTGCTGCTCTTTATTACTAGATCCTCTTTGCCTTCACTTCGCTCCGAAAGGATACACTGCCTACATCCTTTTGACGAATATACCATGTTTGCGGTTAATTTGACAGAAAAAAAGTTTTAAAATATCAAGGTTGGGTGATTTTGTGTTTTGCCTCATTTTGAAAGCAATTTCTAGTCATCATACACTTGTGAAATCAATAAGACCTAGTTAATTAATAAATCATTGTATAATCTTTCAATCTAAGCCATTTTGAAGACTAGACCTGATATTAAACTCTAACTCTAACTAAGACTTGACATTTGACTTGGACTTGCATTTTCTGACTAGTGATCATCTCTGCTGCCTACGAAGACAACGGAGGTTGCCAAAACCTTGACATAAATGTCAAGAAATGGCAACATTTCTTGTTTCTCTCTGCTTCTTGCTTGAAGTAGTGAGAGAATTAATTAAATGTCAATGCAAATGAAATCAGTCTGACAGTGGTGTTTCTCAAACAACATCCTGTAGAAAAAAAGAAAAAAAAACTACGAAATTTGGATGGTTATAATGACACAGATGACATAAATATTTTACAGATAAGTGATATGCTGGACTGAAAAAATTGAAACTGATTATTTCCCTGATAACAATATTGCTTAGCTCAAAAAAGGAGAATTTGGTTTGAAAACTTCTATGGCTAAACACTGGCTTCATCAGTGGTCACAGCAGTAGATTTATGAATTAAGCATGGCAGGGTTAGCGACCCTCATTTCCATGACTACTGTTCCTGCTGGCAGCGGTTGCCCTCGCTGGGTGGTGAGGTTGGAAATGTGTGTGTGTGTTTGTGACAGAGTCATTCATCTCACTGACGGCTGTCAGAACCCAGCTGACCTACACCCATACAAAGGTTTTAATGAGCGAATCCATAATGTGGCCCCTCTGCCAAGAGCTTTTGAATACCCATCACTGATTGGATGACCTCTCAGATATTTTGTCACGTGACCCGTAGCTCACAGCCATAATCATCAGGTATTAGCTGTGGTCAAAGAAGCCTAAATAATCTAAACTAAAACATAACTATAGGTAAATGTTGAGATTAGGACAGCACAAATTTGGTTTACTTTTCAAAACAGTATTTTACAGCATAGTCCAGATATTCTCTCTTTATAACACATGAAAAGAGAATATACAGTAATGTAACACTTTTCCAGCCTGCAGTAAAAGGTGGCTGTATGTGTGACTACATAAAAGCAAGAATCAATGATTGTAAAATTCCATTATCATAGGAGCAGCAGTAAGTCACACTTCTACCTTAGTTTGTCTTTCGTCACAAATATTCCCACTTGTCTCGCTCGCTCTCTCTTTCTTTTGTTCCTATCATGAAATAGCAGATACTACACTTGAATTTAAATTTGCACTCGTTGAAAGTTGGGGCACCATCTTCTATTGAAGGAAAATAGATAAACCAATTTAATCAGTCTTATAATAAGGAGTAGTAAGCGCTCAATTCAGGGATCTCTGTCTCTGCATCAAAGGAATACACAAGACCACGACTTGGCAATAATGGAGGATATTCATCAGAGCTAAATGTCTATAAGTACCTGAATAAATGAGGCATTAATAGTAAACATATAACAAAGAGGCCAGGATGAAGCTGATCTTGGAATGACAAAATGAAATGATCACTTAGTTCTGCGATCAGGAAATGAAGTATGGTTCAGGGTTACCAGAGAACGGTGGAACGCTAAGGGAATAATCAGCTTCACTAGGACCTAAAATTAATAATCCAGAGCACTATCCGACATCAACTCTTATCAAAGACAGCAGCAGAAAGGTTTAGCCTCCTTTTGCAGTGTCGTCTCAGAGGTGGGCCCTTTCAATTGGACCCTGTGTAGCTGAGTTGGTGCTGGTATACCTCGCCACTCTCCCGGCGAGGTCACACTCCCCGGAGACGCAGCGATTGCCAAGCAACAATGATCTGATAGCAGGGCTGCTCAGCTGATATGGTGGCCTCACTCCAGGATGGATGTAGCAGATTTCTTAAGGCTGATGAGGATCCTTTGTAAGCAGGCAGAAGTTGTTGGGCTGTGCGGCCATTGCTGGTTTCTTAGTCCGTTGTTGTTATAGAGGGATAGAACTCTGATATGTTCACTTTCCCTAACTACCCTCGTTGAATAGTCTTGAAAGTAATGTCATTGCCGGGACAACAAAACTTCCAAATACTATCAAAGATAGACTTACTGAAGTACCGAAAATATAAAGGAAAAAATTAATTTCATTCAGTTTGGTTTTGAGTTACAAACTGATTGCAGCATTCTTACCTCAGGCCACTCGGGGTGTGAGGGAACGAGAGTGAAAGAAACTATGTTTTCAAATCTGATGATTTCCAGTTTGTTGAATGAAGCCTTTGCCTCTGTTTCATGAGCGTGATTCCCTTATGTGGTCCTCTCCTGATATTCACAGCCAGCGTGAACTCAGAAGTTTGCAAAGTAATTTTATGTCCTGCTGTTTATTTTATTATCATGACAGAAATCGGCCTGTACAGGTGGTGAAAGGTGGTTTCATGTCTGGCCAATGTTAATCCTGACACAGTGTTAATCCTGACCACTATTGAGAGGTGAGAAGGCCATTTGGCAGATCATGGGAGTTTCTGATTCAAACCCACTGTGTTATCTCCTAGTAGAATTCAACAGAGTGGTTGTCCTCACTACAATGATGAAATCTTTGAGAGATGAGGAAATTCAGTCAACTATTTCAACCCAGCAAAAAGGTTCTGGGGACTGACAAACATGCTGCTGTTTAGAGCTTTGGGTTGTAGTTATTTCAGAACGGTAATTTCCCCCTTTCTCTGTGAACAGGTTACCTATAACCACTCTTCCAGCTTTCTGAAAAATCCTCGGTGGGGGATTGCAAGCTATAAAGTGTGCATTAAACAGATCTATCACTGAGCCAGAGCATTGGCTGGGACTGGCACTGGTGTCCAATAATACAGTCTGCTCTCTCCAATTTCAAATGACAGACAGGGAGATGGGAACAATAAACACATTTTACCTCCTCACGCACACACTCTCTCTTTTTCTTTGTCTCTCTCAGACCCAGGTTTTCTCTGGTTACAGTTTGATCATCAGATCAATCTCTTTCACATTGAACACTGAAGGGTTTCAATTTAGCCAGGCTATGATTATGTTTCCTATTCCTATTGTCATGTGAAGAAAAAAAAGCTGGTGTAGATGGCCTGTTTTGTTCTTTTATTGTACCGCTGCACTCTCTCTAACCTCCACACTGGGACTGATTTGCGTATGAATGTGTTTTTCTGTTTCACCATTTTAATTATGCAGTAGGAAAACCTTAAACCCTCTGAAAAGGGTCTATGGAACATTCATATGTGTGCATCTTCACAAAATAATGGATTTGCAGGGGGGTGGGGGGCTTCATTTCAGGTGAAAGGAGGTAGGCTGTTAGAGACAGGTTGCTTGGAGAGTTGTGGGATTATTCCACTGTTTCATGTTGAACGTTATCATGGGCAGGCAGACTGATATGGGCTAAAACCAGCAATGCATCACAACACCTAACCAAGGTCAAGCATTTTCTCTCTGTCTCTCTGCCATTCTCTCTGCCTGTCTCCTCCAGTCGTAGGGAGATTTGTTTGGGAAAAAGTGAGATGAAATGTCAAGAGCAGAGTGATTGCCGGGGAAAGGGAGATCCTAATTAACTCTCTCTGGTGAAGATCTCCCTCTACCTCTCTCACACAGCATGTGCCCGTATGAATCTTTCATCTTGCCTTGCCTCCGAGGACATGGCTCCACTCGCAAAGCCAAGCAAAGGACAGATGGATACAATGAATGCAAAGGTCAAAAAATAAACAGTTCAGCTATGACAGACAGGGACAGAGGCAGACAGCAAACCAATCCCTGAAGGACTAAATCCAAAACACAAGCAACTAGCATAGAAGAAGCGACATCAACTACTGGCCTGTCATTGGAAAAAATGAAAACAACCAATAGGTGTCTTCCGTGATCAATACCAGGGACGTCATATGGTTTGTTTGGGAAAAACAAAACCAAAAAAAACTTTACTTAGGGAAAGGAGCACAATTGGAATGTATTTATTTTCAAATAAATTGCTTGTTAGGACAGTGTTTATTCGGTTTTCTCCTTTTCATATACTTTATATAAACCTTCTCACTGATCGGACAAAAATGGCAAGTTTGGGACATTAGTGTTATTGGCTTCATATAATATTAAATAAATTTTGGTGCATCTTTCCAATGCTAAAATTTGAAAGTTACCTCGCTTAACAGTACCAATAGGTCCTTACATTCACATTATGAAAAGCTTAAACAGTTGATGAGACATTATCAAAAACTGTTGAGATTTATGTCTAAATCCCAATTTGAAAGGGTATGATTTTCAAATTTTAAGAGGTGTGATTTTAACTTTGTCTTACATAATTAACAGTGTCTTAATAAGCTGTAGGAGGCAAAAATCAGCGAGATTTAATTTAGCCAACCATAATAACTGTCACGGGCAAATCTGCAGTGTTTTCAGACACCTAGCTAGCATGTATTTTAGTTGTTGTCAAGTGTAGATTAAAGGTAGCTGATAGAGTAATCCATCAGAATTTCTCGTGAAACTTTTGAGCACATTATTTTACTGTCTAAAGCTCAGTACTTTAAAACTTGGAATCGAGACCGCCAGGATTTAGAGGTGCGGAGCAGTCTGTGAAGCTAACGTTAACGTTAGATTAAGCAGATGAAGTGCAGAGCTGTCAAGTGTCAGTCAGTTGGATATTAAACATTGTCAGATGTGACTGGCTTTAATTTTATTTCTTTCATAAAACAACATAACACATAACTTGTCCGAAACCAGCAGTTTTACCGTAACTGTCCTACTAATTATATTAATAAGTATAAGGTCTCTTTTCAATTTTGATTATATCTGAATATTATTGACTAGTAATATGCTAATGGGATATCTCAATGAATGAGGGATAAATTGGTCAATTCTTTCAATAGGAAACTAGCAAGTTTACTTAGAAGTAAACTTTTCCACACGATGAAAAAAAACCCTTGGAGGAGAGCAAAGAAAACAACTGCAGTACAGATATCTTTTTCTTTTCATGTAGAAATATGATAAGTTTGGGCTTATGCTTGGCACAAACGTATCTCATTTAAACTATGCAAACCTCAACCACTAATGCCCTGGAGGTAATTTTATAGAACATTATTCCAGTTTGAATTGCAGAAGTTGTCAGATAAACAGCAAATAGATATTTCCTCAAAAATGTTCAGTCTTTGCTTATACCCTAAACAGAAGACAGACAAAAATTCAAATGCAAACATCATTAGGCGAAAAAAAAAAAAAACTGATGAAGCTTTCTAGTCCTAGCAGGGAAGTCCCACCTAGGATAGTCAGAAGAGAAATTAAATTCCGGTGCAAAATATCAGCTAGTGCAAGCTTCAGGCCAAAAACATAGTTATTGACCTTCAAATATCAGTGAAATCCTTACATCAGAATTAGCTGCTGGGTGTTGTCTTCGATTGTGGAAAACGATGAGAACCAAGAGGTTTCGGATCCGTCGGAGGCCCACAGAGCAGGTTTCTCTGGGGACAGATCATAAGAAGCCTCCTGCAGAGTGCAGAGATCAAAGGCAACCAATTATAACAGAACTTACACCTATCTGACTGTAACTCCACCATTGCTTCTGGCTGCTGTATCCTAGGTATTTCTATCCCAGGTATTTCTATTTTCTATTCTCACACCTCTCACAATGTATGTGAAAAGTCTATATGTGTACATTTACTTGGCAAATAAAGAGATCTGGAACTCATGTGGATTTACCAGCCAGACTGTGTCATAGAAGAAACAAGCATTTGTCTAAATAATAGTGTGGGTTAAACTCATTGACCTGCATTTATTGTGGGCGTACACACTAATCTTTTATTCATCTTCTGCTGTTTAACATTCCATTCATCTTAGGAGTTCATTTAACTTCATTCATTTAGCAACATGCTAGCCACATAAATCTAAACAGATCTTCACTCATGCCCAGTGCAGGCTTTTGACGAAACCAATCATGTATTAAATTGAAGGAGCCCTTCATTGCTCAGTATATTGAAGTGGGCCATATCGATAAAGGTCAAGTGCATAACTGAAATGTACTGAGGTGCCAAGAAGTTATCCATCAAACAAGACATGGATGTGGCATGCATGGTTAATGAGGGCAGGCCAGCCATCTCATGTATCACCTGGGCTTTGTGTGTTGATGGATGGGAGCTGCACAGATTCCTGTAAAAAGCATCTCTGTTATTATTATTATTATTATTATTATTATTAATATTATTAATTAAAGTACAGTGGAGATTATTACACAGTAGACAATGGATTGGAATAAAAGAGTCTTATTTATATAAAGGATTAAATTTAGTCTCCTTATCTTAATAGAATTTGGGAGGGTTTATCATATTGGCTGTAGCTGTTTGCATGGATTGGCAGAGTGATTTTTTAAAAAACATGCAGAGATGAGTCATGATGAATGAGTCAATTTTTCCATGCGTATATGTTGTGTGATGCATATTAAGACAAAATAAACAGTAAAAACCCAGTAAATTACCGCCCAGCTTCTTGTCTGAGGTACCACTTGATTGAATGAGATGCTGTCTGGAAAGGGAAGAGTCTTCCACTGATGTTTATCGAGGAGGATATTGAAATGGGAATGGGTTCTGCATTATTTGATTTTCTGACTGAGCCACGTTTCCCCCCTAATGGTAAAATTGTATTTCCTGCAACTGTGTATACTTTATCGAAATCTTGGCTTTCAATTTGACATCTGTGAAGGCAGTTTGGATATGGATGTCTCACAAAATCATACAAAAAACATAGACTAAATGTACAGACAAGTTGATTTACGGTGTATTATATAACAGTATATTTCAATATTGCTGAAAGCATCTAACACATGACCGTGTTTGCTCATACTGTCTTTCTACACCAAACTGCTCTTCTAAAGCTATCTTATGTGACATTTCATCCTGCAACATACACGTACCTTTTGCCTTGATGCCCTCCATACAAACAGCGGTTAGCATAAACCCTGTGCTTTGCGTGCTGTGTGTGATCAGCACACTCTTGTATTGTTTTGATAATTAAATGACAGGAGGTAAAGCTTCATATGCAGCTTCAGCAGCTGATGTTCCGGTGACTTTGACTTTTGTGACCTGTCACCTGTTCGGAACAGTTCCCACACCCTTGCAGGACTCCAGGAGCTGCCACTATCAGCATCAGCTTTCCAGGGGATCTGCTCTTTGTCTTGTAGGCTTTGTTTATCACTGTATATGCTGTTGGATTAGAGGCTGAATACACTAAAAGATATAAAAGAAATGCACACATATATTTTTCTGCTAACACAGTGCACAGTGCTTTTATGACTGAGAAAAAACATACTACTTTTATGTTTAAAAAATCAATCTAGGCCAGTCCTTACTGTGGTTAGCCTTTATTTTGGGGTTTCCCAATTCTCTGGGTGTCAGTATTCATTTATCTTAATGAAAAAACCATCTCCACTTGGGACTAACTGCGGATGCAGTTGTTTTGGCACTGTGCCCTACACTTCATCATGCTGGTATAGAGCCCAGTTTAATTTAACTCAACTGTGGTATATTTGGTCTGTTGGTGGCTTTTAGATTAGAGAGCTGGACTGGTTAAAATGTTGCCAATTATAATCCACAGACCAACTGGACAAATGTGTGTTGAGAAAGCAAATGTTCCCCCTGTTTTTCTCACATACTGTCATTAAAGTGACCAAATTTAAAAGGATTAACACCACCCATCTGTTCCTGTGTTACTGCTCTGTAGTAGAAGAGGTTTTTGTGTCAGGTGGGGATGTCCTGATCAAGTTTCTTTGGCCCTGATCAGAGTCCTTTAATATTAGCTATTTGCTGATACTGAGTCCGGTAGCAGCGGAAGATATGCAATGTTAATTAAATATGTATCAGACACGTCTGCTAAGTTTGGCACGAACTTCGTCATCCAAATACTGAAGTTCCTAGTTCAAAGCCATCATGTTTATAAGCTTAAATAATTCATAGGATATGAATGAAATTTTAACCGGCCGAATGTGACTGGTGAAACTGACGAGAAGCGATCACCTAGAAGGAAGAGGTATCACTCTGTTTTGAGTTGTTGAAACTACACAAAACACTCAATGCATTCTCATTTGCACAGTGGTTGGTGCCATATAAGAACATTTCACATCCTTCACATAGTGGCTTTAACCTTTAGCTAATATACATCAATACTGATATCCATTTTTAAAAAGCTGAATATGAAGGAAACATGTTCTTTCTGATAAGTTGTCTAATAGTTAGAAATAGTTAGACATTTTATTCACTTGCTTGCTGCAGCATCCTTCCCCTAAAATCTATTGTGCTATTGCAAAAAAGGTTGCATGTGAACATAATTCTTTCCTGATAGGAAATAAGGTTGCATGGATGTGGCAACAATGCGGTGCTACTGAAAGACATGTTATCTTAAGGAATGCCATTCTGTTAAAATGTAGAAAATAACCAACTGAAGCAGAAGCAGACAAGGTCTTCTGAGGAAAAGATGGTGCACAATACAGTCATACAACACCGAGAATGCACTGGCATTGATAACAAATATGTCTCTGAGGCTGGAACTGTACTTATCTGTCTGCTTCAATCGACTTTTAAAGAAGTATGAGGCAAAAATAGATGAAAATGTTACCACAATGGGGAAAAATTTTCAATTGTGTCAAATAAGATTGAAAAGCAGACTATGGTAGTCTAACCAGAGTTAATCCCTTCTGTAGTTTCTGCCCTAACCAGGGAGCACTGTAAAGAATCTGCAACTATGTTTACTCTCATCTCCCTCCCCCTCTTAAATCTCAACCTGAGTGTTTGGTTTTACAGTGAGTAAATTGTGTCTTCTAAGGCTTGCTGAAGGAGAGACAAGGTTCTTAGAGTCCCAGCAGATCTGAGATCTTTCTGACGAGACCCCTTAAACTATACCCTTATCTGACGCGCCACATGAAGCGAGATACTGGAAACGACAGCCATGTGCTTCTCCAGGAACTTTTTGTGAAAGTTCTTGTGTGTTCATTATGATAATGTATTATCCCCATTCAAGACAAAGCATATTTTTTTTTAAAAGCCGACTTTAAACTGAGCATGATTGCATAAAAAAACATCGTTTAATGTGCTTTGATGTCATCACATGTGGTTTGTTTAATTTCTTTGAGATGAAATTTCTATAAAGGTGTTGAAGAGCCACCTGTACAGTCATATATAAGTATTTCAATCACGAATCTTGGATTAACCACAGAGACAGAGTAAAGCATCTCCCTGTTGGATATATGTCCTACCCAGTAGCTTATTGCTTTCCTTTACAGGAAAAGAAACCTTAATGAGGCCTGTGTATCCAGGATGCTTCAGGCAAACACTGACTTTTAGCTGTTTACTTGATCGTCTTCCATGCAAAGCTGTCAGGCCCGACAAGACTTTATGATGTCATTAGATGCCAGCATCGGACTGCTGAAGGTCCTAGTCACTATGTGCTGCAGAGCTTAGAGCAGTTACAGAAGTTGAGGGATAAGGCCTTGCTTATTTGGTTTAATGTTTCACAGTGTTACCTTAATATAACAAGAGAAAAGAAAGAAGATTCAGGCATCTAATTGGGGTCAGCCAGGTGACTTACGTACTGGCCACAGTAAAGGTTAATGCTCTCGGGAATAGCGACCTCAATACAAAAAGGGTTCACTTGATGTTGTTTTTGGCCATGAACTGGCATCTGCAAAAATAATATTATTCAGCAGAGCAAGAAAATTAAATTAGACAAAATGTACCTGATTTCTAGGTGAAAACAGGAAATTTAACAGAAAGGAAATTCGGTCAATAGTCTTATAGTTATTGCTCCTGGTAGTCGACAATGATACGCTTTATTATGAACAGAGAGTTACCTCAGTGGGTAAAAAACCTGGCGCTGTTCATAAATCCACTTATGTTAAAAAGTAGGACACGTTAATAAATACACACAGAGAATACTGTCCACACTCATTATGATGTGTAATCATTAATGACAAGAGTTCACAGTAGTCCTCTATTGGTTGGGGTCCTTTCATTTCCTCTTTCTCGTTTTTATGTCAGTCCTGCTGATGTTTCATCGGTACCAGAGAACTGATACAAGAAAAAACCACCCAGCATGCTTTGGAATTACATCCATATTAAGAGATTTCGCACCTCATGATTTTCGTCCAGTGCCAACGTTCAGTGCTGATGCCGGACGTGGTGCTGTCTATGCTTTAAGAAGGAAAATAAGCATGTCAGGACGGTGGATGGGCTTGTAGCACATGCAACTTTCATGTCACATCACAGCTCTGCAATGAAAATAGTCTTTTTACTGACTAACTACCCACAATCTTCTCCTAACCTTAACCAAGTTTTTTATTTATGTAATCCAAACCATCCCTTTACAACATTTTATTTGCCATTACCGTAATCTTTCCCTAACCTTAACTATGCCGTTGTTGCCATGTGCAGATATTTTAGAAAGCAAGAATTTTTAAAATGCAGGATTGTCCGATATTGATGTTTTTTGGTTGTTTTTTTTGTTTGTTTGTTTTTATTTATCAACATCTGTCAATAAGTTTGGAAAAAGCACAAGACCATCTCATCCTGATGATCTATACAGCAATAACACTATATTCATCAGAACTGACTTCAGAATGATGCAGTGAAGGGACATACAGTGGCTCAGTGGTGGGTACAGTGACCTCTCAGCAAGAAGACCAGAACCCTGCCAGTTTCTGCTGCGACCTTCCTCTGCTTTTGCTTGCCATGTGTGTATGTATGTGTGTTTGTCTGTGTGCTTATGTGTGTTTGTGTTTGTGTGTGTGTGTGTGTGTGTGTGTGTGTGTGTGTGTGTGTGTGTCTCTGTGTGTGTATGTGTGTGTATGTGTCTGTGTTTGTGTTTTCCCCAGGCATTTGGATTTCCTCTCACAGTCTAAAAGTAATGAATATCTGTTGAACAGTTAAACGTTCTTTTAAAAATAATATGTGTTTGCCTGTGATAGCCTTCTGACCTATCCAGGATGCCCTCCTGCCCCCTTGCATCTTACCCAGTGCATGCTGGGATAGACTTCTGACCACTGCCATCCCACATGTATAGCTTGAAGGTGCAGAATTTGGACTTCAGTACACAGAAAGAATGTGAGTCAATGTTTTTAAAGTGCTCACATATTCCTAACAGTAACCAACCCAGCCAGTGGGTGATGCTTTATACCAAAAGACAAGAAAAAAAAGAATGTGATAAAGTAACAGCCTGGCTGTTACATTGGTAAGTACATCTTTCTCTGAAAAGTAGCTCACTCATTGTTGATTAGAATATGGTTTGCATTTCACTCTTAATTATTGAATGTCACTTCCTGTAGGGAGCAGATTTCCTGCTGTATCAGTGTCCAGGCCTGAATTTAATCTAAGCAAACAGGGTAAATCAATGGCCAATCTCAGTCAGAGGTACTGGAATGGTTATCTCTGTTACGGCCCAAACTTTCGATTTAATAAGACGGCTGCTGCTGCACATACAAATTTGTCTCGGTGCAGCTTTAAATGCTACAAATATTAGAAAATCAATCTTCAAAATGGTTTTGATGCCGCAGTGAAAACATAGCCAGTATTTGACCATAGAAAAACAGCATGTCATTGAGAACATGTTTTCCTGGTTGATCTGTTAGCGGACAATCCCTAGGGCCTCTTCTGATGTCCCTCTGACACTATCTGCTATATTGCAGTCTGACAAGCAGACTACATGACTAGGAAATCAACCAGGAGAGAAGGCCCCCCCCCCCCGATAACATCTCCCTGTTGCTTTGCTAGCCGCCATACCATTCAGTAGCTGCTATTCAGCACTGCATCCTATTCATGCAAAACCCACAGAGGATAAGAGACAGACAGAGTGTGTGCCACATGCATGTGAAAGCAGCTGAATGTGAGACTCATCTGATAATCTGCTCAAAATGGTGAGCGATAGGCTGTGTTTGGTTTACCAGCTAATGCTACTGTGTATGGGCAAAAGTGGATAAAGATATATAACCACGCTGGCATGAAGCAGCAATAAAGTGAATAGTAATAATACAGAATTAACCGTCCACAGATTTCCGACCCGAAATTCTTTAAACATTTTTGAAACAAAGGTTCCATTATTAAAGGCAGAGCTGGACACAAGCAATTTTGCCATCTCTAACAAGAGACTATCGATTTTGCCATCTGCAATCACAGTATGGCTGGCAGATTTTATCAGCAGTAGGCAGCAAGCTAATTAAGCTAAAAAGTAACCATCATTACCAGCCGATCCATGTCGAAGATGTTGACATAAGGAAACACCATTGTTTAGTATTCCAGTGCAGAGCTAGTTAGTCCCAGTAATATGTATAATGTTAGATCAGAGTGTTATTTAGCAATAACACATTCCTGTATGGCTGATTAGCTTACATCGTTGGACCAGATAGAGGTCAGGTTTATGATTCTTTGTTTTTAATTTCAAACAATATGTTTTACTTTTAATTTTACAAGACAAAGCTTTTAGGATGAGGACTAACCAGAGTGTTTGGAAATTATAACACTATCTAAGGTAAGGTTGGCTAGGGTTAATTGCTGGAGCATAAACTTCTCCAAATCCAATAACGAGCAAGCAACCAGGAACGGCTTTCAAACGGCGGGGGGTTACCACGCAGTGGATGTGCTGTTAGGACCAGGGCTTTTTAAAAATGTCACCTATAAACACACAAAATATACAGCAATACACCAAATGTATGTATACAGTGTATATATATACACATATATATATATATATATATATGTATATATATATAGGTCTGAAAATCTAAGACCACTTTCCCATTCAAGTGAATGGGAAAGTGAATGGGCATGCTAACATTTTCAGCCTACATATATCCATTACACTTTTCTTTTACACTTTTCTGCCTTTGTTCCTGGATTTTGAAAATTTAAAAAAAAGACGCTTTCCCCCAAACTCACAACATTTCGGCATATGAAGAAATACAAAGTTTGGCCGGCCTGCCATGCACAAAATGGCAGCTACAGTATGACTGGGGGAGGGGTGTAGTGAACAGTCAGTTACTAAAGTGCACACATGCTCAGCCAAAGTTCCCAGAAAGAAAAAAGTTCAGACAGATTCAAACAGATCTTCAGGAATGAGGCATGTCTGTTTCATCTCCAACCAACACTCATCCCTTTGTACATCAGCATTATTATTCATTACATGACTCTCACTGTAGCTTCAGCCTACACCTTTTGCGGACTGCAGAACTATTTGTATATGAGTTTGTATGTTATGTACAAATATATACCAGTTTCCATTTTTTTTATTGCAGACCGAAATATATTCTAAATTCACTGTGGCACATCAAGAGTTTGCTGGAGGAAGAGTGGCAGGTTGCCGTGAATTTCCACACTGACAACACGTCAAATGCAGACAGACAAAGGAATAAAAAAATACCCAAATTCGATTGTCATACAACGTTTGGGATCATGCTATGAAATGAACACTCAAGGCATTATACTTGATATGTGCAGCAGTGGTACATACAAATCATCTCATCCAGGTGACAGCTGGAGCACTGCACATTTCAGAGAAATAAACACGCTCTGTTCTCCATCGCTGATGCACAGAGACAAGCCAACACAAAAAGACAAGGCAGATCAAAGACAAGCGGAGCAACAATGTCACATCCTGTAGACAAATATGGCGAACCCTGGGACTCTACCTGTGGCAGTGCATACTATCTGTAGCTTACAGCTATGAAATCTTGCCTTAATTTGCAAAAGGAGGGCAGAGCAGAAGACAGAACATAGAGAGGGCGAGGCCACATGACTCACAGCGGGTTTCTACCCGCCTCTGTGTTGGTCCTCTGAACATGAAGAGCTGAGGAAATAGCTCCACTTCTCCAATGCTAATGGGGCCTAAGGTTAGACATGCTGAATAAGTAATATGGGGAAAGTAACACCACTGTGGCCAGGGAGTGCCTTCTAAGCCACTATACATAATTCAGTCCAAAGAAGGGAAAAGAGGCTCTTTTCTACAGCAGGAGGTGCTGTCAGGTTGTTATTCAGCTAACTTTGGCAGTGGCAGAAAGCACTATTCTCTTTTCTGACAAAGGGAAAGTTGGATTGTAAAGTCCAATCTCTGAAAGAAGAGGACAGTTGAGGATAAAAGATAAAGAATCTGCCTGAGTGTGTGTGTGTGTGTGCATGTATTTCTATCTCCTTAAGGACCAGTTTGAATTATATACCTCATGGAGCGAGGGACATTTTGGGAAAGTGAGGACATTTAGGCCGGTCCTCACAACTTCAAAGGGCTGTTTGAGGTTTAAGATTTGGTTTTAGGGTTCAGGTTAGAATTAGCCTTAGGGTAAGGTTAGGGTAAGGGTTGGGGTTAAGCATTTAGTTGTGATGGTTGAGGTTAGGGTAAGGGGCTAGGGAATACATTATGTCAATTACTGTCCTAACACAGCTAGAAGTACAAGCATGCATGTATGTGTGTGTGTGTGTCTGTCTGTGCGCGTGCGCGCGTGTGTGTGTGTGGTGGAGGTGTTTTGGCTGCGAGGACTGTATCGCTACTGAAGGATTTACAATAATGTCACAGCCAAGTATTAGAGTCGCAGGAGAAAGGGAAGTTTACAGTTAATGCAAAACCTTATTATTATACTGACATAAACATACATACACACGTGCAAATCTGCACACATACACACAAACATACACACACACATACACATACAAAGTGAATGTGGGTAAGATGCTGGAATTACTGAGCTGTGAGGCTATTTGAATTTAGAGCATGTCTAATCTGTATATCACCGAAAATATGAACCAACGCCTTCTCATCCATACAGAGTGGGCAGTTTGCAGTGCACGAACACACACACACACACACACACACACACACACACACACACACACACACACACACACACACACACACACACACACACACACACACACACACACACAGCAGGCATGCCACAATATCTAACAAATGCCTGTGGGCTGTCTGAGAAATGATTTGTTGAAAATCCTACTGTTAATGGACTATAGATCTTTAAAATATTTGCACCAAGACATATGGACATCTGTGCTCCGCTCCGAAGAGGCTGAAGAAAGACAAGAAAAGTCTTCAAACATTATCATCATTCACAGCCCTCAAGTTAATTGGGTCTTAATCCTTCCATCACACGTTCATATATCCAGAGCAGAATGTCGTTATAGGTTGAAGGTCTTGACTTCTGCACAGCAATAAATTTGGATGGACATTTAAGACCAGTGTGATTAGACTCCAAACTTTAAGGTCTGGCGCCAGTACATATATTGGGAGGCCAAAATAAAGAGAATAGTCTCTTGACATGACTCTGCAGGTCAAAACTGTACAGTGTTTGGGCGACAAGAGTTATATTCAATCTACCGAATGTCCTGAACTGACGTCTAATATTCACAGTAAACCCTTCTCTTTAGTCACCACTAGAGAATATCCTCAACACTGTTTGATCTTCAGTTCCCCCATGAGCCAAAAAAGAAACACATACGCCACTTACCTTTGAGTATTTTTAACATAAAATGGGTTCAGTGTTGCTAGGGGGATTGAGTATAAAACTTCCACTTCATGTCATTCACAGTGTGTGAGCAGCCAGTCAGCAGGTTTACAGTTGAGTAAATTTAACACTTTGCTGCAAGATACCGTATCGGAATTTGAATAGAGCACTGATGTGCACTGATACAGAAATGTTAAAAGTAATAGGAATATCAAGTGGGACACAGGCAGTTTTGAGACAGTTTCTTTACCTATGTTGGAAAACTGAACGTTGGGCATCAAATGTTATGATTATCTGATATGTCACTTGTCAATTCAACTAATCCTGATCCCTGCAAATCATCACTCCAGGACTGTACTGTAAAATCTCCCATTTTCAGCACCTCTCATAGGGCAGGCTGAGTTGCCAGTCACTGTGCCTGTGGTATTTTTGGCACAATATAATTTAAATTCAGCTGACTAATCAGGGTTCAGTCAGCAGAGTCGCAGATGACTCGCTGTTCACCCCCGCCTGATGCACAGGTAAAAAAAAAACAAGCAATGTGAGAATACAGGAGTTTAATTTTAGCATTTACTGATGTTGGTTGGCCTAACAGTGTCACTGCCAACAAGGACATAATAGAATGCCTCTAATATCAATAAATGTGCTTTGAGTATGTATTTAAATGTATATTATTTTTTTTTAAAGCAAGCTCTATAGTTTTTTTACCCCAGATATTCAAAACATCTCGCCTTTCAGTCATAACAACACCAAACACCTTTAACCTGACACAGCTGGTTAGTTCCACACTCTTGCTTGAAAGAGTTTATTTGTTCTACAGATACTGCTAGATTTAAAAAAAAAAATGCAATCATGTGCTTGATCTTCAACAAATAAAAGGTCTTTTAAACATTTTGACATTTAAACTGGATTTAGATCAAACAAGGTTTGGAGAAATCTGATCTGAGGCTTTGGTCTCTACTGATACACACAATATCAGATATTGTGAGTGGTTTTTTTAGATGAAATGTGAGCCCTTCCAAACTGCTGCCTGAATTCATCAGAGCTACATGAAAAATTTCAAAATCTGGACAGTGTACTAGTGTACTAGTACTTTCTGAGCAAACCCACCATAATAAATACATAGCAAAGGGGAGACAGATCGAGGAAATCAGAAATCATAGATTTTTGAGGGGACATTTTTTAATCTTGGATTTGAAGGTACTGCTCACCACCATGCTGACAATTCAGTTGCTGGACCCACAAAATCCAAACTTGGTCAAAGGGGGAAGAACTGTTGGTGGAATGCTCCAAAATGTGTGCCCATTAAGTGTGATTGCAACAGTGATTCTTAAAATGGCCACCAAGATATATATTAAAGACATACCCTGTGGTACCATGTGAGGTTCCATGTAACCTAAAAAACTTTGCTTACATATCACACAAATGTGTTGAGTGCATTTCCTCCCTCGTATTACAAGAATTGCAAAGTCGAGTTGTGTGCATGTTTGCTTCCTAGCAATCTTCCTGTTCACTGCTTTTGTTGGCACATTGCTATGTTTGTAACTGTTGGTTAGTGGAATAGTATGAAACCAAAGGCGAGATATTCTATAGCGCTACCACTGGTCAAAAACTTCACCAGGTAGCTTTAAATTAAAATAAAATGAAATGAACACATTACTCAACATTGTGTGAAGGATTGGGACCTTTTGAATCCAAAGCAGTGTTTACTGGCTACTCCATTGATTCACCATTGCATCTCCATAAAGTTTGGGGAATCACAAGAGAAAGATTGAGTGGTTAAAATCAAAGCAGCAGAGGATGATATATCCTGGCTTTTAGTCCCTACTATGGGTCAAGTTCCAACAACACTGGCTCCTAATGCAACCGGTAACCTCATTTTGTTTGTCCATCCCTGCCTTGTAAATGGCTGTCTTTCAAATTCCATGCCCCCAGTCTGTAACACAGGCAAGGAGAGGACTTTTCAGATGGTGATCACAGAGTTGGTGTATATGGCTTTGATGGACAGCTTAGATTATAAAAGGTGTTAGAGCAATGTGTCTAGAGCTACCTAGAGAGATGTATCTGTCAAGGCATAAAGTAATCATGCGGTTTACGGATTTTAAAACTCTTGTAATCTGAGCCTGAATGGACCCTGGAAAACTTGTGCCCTTGTTGACTCTCAGCTATTGTCTAAACTCTGATTCATCCTCACGCAGAGGGATAGAGTGTACATTGCTGTCCATACTTATCAGGAATGATCAACATCCCCAGCTGAAATGCCATTTTCTCAGAGTTGCTATGGCAACAGGTCGTGCAATTTCCACTGTGGAATTTATGACTACCAGAGAATATTAATTCAGTTTTGCAAGTTAACATATGTATCATCAACTGTAGGAAAATGGTATTTGGTGTATAGTTTATGGGTTAATGAACAGACATATGGTTGTACTATGGAGAAAAAACAAATCTGATGGAAATCTCCATGGAAATGCCAGACATGTTGCTCAACAAGCCCATCACAGCTGTGGGTGAGAGTTGCAGAGAGGGCTCCATGTCTGCCTGCACTGTCTGTTTTCTGTCATGTGTTTCTGCTCCAAAACGGTGGTGATGAATTGATGGAAGAAAGCATTCTCACCTCAGCTTATATTTCCTTTGATGCCATCTTTCTGTCAGGTATCATGACGACGATGATGAGGATTATATGCTATCATGTACTATTCTAATACATATACTATTATGTCATCATCATTATTATCATCACTATCATTGACCATACCTGTGCATTATCTATTGTGCTGTATTGTTAGTAGATTCAAGCTGTCCAAGTAGTCCTACTGCAATAACGAGTCTTAAAGTAAATGCATATCTTTGGTTTCCAGAGACCCAGGATCGAATTACACTAACACTGCCTATACTGTATCTCCGTTTTTTTCAGTGTTTGAAACAGAATGAATAATGAGGCAATATAATGGAAATTCAGTTGGATTATCAGGCTTATGTTACATCCCTTCTCATTCATTCATTTTATTCAACTAAGCCCTGAACTCCCTGATATTCCTCCAAATATTTGTTTTGGGTTTTTTTTGGTCCAGAGTAAAATATCGCAACGATTGAATGCGTTGCCATGAAATTCGGAACAGACTCCTTGGCTCCTTACGAGATGAACTGTAATAACTTTGGTGTTTTCCCGTAACACTATCATCAGGTCAAAATCTTAGTTTGTCCAGTATGTTGGAAGATGACCTTCCAAACCAACGTCATTCCCATCAGCCTCAGCTGTACTGTTTCTACTGATAATAAGCAAATGTTGGCATGCTAAAATACTAAACTAAGTTGATGATAATGGTAAGCTGCTTTACATACATCATTGTACATTATACCTGCTTTACATTAACATGTTAGCATGCTGACGCACCGTAGTGCCTGAGTATTCCGGTAGCTTTCTCTCACAGTAACACGATGCCACGGTGCCAGTGTGTCACATACTCTGCAGAGCAGCACTTTCTTTGAAATAGGGAATTGGATGACAGTAACTTTGAAAATGAAAACTCGTCTAAAGCAATTAATGACGAGGATGACATGGTAGAGGTGAATCTTTGCTATATACAGTAAGTGATGGGGTCAGGACCTGCGGTACAGTATGTAGGCAATGTTTGCAATATACTCATACATACTTCATACTGAGTTTACCTTGTGGCATTGCTCTCTTGTGATAAATTCCTGTAGGAGCAGTCAAGGGAATATGAATAAGGAGAGACTCAGTCATTGTTGGGTTAAAAGTCCCAGCCAGCCTCCGAGCTTCCCAGGTCCCTGCAGCAATGCTCTGATGACCCTTTGACTGACAGGACAACGGATGAGACGCTATACCTGGGAGCTTTAGAAGCCAGGGTTTGGATATGAGCTCTGTGTGTGCATTCTAATAAGACACTGCCTTCCAGAGGAATTGGACTCAAAAAACCCAAGGTTAATCTAGATGTCAACACCTGCTGAGTGTGCAGTGGATTGCTGTGGGGTGACATCTCCCATCTTCCCATCTGCTTTGGAAACTTAATGTGGCAGCTGATTCCTCGTTTCCCTCCAGGAGGAAGTGTAGAGGTTGGTATTTCAGCGCTGCTGTGCATGACTGTTCCTCCCGGCACTTTGGCTGCTGACCTGTTCACTTGCTTGCTTGATTGCTTCCTATTCACCATGGCCACACTGCCAGCCTCTTCTATGACATTCCAAAAAGCACAAGGGGAGTTCATCTTTTAGGATGTTGTGAATTAATTTGGGCAAACAACAACAGCAACATCATCACCTACTGTTGTTACTCTTTCATTTCTCACCTACAAACATAAGGCAAATAAACATGTAGGAAACTAGGAGCGTGGCAAATTAATATCATTAAACTCACATACAGTTTTTAAGAATAATTTCGTGTGGCCATTTTGGTAAAAAGGTTCCACCCACTGTAGTGAGAATATTGTGTTGTTGAAACACAATGAAACTATAAAAAACAGGAAGAAAGAATTTTTAATTAATTAAAAGTTTTATTTTGCAATTGTTATATATCAAAAGACAGTAGAGTGATGTCTGTGTTCTTTTCCAGCAATGTTATCATCCTTAAGATTTCAGCTCTGGTTGATTTGGCGACACCGGTGCTTATTGATGGTGATGCTTAGAATGTCTTCATAACAGAAGTCACCGGATTTCATTTGAGATGACACTTTTATTGACCACTGGGGGAAGGAAACGCACTTTGAGTTGTTCTCTTTTCCTTAGTTGTTCATGATGAAAATGAGTTGTTTTCTTAAAAAAAAACCAACACTGTAGCCTTACTAGTTGATTGACAGATGCAAATATGTTTCCTTTTCAAAATGTGTGGCACCAGCTGTTCTGCTCTTCTGGATGATATCATTACATGGTATATTCACATGCGCAGATGTTGGCTTCCAAATTTTTGTCCAGTATGTGTCTTTTTCTGTGGATCTTTCGAGTGATTGCGCACCATTTCAATCCATCTTGGGAATGGTGGATTCTGCCACTGACAATGCAAACTGCCATACAGAGAGGTAACTGATGAGTGTAAATACGGTTAAATTGCTGTAACAGAATGAATGGCAGTCATAAATGGTATTGAAAACTGTGTGTGAAAACCTAAGGGATTATAACTCATAACTCTAATAAATAAAGCCAGACTGATTGCCAGCAATACCACAGGAAATCCATGTGGTCGTTATGTGATAAATCTCCATACAGATATCTTCAAAAATTAAAAAATAAAAAAATCGTTTAACCAATATCTAACATTATATTACCTACCTTCTGTCAGTTACAGCACATTCAAAGTAAAAAACAAACTGGAACAAAATGATTTCTTCAGTCCATGAAATTACATGAAAATTTATGCTAAATTTGAGGAAATTGTGCTTTAATTGTTGCCTTCTTTCTTACAGGGAGTAACTTTTTAAAGAGCTTTAAAATCCTCTGAAATTATACTGAAAAACCACTTAATGTAGCAAATGATCAATTATCATACTTCTTTGCTCAATGGCCTCATCTTGCTGCTTTTCAAAGCTAGTTTGGTATTCTAATCAGCATCGGCACTTGCCCTCTGGAGTACTACCACCCTTTAGTTTTCAGTTATAATGAGGGAATTCCTTTGTATAACACAGCAGCCCTTAATGTGCAGCCTGGAAAAGTAGCAGATACGTTCTTCGTACTGTGCACATCTTTGTTTGTCTGAAGTCCAGGGGCTTGTGAAGAGATGCAGCAACTGTCCAAAGCATCAACAATGAGTATCACCCACTTGACCCTGAACAATTACCTTGACCAAACGCCATATTTAGGAGGTAACTGAAGTCACAACACCTCATTTCAGTGGTAACAGTCACCCACTTCCCTACAGTTGAGTCACTTAACCCGCAGAAACCTCCTGAATCTCAACCCCCCTCCTCCTGTCACACTCTCTTGTCTAATCCTCCCAGCACACAACCTCTTTTGCATTTTGTCAAAATTCATTTATTTTCTGTGCAGATCAACCTAATTAGGAGGAAGGCTTGTGGTGAAAATATGTCTTTATTGCTGTCATCATCGATATCACACTCCTTATCTGGGTCACTGTGCACTGATTGGCTGCATGGCAAATGGAGTGGAAATTTTCCATTTTGTTCGGAGCCTTTCATGTTTCAAACGCACGCCCACTGGGGAAACGATGTGCATATTGGAGGGGGTAAACAGTTAACAGGTCTCCTTTTTCCCACAAACACCTGGTTGTGGAGAGAAAAGAAAGGGATGCAGAAATAGAAAATTGGTAAGATAAAGGTTAGCCTGTCTTATGGGGACTGAAGGCTCTATTCAATCACAATTGATAAGAAAGCCTTGGGGATTACTCAAAGGCATTCTCCCTGGGTGGTGAGAAAGCAGCTCTGGGTTTAGGTACTCAACAAAAACACTGTTTAAAGTGCAATAGCACTGGAGACTGCTTTGAGCCAGAACAGAAGATTATGATTTCTCAACTTATCATATGGAAGGAACCAATTTTGATCAAATAGCGGAGGGCAATTTTGCATTCAAGATCAGTACATTTGCTTGCGTGTCTGCAGGTAAGAGAACAGCAAGGTATTGCATTATATAAGCCTTGGTGTAGTGTTTGTGCAACCCTTTTCCTCACAAATGAGCTCCCCTCCTCATCTTTGCACCAAAGAGCAGATGCAGAGAATCCTCAGCCCCCATTTCCTGTCCTTGTGTTTTCCATAAAGCTGCCACGGTTATCGATGTATCGAAGTTCAGTACCTGCTTATCCAAGGCGAGCTGCCACAGCTGAAAAAAGTTCAGGATTATTTTGACAGAAGAAGACAGACCAATTATTTCGTTGTAGTCCTCTTGTGTTTTTAAAAGACAGATGAGGTTGAGGCAGATACTCCCACTGAAATACCTGAAGGTGAATGCAATTTTAAAAGCTATTTAGAAATGATGCCTTTTCTGTATATGTTTTGATTGTCGCTCAAATGACTTGGCTGTGTTGCAGCAATTGATGCTGATGAGCGATACTCGAATACCAAGAAGCAATCTGCCTGAAAAACAATATACAGTATTCACTCTAAATACATTCCCAGCAGGAGCTTTCAAGTCACAAGCCTGAGAGAGGCTGTTCACTGCAGCAGCCGGCGGGTATGTATGAGAAGGAAATACTAATCACCACCAAGTTCAGCAAATAAATATTGTTTGGCAACTGAGGAACCAGCAGTAGCTGCAGAGTTTAACCATCAAATGCCACAGTAGGACGCATGGAACTGGAGTTTGTGTCTGTGGTCAAAATCAGGGGTCTTCACAGTCTGACAATGTGGGCCCTGTGACAACCGTCACTGGATTACTTGGATACTGGAAAAAGTTTAAAGTCGTGACGATTCTCAGGCAAGTTCTGGAGTTATAAGGCTATATATGTATAGTAATCACCCTATCTGTACATTAGGAAGGTGCAGCAACAGCAACAAGAACAAGGACAAGAAATATCTCATCCGTTAACTACACTGACATCACTGGGGCTTTTGGTGTAATTTTGGTCACCTTATTGATTATGTGAGCAGAGGGTTTGGTTAGTTTCCAACAGATAGCTGGTGGAGTCTTTTGAAAAATGGGGGAATTTCCCAAAAAGTCTCCGCTTGAAGCGGAATCAAATTTCAACCACAATGAAACTTGAAAATGAAAAAGCCCACAAAACAGTCACTGTGATGGATCCTCTATCTCAAGCTATTTGGAAAAGTTGATACTATGCTGAAATAATTGGAAGCCAATGGCTACAGTCCTATAATGTGCTTTGGATTAGCAAGATGTAGTATATGAAGTATGATTTACATTCACTGGCCTAAAACTGTCCTCAAAGCTCCACCTCATTACCTGAAAATTAGGAAGTTTGCACCTGACACACTTGACACACCTGACACAACAGAACAGAGCAGAGCAGGAATGCACTTTGGAACTACTTTCAGTGCAAAAAAACCTTTTCCTCGCAGACTTTGAGGGCCTCACTTACACCAGTACTGACAGAAGACAGAAGTTTTTTGTGCTGTTCATTTGTAATAAATTTCACTATGACAGAGATTTTTATTCAGTCATTGATCTATGGGACATACGGTAAAGTCCAAACCAATTTTCAATTAATCCAAACGGTTTACCTTAATCATCAAGACTAATACTGTATGATTCCTACAATAGTGTAACATACTAGCTTATTAATATGTACTTTATGCATTATACAGCATGTCTCTGTCTGTGTGTTTACTGACATGTGATGCCATTAGTTGAGAGATTTTTTTCCTTGAACTGGTACATAAAATTTTAACTTGCAATTTTTGGACTAATGCGCCTCCAGTGTGGGAACAGATCATTTAGTTTTTCTGGAGCTCAGTTAATTGTCTACTATTGAATATTTGAAAATCAGCACAACGAAGTAACAATTGTCAGAGCCCTTCAATAGCTTCCACACACAACTACAGTAATTAGCATCCAAGTTAGCTGTGTGTGTAACTGTATTCATGGGACTTTTAGTTAAAATGCTTTACCCTGGTGTGTTTACATTTTGTCTATTCTGTGGACATTTGTCAAGCTGATATTACAGGCTTACAGGCTGAAACTTGAGACATTCAAGACTAAACCACAAGTATGAGCATGCACACACATACACGAACACACTCTCAGAGAAACTTAAACACACAAAATACTGTGTAATTGTAAATCAATAAACAATTACAGGGCCACCATCATCACACACTGTTTACTGACCTCAAATCCCTCAGCATTGTGTCTCCATTTTCCCGTTGTTTGCAAGAGGTCAGCTAAAACAATAAGGGGATGGCTGTTGTCTAATATGTGGTCGCTCGCCAATGAAGCCCCAAGCTTTGTAGCAACTATAAAGCTAAACATTTTTCTTTTTGTGCACTGACAGACCCTGGAGTTTTTATATTTCATGTTTACTGCAGAACATACAGTATGTTCATACAGTCCTGGTTGAAATTATTGACACCCCTGAATTTTAAATCTAGAATTTAGAATATCTTGAGAAATAAATGCAAATTAACCAATTTTTTTATTATCAAAATATTTTAATAAAATGTCCAAGGTTACTGAACAAAAGAAAAAAACAAAACTTGAATAATAGTGAAATAATATAAACATAAAATATAGTCCAGACACAATTATGGGCACCCTTCACTAATAGTTGGTTGCAGAACCTTTGGCAACAGTGTCAGCCTCTAAACGTTTCTTGTAGCCATCTAGAAGCTTCTTGCACCTGTCTGCTGGTAGTTTCTGCCACT
The DNA here is from genome assembly GCF_016859285.1 of Xiphias gladius. Lineage (NCBI taxonomy): Eukaryota > Metazoa > Chordata > Actinopteri > Istiophoriformes > Xiphiidae > Xiphias > Xiphias gladius. The sequence goes on along the minus strand of NC_053400.1, from coordinate 8,132,378 downwards.
GTTCCACCGCTGTAGTCCTTCTTGCAATGGTAGATTTCAGCTCTCTCCAAAGGTTTTCAATGGAATTTAGGTGTGGACTCATTGCTGGCCAGTTTAAATCAGTCCATCTTTTCCTTTTCAACCGTTCTTTTGTGCTGCTGGATGTCTGCTTTGGGTCACTGTCCTGCTGAAAGACCCAAGACCTTCGCCTCAAACCGAGTTTTCTGACACTGGACAACACATTTAGATCTAAAAAGCCTTGGTAATCTTCTGATTTCATCATTCCTTTGATACAATCAGTTCCTCCAGTACCAGAGGCAGCAAAGCAGCTCCACAGCAGGATAGAACCTCCACCATGTTTTACTGTAGGGAGGATGTTCTTTTCCTTATGGGCTTCATTTCGTCATATATAAACAAACTGATGCACTGTTTTCCCAAAGTCCTCTACTTTGGTTTCATCTATCTTTTATAGAACATTATCCCAGAAAGCCTGTGGCTTATCTAAGAAAGGTTTTGCAGACATTACTTTTGCTTTTTTGTGCCTTTCTATCAATGGTGGTGCCCTCCTGGCCCCGCGCATGGAGTCCTGTGACTGTGACTGTGAAACGTCTCGATAACATTACGAACTGTTGAAACAGGGATTTCAAGATCTTTGGTTGATTATCTTGTAGCCTTTGGAATTGTTTTTTTTTTTTGGATATCATCTCTGATGCTCTCAGACAGCTCTCTTGTCCTTGCCTGGAAACAATCAGCCCCTTCTTTATGCAGTAAGAAAGTAATTTTACTATATGAAAGCATTTTTTTTGTTCTTTTTGTTCAGTAACTTTGGACATTTTATTAAAATATTCCAATTTTACAAAAAATTGGTTAATTTGCATTTATTTCTGAAGATATTCTAAATTCGAGGGTGTCTATAATTTCAACCAGGAGTGTATCTATGGGTAAAAATGGGTACAAAAAGTTCAAATTTGCATGTTTCTTACTTGATGGGGTGATTTTACATGAAGATCTTCTTTACCCTCTAGAACGGCAGATTATGCACCACAGATCACCTCAAGGCACTTCCTCTGCAGTTGTTCCAATGCTCAGTTACTTAGTTTAGTTACTTAATAATTTAGTTTACGTCATCTGCACCAAGGCTATGCTCTCCATAACAATAGTAGTATAACAGAAAATGCAGTGTAATCCTCTGTATTGTAACCCTACAAATCCTAACAACCCTAACCCTAAAATCATTGTTTCCTTTAAAGATACCAGATGCTTTGTGATAATGTGACTATGAACTTTACAGCAAAGAACTCTGTGCTTAAAATAACTTATTTTTGACTAATGCTCAATTCTAGCATATTTTTAGGACAACATTAACTGCAAATAAAAATAAAGCCTAGGTTAACTGATTTCTTAACCCAAAAAACAAAGTTGGTAATACTTTTTTCAGCCTAGGATTTTGAAAAGTGCGGTGGACATGCACTCCCTCATCCACAGTGGAAATGACACTCTTGCTAATTCTACTGTTTGCCTAGTTAGTGTTGAGACAGAGGGTCAAATTATTGGTGGTGTGATAAGAGTGGTAAAATCTTGCTTTAAAGTTAGAGCCGCTGTGGGCCACACCTTGAGACCACGCATTTTTATCCTACATTTGTTCCTGTTTGCACCGTAAACATGGATGCACAGACATACATTGACTGGATTACTTTTGATACTGAGGAAAAAGATGTGACATGATGATTATGAGGCAAAATTTTTGAGTTACAGGCAGTGTATCTTTTTTATGATTTCTAAGCTGATTTATGAATGTTTATCCGTGATGGATATCAGAGGTTCCAACATCAGTGAAAAAAGAGGGTTGTGCTGATTTTGGAAATATGTGTATGACTTCTGTGTTCAGAATTGGCTGACCGATATTTAAAAAAAAAAAAAACACACACACACACACACACTTGGAGACGCATTGATTGGGCCACAGAAACAAAAAAAAAGGATGGTCTTTCAAACTGTGGCATTATATTAAGAAAGGTTGTGCTGCTGAAGTAGAAAAACACTGAATGCATACAAACTTCACAGCCACTGATCTGTAGCCAGTCCTCACCTCGGTCATAGAAGGAAAGACATGTCTCTATCACTTCTATCACTTCAGGAGTGGATAGAAGAAAAGCAGGTAACACAGATGCACACTGAACACATGCTGTTCAGCTCTCTAAAAGATTTAGATGAAGACAAGATTTTGTCAAATTCACACATCTTTATGACAAACAGACAGGACAAAATGGAAAAGGAGATCATCTGATTGTTTGAAGACATTTTCTTAAGAGAGTCACATTAATACAAAGATCTATCATGGAATACCAGTATTTTATATACCGCAGTTGTTATACCACATTTTTATATTCTGTAACATGTGTACATGGTAATATGCCAACTTTGCTTCAAAAAGTGTTCAGTTAGTTCATCCAAGAAAAGAAAAACAAAACAAAACAAAACTTTTTAAACAATATTGAACGCACCATGAAAGGATTACAATACCCTGCAAATGCTCACAGTCTGTGTCATAATGTCTTTAAGCGTTTATCTTTACCACGAGAGAATACACAAAAACTGAATGCTTTGGGTAACTCATTGGATTGGATCTTGCCTTTCATTTAAAACACTTGAAATAACTGAATGGTCATTAATGATTTACATAGTCCCAAGGGGAACAGAGACAACACTGTGATACTGTGAGAATTCATGTCAAGATAATAAGGAAGAGAGGTGAAGAGTTCTGCTCCAAAACGTTATATATCCAGATACAACATAAAATAAAAATGTTGCCTGAGGTTTTTCATTCACGTTGGAGAAATCTACACGATCCCCTCTTTAAAAATGAACTCATTTAGTCAACGGAGCACTTAATTACGAATTATTCTTTAAAAATAATATTTGGTTTTAGTTTCTTTCTTTTTTTTGTTGTTGTTGCTGTTAAGCTTTCTGGGGGTCATGCTTCATGCCACATTTTGGAATAAAACTCTTCATGTTTTCCAGTTCAGTAAATTCTGTAAATATGGAACCACACATTTAGCTGATCCACTGCAGTGATTATTATTTTTGATGTACCGTCCACAAATTAACACAAGTAGCTACCTGCTTCAGTGGCTCCTCTCCGGTTGTGACAGAAGAGGTTTTTATCAAAGCAATAGACGGGTGTAAAACCTCGTCATTGCTTAACATGCAAAGGCCACGAGTTCGAGGAAAAAAAGAATGACCTTGAGTCATGTACAGTTGATGAAAAAGAAATCAGTATAATAAAAAAGAAATGTTTTCATTTTTTTTGTTCCAAATGAAACGGGAGGGAGGAATCCACTGTGTCTCGTTTCATGGCTTGTGAAGTGGCAGGATGCTGATGGTATCCGCCTAGAATTCTTGAAAGCAGTAGTTCAACATTATGGAAAACACAGTTATTTGCTTACTTGCCAAGAGTGAGAAGAGAAGAACGATATCGCTCTCATGCCTGTACGGTAAATACTGTATGAAGCTTCAGCAGCCGCTTAGCTTTAGCTTAGGACACAGACTGAAAACAAGCAAAAAACTAAGCTAGTGTGGCTCTGTCCAACGGTAAAAAAATGAGCCTGCCAGCAATTCTAAATCTCATTAAGATGTTATTTGTTTAGGGAGAAAGTCGGCTGGCAGCTTGTGGGGACATGGTTTCTTTTTACGCTTTGGTTTTTGTAGATTAAACAAACAGAGTATAGAGAGCCGAGGCTGGCCAGCTCGTCATGTTGGGCTAGCCTCTGTTCCATTTGCCTCTATAACTCATTTCAGTCTCTCACTCAACATTTCTTTCATCCGTCTTTCTGGAAAAAATGAAGCGTGTTCCTGTGGTTTACTATCCATTTTCTAAGACAATCACCATCCACCACAGCGTTTGCTAGTACAAGTTGAAACCTTTGTGATTTTAAGTTAAACACTGATTATTTTATTAGCGTACAAAAAAATTCAGCTCCCATTAAAAATTTACCAGCAAATCAGCATGGGTACTTGTGTTATCATAACTTCCATCTATCCATATCAGTAATATTCACTAGCGTTCTTTTGTTGAGCCATGATGTTTAACAGGGAATGGTGTTTTTAGTTAGCGCTAAAAGATATTTAAAACAATGAAATTAGACTTTTTTTGTTCTTTACCATCCTTATCTAGACATACAAAGTGAAACAAATGGCATATTGCTGAGTAAGGCTCTGTTCAAAGGCGGGTTTTTTTTTGTTATTTGTCCCATCATAAATGTCAATGTGGATTTGAACAGACATTTTCCTCTGGAACAGAGTCCAGACGTTCACTTCAGCTCTTCAAAACATGATAATTTTAGAGCTTTAGAGGTGCTGGTAGGCAGATTCTGTTCCCTTTGGACAGAGCCAGGCTAGCTGTTTCCCCCGTCCCCAGTCTTCATGCTAAGCTAACTGTCTCGTGGCTATAGCTTGTTATTAGCTGACAGATTATGAGAGTCGTATCTAACCCCCAGCAAGGAAGTAAATGAGTGCATTTTCCCACAATGTCGAACAATTTCATTATGTTAATGATTTTCTCAGCCTGTGTGTGTTTGACACACACCTGTGCCTAACAAATGATTTATACTCTCAGTTACAAAAATGTTTTCTTTAGAGTGGAAAAGCAGTTTTACACCTAAAAGCCTGAAAATGATACAACAGTTTCTAACTTGTGTATGTGTTTGAGGGGAGCGCTGTAAGATATTACTTATCAACGCATTATACTCACCATAAAAAGCAAATGAACTGGAGAGTGAATATGAGGTTTCATCGACTCTTTGGAAAAGTGTCGTGTTGAACCATTGCTCCGAGTCTGTGATTCAATGTCAGTGGGCTTTTCAAACTGTGTTCACTGTCATTCACCTTCAACACGACAACTTACCAGCACTGACACAGGTAATTCCCAAGAGAAATCTCCTCTAGATAAGGATGAAAACAGATGCCATAGCTTTAAACTTCAGCCACCCAGATCACAGTCGGAAAAGGAACGAAAATAACGTCCGAAAAAATAAGTTAACATAATTTTGACACATAGAATTTTACAATATGTACATTATTTTTAAATTAAAATAGATTTGTCAGTTGTCTGATTGGGTAGGTCCTCCCCAGAGTGCTCTTGTTTTTCCAACCATCCAGTGTTATTCCACAGAATCAGAGTTCCCATTAAAATCTCAGTGCCGGCCAATCAGAGAGCAAGTAAGGCTTCCATCGTCAAGTCCCTGCCAATAGTTTGTCGGTGACGTCTTCAGACAGGGCTGAGCCCTTAGCAACACACATGGCAGACCCTCAAACACCCTCACAAAAAGAAATAAATATAAAATATATGTAATATTTCTATATATATTCATAAAACCAAACCCAGGATAGATTTTAACTCTGATGTGTTCTCTCTATAATATAATCAAACTGTGGCCATTTTCCTATAGCAGTCCACATTACTTCCCTTTTCTTCTCCATTTTTGTGTATTTTTGCAGTTTTTCGAGGGAAAAAAAAGTTTTCTTCAAACTTGTACATCTTATAACCAAGTAAACAAATGTAAAAGTGCGTGTTTTTTGAATATGTTTTATCCACTATATCCAAAAGTGTTGCAGGCACTTAAGTCCTTCCCAAACATTGTAGATGTTTTTCGACAGTGGAGCAGGTTGGTTTGGTTATTCCTCGATTCGTGTGGGTCGGTCTGTCTGTATGTCTCTGTCGATCTGTCTGGCGAGGAACGGGCCATCCAGTGCTGCTGCTAGCCCAGGATGTCCAGGTAGACCGGCGTGGCTTTTCCCATGGCAAAAAGGACCTTCTGAATGTCCTTAATGTTCAGTCGCTGCTGTGGTTCCCTCTGCCAGCAGCCCAGCATGATGTCATACACCTCCTTAGGACAAATCCGTGGCCTCTCCAGAACCCGACCCTGGGTTATGCACTCAATAACCTGCAGAGGGGAGAGGGCAGTGAAGTAAGACTGATTGCTCGGGTTTGCTCATAATGAGAAACCACTGACACTGAACAGACTGTCTTTGAGCTTTGAGCTAATGAAACTGCGGTGAAAGAAATAAACAGAATGCATTCAGTCTTATTTGTGCAATATTAACCGGCAAACAGTTTCTTCTGTCCCACAGCACGAAACAACAATGATACTGAATATCTGTGGGGTCGAGGTTTGCGATGCTGCTAATACGGTGATTGATCATTTCTTTGTTGGACTTACGCTCTAATTAGCCAGATGACTCACTGCTGTTGTAACGGTTTGACTTCATTTTAGTGTCAATTCCAGGCCACAGTAGCTCAAGAGAACGGATATGGGTCGATATGGGTAAAGACTCTGGGTGCACTTAACTGCATTGAAAAAGTGTTGTTTTGAGTTTTTTGTTTGCTTTTAGCATTGTCACCACATAACAATTCTTTACACTTCACACTTAGATACTGATACCAGCTCAAATATGCTCTGCTTTTTTTCATTTTTTCATTTTTTCATTTTTTAAGGTATACAATAATTACCAGCACAGCTGAAGAGGGAAAGGAAGAACATGTTATGGGTGCCATGCAATTTCATGCTTTTACATGCTAGCAGCACAACACCACGGTGTCAGAACAAAGCATTTCATAATCTACTGCTGTTTGAAGGCTAATAATCTGGAAGGAATTATGAAAAAGCTAATCTGTTTTTAAATAAATATGATTTTAGTGTGGGCTAGGCCAAAAGTGTCAACATGAAAGGATACAAAATATTGAAACAAATCTGTGGGAAAAATCCTGATCTATTGTTCCACCTGTTACATCTGTTGTTACCAAGTTAAAGTCTACTCTTTTTGTTCTGTTGTTATATTCAGTTTGTCATATCTTTTCACCGAAAGATAACAGAACTGGCAGACTGGCTGGCTTGAGACTGTGATGATGGAGGATAAACCCCTGCAGAGACATATGGAGCCTCTTATGGAGGCATGGATTCCCAGATCACAAACATTGCAATCAACCAATAGTAAAGGCTGCAGTGGACATGGCAACAGCACCTGATCAAACAGATGTGAGAAAATATTCATGTGTCGCTGGGAATGATCATGAATGACAGTGAACCCAGCTTTTTAATGCAGCAGTGGTTTTGTAACCTGTGGAAACCTTTTGATCATTTCACAACCTACCAACTGACAAGGCTGTGATTATAGATTACGGTGGCAATTTATTTTCCTGCACTTCCTATTAAAGACTTACCAACCCGCAATATTACAATTACATCATCTGACATTACCATTTCCAGTCAGCCATCTAATTAAAACATGGCGACAAAGGTTTAGGGTCGAGATTAACACAATTAATGAACATTTCCAATCATTATATCAGCAACCGATTCAGCATGTAATGTTGATGTTCAAAATGGTCCATAAATCCTGATCTCTTACCCCACAGAGGTATATGTAAAAATCATAGTAATAATTGCAAAATCAACCAATTTTTCCTTCAAATACTTAAATTTGTTTGCCAAAAGTCATTCACAGACACAATAGTTGTCCTACCTATATTTGGGGTCAGTTACACCCCAGAAAGGTCTAACTCCATGTCCTAAAAGCACTGCTGCATAAAAAGTAGTGTACGCACCGGTCACAGATATAGAGCATTTGAATTAAAACCTTCGTATTTACAGATGGGGTCTGTGAGACCCTAAACATTTCTAATGCATTATTTTCTGTAACAGACTTATGGAACATGTCATCAGCACTTTTTTTTTTTGAGCTGTTAAAGAGGCCCTGCAGTCTCCAGGACCCCAAACAGAACATTAGGGTTAAGTGGCTAACTTAAGTCTTTCTATGAAGCCAAAATGACTTTGATTGAATTTCTTTTTTGTCCCTCGCTGCGTGATATTTCAACATGTGCAAATGTAATTCTAAGCTACTTACTGTGTTAATGCTTAAGTGTCTAGAAGATTATTTTTAGCTTCGGCCATCAAGGATGATTTTAAGGCCAGAAGCGTCGGTGCTTGAGGGTAGATAATAAAGAGCCCCAGTGTGTCATGTGGATCCTTTGTAGAAACAATATGTAACAGCAAAGATCATTACTTGATCATTACTACTGCTAATAGAAAAGGGAAAGTGAAAACAAGGTTGTGATTTGTCACCCTAGCCCTATGATCGCAGTTGGAGCCCACGATCATAGTACAAGGCTCGACTCCAGTTCCCTCACTTAACAAGCCACTCGGATAGACAGATAAGCAGCGGGATGTTCAGCTGCAGGCAGACGTCACAGACTGGATTGGGATCTGCTGAGACTAAGAAACCCAGGCAGGAAGGTCAGCGTCAAACAGAAGTGGTGGAGTTTCCCCTTAAGTACAGTAGTACAGTAGTCATATTTCAAAATATGAACAAAACATGACAAGACATGACCGCAGCTTTAAGACTGTGTAATATCATCTTATTCCACCTGTCTTACAGTGTTTTGTATATATTCTGTATCAGCTTGTTCTTCTTCAAGAAACACTAAGTGAAATATACAAACCTCAACTCCATGTTTTTATGGCTGCTCCGTTATGTTGTCTGTGTCTAGCACATCATTTTATACGTTTCCCCATAATTCACACATAGTTTATATCTTTGGACCATCCACTAAAAATGTATAACGTTTTGTTGGGTTTGAACAGTGTTATGCAGAATAGCAGTGTGCTTGTAAAAGTCAATTGTGTAGCTCAATTGGTGGAGCCAATAGAGGCCAGTGAAGAACGTGGCCTGTTTGAAACAAGTTCCTACAGTACCCAGCAATACTTTATCATTGTCACTGATGCCCATTTATAACTGCTGGAGTAATGTATGACTGTGTTATGTGTTAGACGTGTATGAATAACTGAATAATAAGTTTAATATTCCAATCTAACGCCACCTGAAGACAAAATTACACTGGAAGAACAGAGATTGGATTTTCGCTTTTTTAGCTATGACAAAATACGGTGTTCATCTCATTACATCGTCATAAGGTTTTGGCAATGTACTTTAATCAGCTGAGTGTTTCATTTAGAGTGTCTTGAAATTCCTTATGCTCAAGATACATAGGAATGTTGAAATTTGTATCAAGTCCAAGAACATACTGATGTTTCAATTGAAATACGTATAAGTGCTGTGCATGTCACATGCCAGGTTATTCTTTTAGGTCAATTTAATTTTCTCAATATGCTCGCTTTACAAGAGTAATCCTAATTGAATTTTATTGATTCAAAGCACAGCTTCCAATGACAAAACAAATCAATCATGGATGTTATGTAATGCGGCATCTTGTCTGGTGGCAAGGCGGCATCAATTTATCACCTCGCTGGGCCAGTGTGAGTCTCATAGACAGAAAAGAAACAACATGAGGCAGTAGATTAAGATCCTAAATGGCAATTTTCAGTAAAATGTACTATTAGAAAGCTCATGCTTTCACTTTAAATGAAGCAGCGAGGGATGGCCAATCTATTCAATTTCTTCCTACTTCTTTCCGCGTTAATAATACCAGATCAATTAAATGTATTCTTTTTATTCGTTTGCAATAAACACCTTTACTTGACGTTTTGATATGGATAAGCAGATTTCAACATTTACCAGTGGATAACCTATAATTGTCAATGTGTGCATGAAGCCTGCAGCACAGCTTTTGACAATATATATGCACTGTATGTTGTGGAGGTTTATCTACACGCTTCAGGCTCTTTGTACCTCGTTGTTACCCAGCTGAAACCAGGGCTGCTTCCCATAGGTAAAGATCTCCCACAGGATGACTCCAAAGCTCCAGATGTCGCTTTCTGTGGAGAATTTCCTGTACATTATGCTCTCGGGGGGCATCCAGCGAATAGGTAGCATGGTATGTCCTCCAACCTGAGGAGAAGAGAAGAGGTGTTTATTGCAAATGGAAATGTTGTAGCTAGAACACAGATGAGAAAATTCGGCCATCAACACTACTCCCAGGCGTCTGGGGATTAACTGTCCTTGTTACGATGGGTTTAACATCTCATGAATGTATGCTTTGCTGCTGGATGTTGACACTGATGCAATATAGGAAAATGCTGAATTATCTGCCACATGCTCTTTACGTATTGAATCATGGGATGGGAAATTCTGGAGGTTATGGTATTAATCCGCCCCTTTGTTCTTGATAAAAAAAAAAGCAATCTGCTGTCCCTTCTCTGCAGAAGCACCAGAAATAAGCAGAGGATCAAAAGCTCTGAATGAATGGAACTGAATGTATTCTAATCAGTTCTAACAGAAGACAGTTTCCAATGAGGGGTTAAAAACATTGCTAAATGTACTGTATGATCATATGGACTCTTACAGTATAGAAGTTCATATGGCTGCTAATGTGAATGTTTGAATTTTGTTTTGATCTGCTCACAGTAGATGCCAAATAAATTATCAACATACTAACCTTCAGCATTCATAAGAAGGTTTGAATGAAGCAAGGTAACAGCTGAGGCACAGGAAGGATCAGCTATAGGCTCTGTAATGTCTGCACACCAACAGAACATGAAATGAAGTCTCCCTTACTGTAAATCTTCTGAGGTTGGATATTAATCAATTTTAACAATCATCCATTAATCATCCTTTGCTCTCGGCTTCCATTAGCAGGCATTGTTTTAAAATCGACTTCCCATTCATGTCGCTGGCTGTGCTTTAATCATGGCGGTGATGAGCTGGGCAAGACTGATGTGGGAATGAGCGGCAAAGTATTGCAAGTTCCAGCTCAGAATCCACAGACAGTATTAATGATTATTCTGAAGCTTGGGAGTCAAAGCACACTATGGACAGATAGTATTATGAACATGCTGCTTTGATTTGATGTGAAGGCTGCTGGTGCTGGAGCCATTGTAGGCTTCCCCCTTGTTAATGTATGCTGAACTGCTGCTGCACTTTTTTTCCGTCTTGAAAGAACCCCAACAAAAAAATCCTGTACAGATGTATATGTATAACCGTCATAAGCACATACAACTTCATGTCATCACGAGACCAAAGTTCTTAGGTCACGGGATGACAGTTGAGCTGACTTCATGAACACTGAGCAAACTCCATCTCTCTTTTTTGTCACGTTCAAGGTTGGACTCAAAGGCCTAAAAAATAGAGCATATGCAGTATAGATATTAAAGAAACTGGAGTTGGTACAACAAAATTTAGACAGAAATAATAAAATCTGGAGAATACAAATTGAATACAATGAAAAAGGTAAAAACTGTGCAAATTAGTTGACTTTTAATAACAGACAATTGATAGATTTAAATATACACTAAACAATATACAGCCAATAGTATTTATTTTTTGCCCTATAGAACCTAATACATAGCAGGCTACATACTGATAACATAATAGTAAATGCAAGTGCTTGCCACTAATTGTCACTAGTGCATAATACACTAATATCATACTAGGTACTGATCCTACCTGATCATGCAAACAAATTAAAAAAATTATGTATTTTTTAATTCCAAACGCGAACGTGTAATTTTATAACACTGGAAATACAATGCAATACTTACACTATGTATTGTATGAAATTTGTTGTCCTATCACTACCTGCTGTATTTAGTTTTTGTTATCTGGTTCAGTTTTTGGTGTTTGCTGTTGTTATCTTGACATTTTTGTCAAGATAACAATAAAGGGGATTTTTATGCCCCTTTGAGGTTTTTATCTCTAAGTCGGTGGAAGTACTCCTGTAGCATATCAGACACACGTCCACCGTCCATCCATACATCCATCCATCTATCCACCCATCTATCCTCCTGAGCTAATTTCCTATGCATAAGGAGAAAAACCAAAACTTCTTAGCTTGTAGCTGCATTCACCCTCACGTGGTTCCTCCACTCTATACTTCTGGGTTACAACACAGTCAGATTCATTTCATTCATTCAATCTTAATAAGCTCTTCTCCCAACTCAATTTACCAGCTCCAACATCTGTGTGCCTTCAGCTGTGAGCGCTGTGTGGCATTTTAAATATTGAAAAAAACAAAACAAAACAACAACAAAAAAACAACTCAAGTCTAGCTAATTACCTCCTAGTTCCGCAGTGCAGTCATTGCACATTTCCTTTGAAAGTCAAACACAGTTTGCTTGTGTCATCTTGATGCAGCAGATGAATCTTCTGGATTTTTCAAAGTAACATGAGATTTGTCAATCTGCTTTAGGGCTGTTGTTCCTGGGCGTTTATTCAGTACGTCCTCTAGGTTATACATTTCATTAAATTTAGTTTTGTTGAGTATGAGGGCTCTTTTTGTTTGGCTTTACTTGTACTTCATCTGTAACCTTCTCTGAAGCCCTGACTTTGGTTGCATCAGCTATTCATAAATTGTTACCAATGTGTTAGTCCTTCCTAACTTCTTAGGAATTATTAAATAGGTTCAAATTAGTAATTTATATCAAGATTTAGATGAGACGATTGATGTCACTCTCATTTTTTCAGGGTAAATACAAAGCTAGCGCTTAGACTGGAAATGAGGAGACTCCAATTTACTGTATATTTTGTTTGCAGGACAGAGCCAGATTAGTTGTTTCCCCTTGTTTCCAGTCTGTGCTAAGATAAGTTAACTGATTACTGGCTGTAGCCTTTTATTTACCAAAAAGACATGAGACTATAAAGCAGTATAAATTTTTCCATCTAACTCTCAGGAAGAATGCTTGAACTTTTCCTGAGTAAATCAGTTTCCAGGAAACATCAACATGGTTAAAAGAAAGTCACTGTAGCATTCTGAGCTGTAGCGTAATTTCCAAAAATAACAGTTAAGTAGGCCAAATGATATCTTAAACTTAACCACCAATATTTTGTAAAAGTAGGTACTGTTTTATTTATACACTGTATACATACATGTAGAAATATGGGTATCAAACATAATTTAGAATGAATGGAGACATATCCATTTACGCTAACCTAACGGACGTTTTTTGGTTATTTAGTCTAATGGTATTTTTTGGAAAAATGTAATTTAAAATTTTACAATTTTAAATCATTATTAAATAACATTTGAATCAAGTGTCAGGTCACACACACTGACCATATTCCATTACCTTATTTACTCTTCACTCTCAACCGTTCGTGCAATATTAGCAAGCTGACATTAGCTTTTTCAGTTGGTTCAATTAGCTATGTAACAGGTACACCTGGTAGAGAGTGGACGGCAATCTTTTGTACACGTAAGAACTACTTTGTATGGTGCAACCTGTTTTGATTTAGTAATTTGTCAATCTCCACTTAAAAAATGAAAAATTTCAAATACTAAAAGGCACAGTTGCACAATTTAATACACTCAGGGTTTCTTGCTACAGCCTTACTCGGTCTGGTATAAACAGTAGCTTATGGTGGCTAATGTTAACAAACTTTAGGCTGTGTATCTGACATTTCTGCTTCAGTTTGCTTCTTACTTTGTGTCGCTTCACCAATTTTGCTACTGTCACACAACATTTTGGTCAGGTCTCATCGCTTAATGATGATGTCTTTAAAGCAACTGACATGACAAAATTGGGAAATGAAAGGAAAAGCTACTCTGTATACAACACTTGTGGACACAGTGGCCTGCAGGAGTCAGCCATGGGTCACCTGAAATGTATACTCTAAAAAGAAAGAGCTTTAAATAACTATTAGGTCCTCACGTTACTACAAAACTCAGAGATCCCAGGGCAGAGCCTTGGAGAACTCATAAATGGTTCGTAAGCCTTGGTAGTAATTCCATAAGACAAATGTTCTTCAAGGAACCCTGTCAACTCACAAAGGAAAAACTCAGGATATTTCATATCCTCTGGATATTGGCTCTCCACTATGTTTCTGGGTATTTTGTACCATTTTGGACACTGGAGCTCCTCAATGTAAACCCTTGTCTTGAGTGTCTTGAAGAAATTGATAATTGGTGTGTAGTGTAGTGTAGAGTGTTTACCGCACAGTGATATCATGAGGCTGTATGCCTCCCTTACATTAAACACAAATCGATATTTGTACACATGGTCTGGAGGTCAAAAGGACCATTAAAGATAGTTTTCTACAACATTACCTATATGCTGACTGTGAATCAAAGCACACTCCATTAACCTCCAGAGTGTGCAACATTTGGTCCTAGTGGTGTTTCAGCAAAACAAATGGAGGGCATCCTTTTTGGGAAAAAAAAGTCCTTTCCTTCTGTAATCAGTCTTTAACTCTTTCGTCTCTTTTCGAACAAGTGTTGATGTCAGTGGAACAAAAAAAAAAAAAAAAAAAAGACTTCCAAAATAGCCTTACATAGTAAACATACATATATCAAAATAAGTTTACTTAGCAGATAATTTGGATTTTGAATCGTTTTGTTTTGACGGACTTCCAAAATGCGATTTGGTTGAACCCTTTTACTCCTCAGAACACTGTGTTTTAAAATTTTTTATTTTTTGCTGCTTCACATTAATACATTTATGCACATATACACCTCAGAGCCGCCCAGTACATCCGCACTTTTCTGTTAATCCCACCAGCGGTTAAGTACTCTTCTTAACTGCATCTCAGTGTAGAGTTGTAAAGTGAGAAGAGAACATTTTGTGTCATTTTCCCCAGATCTTCCAGTCACATTTCTGCTTCTCTATAACTTGCTAAAGGGCATCTGAGTTATTAGTAGAATCTCAAAGGCAGAAACATTGTTTACCTCCTAATCTTTTTGAACTCCTCCCTGCCAGCTCACTCTTTGGCTGAGTCCCAGCCTAAACAAGTATTATCCACCACCACCCTGGAAGACAATGGAAGCAGTTGTTCTTCAGTGGTAGGACAGATAAAATACCAATAAAGGTAAACATAAATCTGAAAGGTGTTTCACGTAAGGTTCCTTTTCTCTACATCTTGACAGTCCCGGAGTGAATTTTGTGGCATTGATGAGGGTTGGCAGTAGTTTTCTCTTTTGCGTTCACCCTCAACCTCATTTGCCATGGTTCCACTGCAAGCTAATGGCTAAATGAACACTGATATATACACCACCTGGTCTCATTAGACATGACACGTTTTAGTACTGTACACAACATTAAGCCAATATTGATACCGAGACCAGTTGCTCCTGTTCTGTATAACCTCTGGGCTGAGCCAGGCTAGGTGGGCTGAAATGTGAGGGGAAGGAGTTGGCGAGAAGCTGTATACCAATCTGTCCCCCTGTGGAGCTTTACAAAGATTAAACAGAATTAATTAAGTTCCTTTTAGCCTAAATGACTTATCTGAGGTCCACCCTGCCCATTCCACGCAAGACTAAACCTCATCAGATGCATACTAATGATTCAACCACCGCTGCTGTGGCAAGGGGCATTAAAACTGGCTGACTATCTGCTTCCCAAATGACTGCATGCTATCACCTTGGGTTTTTGTGACAAGGCCATGGCAATTAGTTTGGAACATGGGGGGAAAAGGAAAAAAAGTTGAACACATAATAAAAATAAAATAATTGCCCCTGTAATTATCCTCATCTTTCTCATTCAATGTCACATCGAGAAGCTGGCAATGCTCTATGGGGAGTGAGGAATGAGTCTGGGGCCTTTTTTTGTTGCTGTGTAAACTGGATTAGTGCTCTGCCTGTCCCACCGTGGCAGGGAAGTGATTGGATTAACGGCGTGGAGAGCACAGCAGCATGGCAGGGGGATAGATTACTGGCCCAGTTGGGCTCTTCGATGGGCGCTCCGCGGCCTGCAGGGAGCCCTGGGAGGCCCCAGACATCTTAAAGGGCCCCGATAACCATCTAGACACACTTTCTCTCCCTGCTCTAACCACGCTGCTATCTCTGCTCTCCCAGCTCAAACAGCAGCGAACACAAGTTCACTTTTAGAGGCTATGATGTCCATTAGGTTTCTACCTGCTGCGCTGCTGCCAAGTGGAGATAAAGTGGTATCTACTCTGGCTGCTGCATGCCTGTGGATGGTTAAAGTTTCTGAAGGTTTTCAAAGCGCACACACACACACACACACACACACACACACACACACACACACACACACACACACACACACACACACACACACACACACACACACACACACAATTCATTATTGCTATAATGCAATTTTACATTCACCTTTTCCGTATTTAGCTCTCAAGACTGACTCGTACATACCCTGTGTAGATAGGTAGCTCCTTAGAGTTGCTGCTGACTTTGTAACTGCAGCCTGAATATGAAATTATTAGGTATAGAGCCCTGTGTCATGCTGTTAAAGTATATGTCTCCTGGAAAAGTATGGACCGGAGAGCTTTGTACATGGGTCAAATTTTGTTAAAATAAAAAGCATTATATAGTACAGAAACAACATTGAGCAATATTTTGACATTTTGGGAATAGACTTGTTTGCTTTCTTGCCAAAAGATAGATGAGAAGATTGATACCACTCTCATATCTGGTTATTAAGTATAAGGCTAAAACCAGCAGCCCATTGGCTTAGTTTAGCATAGAACTAGGTTCTGTCCAAAGGTAACTAACTGTGCCTAAAGTCAACTAGTTAACATGTTACATGTAATTTTTTCTAGAGGTTTGCTTGTAGCCTGAGTGTTTTTATTCCGCCAGGTTCATTTCAATGTGTAATCTCGTTTGAATGTCGAGCAGGATGGTGGTGAGAAAAAGCACCCTTGTCTAGTTAACATTTGTTGGATAAATGAAAGCAACAACATTACAATCTTATTACTCTAATAGAATCTGCATTTTTGAATTACTGACTAATGGCTATTTCCCTGCTGGTTGCCTAGCAGTCTCGCAGTGACGACAACGATTTAAGAAGTTACTGCTCTTGGCCAAGGAATAGTCTGAAACACAACCCCCAGTTAAACTACACCCTGTCAATTTTACACTTTGTATTTTGTAAAGATTAAACAAACAAGTTACAACGTGTTAACTACTGAGCTTTAGAGGTGCTGGTAAACATGTTTTGTTACCTTTGGAAGGAACCAGGCTAGCCGTTTCCCTCTGCATCCAGCTTTTATGCTAAGCTAAGCGACTGGAGGTGGGAACTTCATATTTACCAGACAGCCACGAGAGTGGTATCAACCTTCCCATCTAAATCTCGTCAAGAAAGCAACTAATAATGTTTCCCAAAATGTTGAACTAGCTCCAAGGAATGCAGAACCTGCATTTCTGTGGCCCACTAAAGTCAGAGATGTCCTCTAAGGTCAACAGTAGCATCTCCTTCATTTCTTAGATATACTAAGCCATAAAGAGTTATCAAGTAAGACAGGAGTGCTAAGCTAAGAGACAAAAAAAAAAGACCTAAAGGGAGAGGGAGAACAGACTTTTTTCATCCCTTCCTGCAGCATTAATAAATATGGCCTGTGTACTCATTAGCACCGAGCAGCATACAGTTTTGAGGAGCTTGTGCTTGATAAATAATGCAGCAGAGGAGCGTCTGTTTGATCCTTGAAACAGTACAAACCTGGGGACCATTTTTCTTCAAAGCAAGGCAGTGCAGGTAGGCACAGTCCTCCTGGCAGAGTCACAAAGAACACTAAGTCCTTGAAACTGAGTCATTAGATTATAACATTGTTATGGTGTTTGATAGTCATTACACTGTGGTTTAAAGATGCAGAGGCTGGCTGCAAAACTATTTCTATTTTATACCCAAATGTTAAGGCTAAGATTGTAATTGTTGCTGCTCTCTTTTACCTTAGGTTAACTGGACAGATATTTTTTCTCAACACAATCTTGCTTTACATTCAGACAGTGTTGCAATCACTGAAATGAAAAACAAAACCCTGTCATTGCTAAATGAAATCACTCAGGCTGCAAGCAAATCTCTAGTTAAAAGTCGGAAGAATGTTTAATATTCTCTAGCAAAGGAGTAGAAACTGTAAGCTTCTATATCTCATCTTTTGACCTACATGTTACTGTTCATAATTTGGCTGTTATGAGCTGTTTTGGAGCCATTTCTCTCTGTGTCTTGAAAGAAAAACGCCGAACATCGCAGATTACCTGCAGCTTTCAGAAAGCCAAACGAAAAACATTTTTTCACGACACCAGGAATTAAATTTAACACAAATTACCAAAATACAGTAAATTATTACAACACATCAGGAAGCAACTTTCCCTGACTCCTGCTTCAACATAACCAACGAATAGTGTCCACAGTTATTAAGAAACATGACAGAAGGAAATTACCTGTCAAGGGCCATCAAATTTACTGCAATGCATATTGTAGTAGTAACTCTCATTTCTGTATCTGAATCTGAAAGTGTATCTGAAAAGAATAAATCTAATAATAATATTTGAGACCTACAGGTTGACACAGCACCTATCACTCCGTCTGCCTTATTGCACCTTTAATGCATAGGCACCTCTAGAGCATTCACTTTCATTTATACCTACCTAAACATGTGTAATTCAGTGCTTCACTCTATGAACTCAGAAAAATATTACCCAATATATGGTGAGCCTGTGGTAAAAGACACCTACATAGCAGGCACCACTGCTGCTGTCGTCCTGTGCAGATTCAGCATTTGTCACTTTTGAATCTATACAAAAGTGTATTCAGTGCAGGCGGAGCAGGGGGATATGACAGATAGATGTGATTTAGGACAATATTCATCTCTTTCTCGAAGTTGTTCCCTCCTGCTGCAAAGTGTCATGGGAGTCCCAGAGGGCAACCAGCGTCAATACAACTAGTCAGTGATGGGAGGATTGTGTTCTTGGCAGGGCGCTGCTATTTATAATCACTCAACACAGGGAAAATGTCCAATACTGTTAGGAGCTCCTTATCTCTGGGCTCTGTCAATATTCCTCTGTGTAGGCGGGCAGTGATGCTATCACAATGCACCAAACAGCAGCTTCACAAGGCATGCCACACACTCACACATAAACACAACACCCCAAATTCAAACTGACACTGGTCTCCATTTTTTTTTTTTACCATTCCTCTAGTTTATGCTTAATCCAACATACAGATTTTGAAAGAACTATTCTCCCTTTCTCACTGTTGTGTGTGTGCGCTAAATCAAGGAATTATTCAATGAATTATTAAATCGTCTAAAATTTCCTCAATACATTCAACACTGAGTTTGATAGAAAGAACGAACATTTGACCTAAAAAGTCCCCTCATACTGGCACACTGCTCCATAATACACACTTACTAGGAATTTGAATAATACAAGTTGTAATCACAGAACTGGTTTGGTTGTTGGACACATGCACACAAACAGGCACCTGTACAGGCAAATACAAAAACAATTTTAAGCGATTTTTCCCCTCACATTTTTACTATGAATGTTTCTGGCCACTTCCTTTCACACTGTGGTTCTATTCAATGCTAACTCCATTGTTAACCTGGGCAGAGTTTAAGTACGCATGGAGTCACCAGTTATTTCTTTTCACCTGTCAGTGAGGAGCTTAATGTGGTCAGTGCCCCCAGGTCCACACCACTCTGCACAGACACCCTGACAAACCAGCAGGAGTCTCTAGCGTAGTGTCAATGACATGATCCCTCACTGGTTTCCCACTTATGAATATTGCTTGTGTGGGGCACTGCAGTGGTATGTTAGTACTTTTACCCCACACCACCCTAACAATTCCTTATTAATAGACTATATCTTTTGCGCACACACACTTACATAATCTCAGGCTAGACACACATGAATACAATACAATACCCAGCGTACACTGCTCATTGGTTCCCTGTTAGGTCTTAAATCAAAGCAACCCTCTCTGTCTGTCCTCTGACTGAACAGTTAAGTCAAAGCACTTATATATTAGGCTTATAACTAGACAAGAACAGTCAACTGAACCATGTAATCTTCCATCTAAGCAGGATCTGCCTGCTTAATCAGCTGTGACTGTGTCTTCAGAGTCAATTAGAAAAATTGTTCTTTGAGCTAAAACAAGGAAACACACTCAGTCATTTATTTGTCCAGAAAGGCCCACGTGAAACTGCCCAGTATATCCACAGTCATACCGGTTGTTGAATATGAATTGATATCTAGTTATATACACTCTATTATAATGCTAGTTGGCATTAAAAACATTTATACCACTGCCCAGCAATGCAATCGACAGAAATTCTGAGACTCAGGAACTAAATTTTATGATGTTTGAAACAGGAAAGTGAGATTAAAAGTAGTTAAATGTTCAAATTAACGACTGATATTTTTAGTTTGATCTGGCTACATATAGCATTCTGTTGACAATAGACCATGGTAAGCGGGATAACACCCTCCAAATTTGTACATTCCATTATTGTGCCATGTGGAACGTACAACTTCTTGGGTATTATCACTTATGTAACATATTCGTTGGGTAAATTTTGCAAAAACAAAAGATAAATGAAGCTTTTAGTGCAAGTTCAAGCAAGAAGACAACTGTCAGCCATCCTTATCTCGTCATCACTCTGAGGCTCCACCTCTTCAATGACTTCACCGGGTTCTGTGTGCAGTCTTTCTTATGATCCAATGATCATCTTAGCTGGAGAATATTCAAACCACCTTACTTATGTTGGCTCACTCTGCTGTCATTGCAACCTATGCCGCTCGCAACTTGGGCCCCTCAAACACCCCACCACCACTAGTGTCAAGGCCCTGTCTAATGCTCCCCCGGGGATCTCACATTGGCTGCTATTCATAGGACTCTATCCCTGAGCATCTCCTTCATCGACACAGTCAACACCAAAGTTTCATTAATTAAAGTTTTTGCATTCAAGTTAATGTGTTTCTTTTCTGATTGAAATAAAAAAACAGAAAATTGTGCTCCACAAACTAACCCTGTCTTCAACTAGGCAAGCACCCCCTTATACCTGAAGATGTGTGAACTGACCTGTTGATATGTGTGCTCCTGTTATCTCTCTCATTTTTTTAATTAATTTTCCCCACCAAATTTGAAAAGAATTTGAAAAGAATTTCCGAGCTCTGCAGTAAGCTGTCTCTGTATAAAGTAGAAGGGGATGGAACTGTAGCACTGTAGTTATGATATTTACTTCAACATAAACAAACATTGTCCCCTGATAACTGATATTAAATGAAATCAATTAAAAAAGTAAAGACCAGAACCTAGCATTCAAAAGCCACATTCAAGCTACAGTGATCACAAACATGAATTCAGAGGATGCCGAGGATAACTATGTAGATGACAAAGTCAAAATAAAAATGACACACAAAATCCATGCATTCATACTCCAATTAGTGAAACAGGGAGACTTGATGTTGCACAATTTGCACAACCTACATGGAAGATTGCTAGTATAAGATCTGTCATGGTTACCATGAAACTGGCCTACTTGAAGATGCCAATGTCTAAACATCCAATTATTTTCCTCCACAAAGAATTTTTAATTAGTATTCCAGACTATGAGTAGAGTATTTATATAGCCTTGTTGCTAATTCCACAATAGGCTTTAAATATTATATTTCAGAAGTGTGGCTGTAATAAGAATATGTCATTAAGCAATGTCACAGGGCACGGGAATGGGGCACGAGACATTTTGTAATGTAAATATTTTCACATGTGCAACTCAAAATCTAATTGACTGTAAAACTGATTTTAGACTAAGACAATGTTGGAATTTATGTATGAAATGAACAAATGTTTGTTGTTTTAAGTGTTATGTTGGTCTTAACAGCCTCGCAACACCACTGCTCTGCTGGGATCAGAGATCTTTAAACAGAATTATGCATGGCCGTTTTTAATAAAGTCAGAGTAATGACTTTCTGTTCCCACTGAAACATCCTCACCTCATTGCCAAGCTGACACTTCTGTATCCACTGAGGGCCAAAACAGTTAGTAAGCTTAATTATACTGATACGAACTCAAGCACATCCCTAACCTGCACCGAACAATACATATTCAGGTTCAAATAATATACATACCACACAGATGGTGTGCATAGAGGAGCCATGTACCAAACACCAAGACATCTCACTCAAAATTACTAATTATTTTATGTGTGCAGAGATGTTCACTCAGCAGGCGAGTACTTCATAACTGTTGGCATTGCCCCCAGCAAAGTCCAAACTGGCCCAACTGTCACACAGGGAAAACAGAATCAGGCGCACCTAAAGTCATTTCACGAGGCCAGCTTGTTTAAAGGAGCCAGATCTACAGCAGCCATTAGTCCATAATATCAACTTATTTATTCAGCAAAATGCTAAATTCTTCAGCTCAGCAGCTGCAACCTGGTTTGCAGCATTCAGAGCTGCTAATCGTGTTAAACAGTAGAGAAGACATGAATCGAAAGCTATATGAACAAGCCTATAAGCATCAGGCTGGAGGCTCAGCAGGCTCATCTCCTTCCACACTGCTAAACCTCTCCATCCTCGCCTGAATGTATGAGGGGCTGGTGTGAGGGCTTGGGACTGCATTGGGGAGGGAGAGCTGCTAAGTTTCCTTAGAAAATAAAGGATGGAAACAAAAATAACAAAAAAACAAAAAATGACACAGGAGAGAGTGGCAGTCTTCTCCGCTTAGAAACATCTTTTAAGGTAGCAGCCCTGGAAGATTTGTTTAAGGTTGTTTTGGTCCCAGTTAAAAACCAAGTCAATAGTATGGTAAACATCCACAAGTGAAATTTACTTTTTGTGATGAGCCATTACAGTTTCAAGTCTGTAACACAGGATAGTCTCAAGTCTGATATACAGGAAGCAGCAAGGTGACAGCCATCAGCTGGCGTACCCAAAAGTTGATTTGTTACTGAGAGTTTTTACTTTTAAAAATAGTGGGGGACAAGGTGAAAATGGAAGAATTATTTTAGGTACGGCAGAAGTTGAAGTCCTTTCAATGTCAATGTCACTTGTGTAGCTCTCAGCGCTGAGAAACACACAACAACAGATAATTCTGGTGGCACATGACAAGCAAAATAAAGATCCTGAAGTCTTACCCTGTAGTAGTCACTGCTGTAGATGTCCCTGGACATGCCGAAGTCTCCAATCTTGACCAGCAGGCCGTTGCCCACCAGGCAATTGCGGGTTGCCAGATCTCTGTGGACAAAGTGCTGAGAGGCCAGGTAGACCATGCCCGAGGCAATCTGGGTGGCTATGTGCAGCATCTGGGAAAGGCCCAGCTCTCCGTTGGACTGCAGTGGCTGGCCGTCTACCAGGATCATGGCGTCTGGGCCGTGGGCTCTGGGTTACAAAGTATAATGTTGACTGATTTGATGAACTGATATTGATGACAGAGTTCTCTAGTCTCCGTTTTAAAGTGAGACTACGTAACTTTTGCTGACAAGTGGCCACTGTGATGACAAGTGGTAATTACAGCATAATTAAATGTTTACCCGAAACATGATTAAAGATATCATAGAGTAATTGTCACATAAGTAAAGAATAGTCAAAAAAAACATTAACTGACTAATTTCACTGATGCAAAAAAATCCCTCTGAAGTTTGCTACCATTGTGAATCATAAGAAGAAGATTTTGTTATCTCTTCTCTTAAAAATTTCATAGTCCTGCTTTAAGAACTGGATGTAGGAACCTTTAATGCCTTTTGAGCATGGCAGACTATATTCCCACTCCCCCTCTTATGAGTAACCTAAAGGTCCTTACAGTGTTAATAAAACATTATCCAGGCAGTACTGGTACCTGATAATAATTATCATAATAAAGACAGCATGTGAGAAATAGTAGTAAATTAACTATAACCTGCAACTTCTCAGTCAGCTTTAATTGCAATGATAAACTACTAAGTGTCTGGACTGTTTTTTATTCATTCGGTGTCCGTTATATGAGTCTTCGGTGGTTTTAAATCAGCTTTACATTATCATGTATTCCAGCCTGTTAGGAATTTTAACCAACGCTCAGGAATTTCATCACAGTACCATAAGTCATACATTTGCCAGAACATGTTGACTATGGGTTGAGAGCTCTTTCCCTGCTTAGCATTTCGGGGTGACGATGAAGAACTAATTTCCTGTTGTTGCTAGATATTGACCCTCTCGTCACTGTTATTACAGACCAGGGGCTATAAAGGGAAGACGTCAGCTCTCTCACTCTCTCTTAGACTGCCTTTCTTTTTCCATCTCTCAATTTTAGTTCAGTTCAAGGTTCTTTGCTTTAAGTGTTTGTGTAATAATTCACCTCCACTGTAGGAGGATTAGCACTACCTTACTCTCTACCTCTTTTTGACTTCACTCACATCCTGTAGTGGCCGATTGAGTGCAGGCCACCCTCCGTTTATCTGAAGGTTGAGCTGGACCTGCACATCAAACACTCTATTCACTCCTGTTGATTCCATGCACATCTCATCTGTTAAATGTGACCAACAGGACCAATAGACCAAAAATCAACCACGTCTTGCACCTTGCATGAAAGAATTTCATCATTTGCGACGTTGCCTTTCATTTCAGGAATGATTTCCCAACAGAAAGTCTTCATGCACTCTTGAATCCACACACACACACACACACACACACACACACACACACACACACACACACACACACACACACACTCTCACTCAATCGTAACATGTCATCTTTTCAACTATTGCTCAAACTTCAAAAACAAGATAGACCCCACACACACACTGCTGCTGTCATCTTGAAATAGCACACTTCTATCCCAGACTCCTCCTGTCCACCGCGACATCAACTCCAGCTAAGCTTTCCATTACCAAAGCGCTCGCTGTACTGGCATTGTATTGCTTTTGTTGAGGCTTATCAGGGGTCACTTCCCTTGGTACAGTCTGACATTACGGAACAAAAGCACTAAAGCAATCATGATTGCTGACCCAGAAAGCTATGAAGTTGGATACTGTATGGATATTGTATAGGCAGCAGGAATATGACAAAAGAAATCTACTTTTCTCAGACTTTAACTGAAGTTTTACATACTGTAAATAAGTTGGCGGACACTTCCATCTAAAAGGTCCAACCAGTACCCTGAGAGAAAATGCTCGTACATAGCACACACACACGTATTCAAAGTGTAATTAGGCTTTCACCCACTGTAGTTTGCTTCTGTCTGTTGATATGATCAGTTCCTAATTGGATCAACCAACACTAGCCTGGTACATTAAGTTTAAACTGACTGAACCTTCAGTGAGAAACTGACCTGAGGAATTTGTTGAGGTCTCCATGCTTCATGTATTCAAACACCATGATGAGAGGGTCTCCATCTACACACACTCCATAGAATTTAACAATGTGGTCGTGCTGCAGGTTAGTCAGCAGCTCTGCCTCCCTCTGGAAGTCCTTCCTTGCTGACAGATTGGGATCTTTCAGTGTCTGAAAGGGGAAACAATGAGTTAGATTTACACATTTAGCTGACGTGGCCTATCCTAGTCCAAAGGCTCAGGAGATGGACACCCCATTTTCCCCATCTTTGGAGAAATCAACCAGTGTGGTCCTTTGCAGCCCTTAGTATATTAACGGTCCATTATGCCAGTCTGCTGACTGATGCTAAATTCCAGTGATCATTCACTGAAGTCAGGCAAGTCCATCATTGGTTCTTGTTAGCAAAGGGTACCATAAATGGAGGTCATTTGATTAATAATGGTACATTGATTGCTAGCTGTTTATTTGTTGATGCTAAAAGTTTACTACTTTGGTTACCAAATGAAGGCTAATGCCCTTGACATACATATGGAAGCTTTTGACTTTACACACTGACAAGGAGCTCTTGAACACAACATTACTCTTGGCCTCTGCGAGGCAACAGTCTAAAACTTTGTCTCCTCTCCTTATTGGGTCAGGCTAGACTTCTGCTCCTCCAAAGGAGACACCTTCAAAGGATGCATCATTGTGTCCAGATCCTGAATTGCACTGCATTGTCTTACATTTTCTACTTTTTCCATTTACCACTTCCTTTTACACTATGGTAATTTACACAATGTGCTCTTCTTCTTTCTCCTGCTTTCCTCTATAATCCAATTAATAAACTCCCTTTTGGTTTGAAATATCCCCTCAGTTCTCCCATCTGTCCTTCAGTTTTTAACAATGCTAGCTAAATATGAGATAGATTTCCATGAAATTTTGTAAAGGCATTCATAGTCCCCAGAGGATGACTACTGACTTGTTGATCACCTGTCTTTTCCTCTAGCTCCACCATGACCTTGACAGTTTGGGTTTTGAGTGACATGGCTCGACAGCTGTTGATTCACAACTCAGTTGTAGTGCCAGGAGGTCTGTAGATGCACAGTGTGTTATTTTACCGTAAATAAACAAAACTCAACCAACTCGTAAATATATATTGTATCAGCAGCAGAATTAAAAATAACATTGGGATGATAAAAGTATTTAAATCAAAATGTAAAACAATTATTAAGACTAACAAACTGTAAAGTTGTGTAACTTAACTAAACTGCAGCGGCCAGTTTATCCAAAGTCTGGAAGCAGCAATAATCAGATATATCCCCGGGCTAATAGGCTAATAGGCTAACAGGCTAAAATTAAGATTTGTTCATTCATTTTGGACCAGTAGTACTTGGGTGCCAGTACTACACCGAGTGAGGGAGGGCGCGAGGAGAAGATGGATTTAAAAGAGTGCCAGTCAAACCTCAAACAATGGAGAGCAATGCAGAATATGTGATGGAAATAGAGCGTTTATGTTTGTTTCATGTATTAATTTGAGTAAGGTTACAGTCTCCTCATCACTCCACACATATCTTTTGTTTTCACGTGCTCCCATATTTTTGTCTCTTCAGTGGCAAGGAAGCACCAAGTTACACCAAGTTTTCAACCACAGCCAAGAATAAGAAAACTTCGATATGGTCTCAGATGGATGTAGAGGATCTAAACACTGTCAAATAGCTGTTTTTTTTGTCACTGCCTCCAGCCAATGTTGTTAAATTTGTTTGTTTGCCCACGTCCATCCCCACCAGCAAGACTCCTTTGGAAGAGAGGAGATAATGAGGGAAATCAGTTGCTCTTCAATTACTGGGTTTCCTGATAATTGATGATAAACACAACACTGTGTCTGCACCAAATTTTGTAATATTTCCATATCTTTATCAATAAAGCTTTCAAACTGTGAAGAGCATTTTCTGTATTGTTTAGTAATACAGTATACAGCTGGCTATGTATTATATCCACCTTATAATTGTGTGCATTGTTTTTAGGTCGGTGATCACTACAGCTGTAATGCTCAGGAAGTACAGGTGCAGCTGGCTGGAACAACTTTACACAAAAAAAACCTATCTGACTGGTAACAGGATCACGCGGGGAGTATCTCAAACTCTTTTGAAGTAAAAGACACATTAAATATCAAATCTTGATGGGATGTCAGTTGAAACCTCCAGTATTAGAAAAAAGGAAGAAAAAATCTAATAACAGCAATAACATGCCTTATTGTCGCCTTTACGGGAGGAAAAAAGACTCTTGACACTTCATCAGCAACAGGAAAATACAGCAAGTTGCTTCTTTTGATCTTCTTGGCCTTGAGTCCCGCTTTCCCGGGCTGCTGCTGAAATTATTACAGATGGAAAGACCTTGGGATAGAAATACATTTATTCGTATGTCCTCTTCTTGCGGTGAAGTGCTAGAGGTGGTCGAGATGTACGGCAGAGAAGGTAAAATGGCCATAAAATTCTATTACCAAATCAAACAGCACTCTTAAGGAAATGTTTCTTGTCTGGGCTTCCCTCCAAAACAATACCTTCAAGTGCTTGACTAAAATAAATTGAGAGTAGGGCTGCAATAATTTTCCCTTTGTTGACCTTTAAGTATATTCAGAGAGCCTCTTCCTGTTTTATCACAAAACGGAACATGTTCAGATGAAAATGCGCATTGCATTGTGCGTAAAAATAAAGAGGTCAGTGTGGAAGAGGCTTATTATGAAACAGGTTAAATTTTTTTGTTAATCCTGTAATACTAACAGAAGCAATGGACAGCCAGACACTCCATCATCTTCATCATAACTCTTCTACTACTTTCCCCTGTTGTCATTGCCGGGGTGGTTTTTTGATTGTAGTCTTTTTTCCAGGGCAAGTTTCCTGAATCTGCAACCTCAGTGTCATCCTGCTTCACAGTCATACAGTTTCTCATATTCACAGTGGGAGCTGCCAAGAACAACTTAATGTTGAGCACTGTGAAGGTATTGAGAGCGGCCACACAAGGGCAATTGCTTTAGTGCTTTACGCTCTTTAAAACAGGGCAGCAATTTCATTCTGATATTAACTTTATACTGATACAGATACTTCAACAGTTTTTGGGTAGGCACATAGACAGGCACAAGTTGGAGCACCCAGTGTCTATTCGTAAGTCTAGTGGAGCCAGATATAAAGGGATGGTGAGTGGACACCTGAGTGGGCCTTGGCATTCAAATGAAGTTGCCTATGTAGACACACTCACCAATGTGGATACACTCACCAAGCACTTTATTAGGTAAACCTGCTTATTCATGCAATTATTCAGCAGGCAGCAGTGCAATGTGTAACATCATGCAGATACAGGTCAGAAGATTCAGTTAATGTCCAGCTCAAACATCAGAATGGAGAAATATGTATCTCAGTGACTTTGAGTGTGGCATGATTTTTGGTGCCAGACTGGGCTGGTTTGAGTTTTTTCTGAAAATGCTGATCTCCTGGGATTTTCACACACACAGCAGTCTTTTATTCAGAGTGGTGTGAAAAACATCCAGCAGGAGGCAGTTCTGTGGATGGAAACGCCGCATTGATGAGAGACGTGAGAGGAGAATGGCCAGTGTTTGGAGCTGACAGAAAGGCTATGGTAACTCGGATAACCAACCACTCTTTACAAATGTGGTGAGGAGTACAGGATCTCAGAATGCACAACACGTCCAACCTGGAGGCGGAAGACCATGTCGGACTTCCCTCCTGCAGTGGGCACAAGCTCACCAAAAGTGGACAGGTGAAGACTGGAAAAACATAGCCTGGTCTGATGAATCTCTATATACACTGAGGCTTGCAGATGGTAGGGTCAGAATTTGGAATAAACAGCATGAATCCATGGACCCAACCTGCTTTTTGTGCGGTGTGGGGAATGTTTTCTTGGCACCCTTTGGGCCCCTTAAAAACAATCAATCACGGTTTTAATGCCACATCCTATCTGAGTATTGTTGCTGACCATGTGCATCACTTTATGGCCACAATTTACCATCTTCTAATGGCTCCTTCCAGCATGATAATGCACGATGCAACAAAGCACATGTTGTCTCAGACTGGTTTCATGAACATCGTCAATGAGATCAGTGTATTTCAGTGGCCTCCCCAGTCACCAGATCTGAATCCAATTGAACACATTTTGGATATGGTAGAACAGGAAATTGGCAGCATGAATATGTAGCCGACAAATCTGCAGAAATTATGTAATGCCATCATGTCAACATGGACCAGAATCTCAGAGGAATGTTTCCAACATCTTGAGGAATCCATGTCACAAAGAACTGAGGCTGTTTTGAGAGCAAAGAGAGGCCCAACCCAGTATTAGTCTGGTGTTCCTAATAAAGTGCTCGGTGAGTGTATCAGGCCAGGTCAAGCCAAAGAGTATCTGCTCTTTGCTTGGGTGACAGTAACATTTAAAGGCAGCTTAAAGATGTGTTAGGTTAGGGCAAGAGAATGGTGCGGATTGTTAGAAGGATCAGTACATTTATGATGATACCCAATGTGGGGCCTTGTGATAGTCTTTATGCTAGAGTAAGATAACTGGTTACTGGCATCAGCTTCATACTTTGCGCATGGATATGAGAGTGGTATCAGTCAACTCTCAGCAAGAAAGTAAATAAGATCAATCCCAAAATGTTGAACTATTCCGTTAGTGCTCTTAATAACACATACATGCATGCGCACACACACAAACAAACAGTAAAGCTGTACCTTGACAGCCACCAGCATCTTATCCTTGGTGGGGCTCAGGTTATAACACTCTGCCAGGAAGACTTTACCGAATGCTCCCTCACCCAACTCCCTCTTCAGGATGATGTCTCTCCGCTTAATATGCTGGACAACTAAAACACAGACAGACAGAGACAGAGAGAGGGGAAAGAAAGAGAAATACTGTCATTTTTCAAACCTTTTCTCAGATATTAAACTCTTGAAGTGCATTTTATGAAACATTAAACTGTTATATTTGCAGAAAATCACTCCGAAATGATTATTTTGTCATTATATCTACAATATGGAAAAAGTACAGAAAAAGAAGAAAGAGAGAATATGAAGCAGGGAAAGACTGACAGAGACAGAATACAGAGTACAGTCATGTGCTGAATTCAATTCTAGTCAAGATCTCAAGGTTTCTGAACATACAGTACCAAATATAGTGGGGTCAAAAGTTATAGACCATTCAAGTGAAAGGGAAAGTGGTCTCGGACTTTTGGACCCAACTGTATGTCATGGTAAGATACAAGTGTGTACAAAATGATGCAGCAACACTTAAAATTGTTTTAATATAATGGTGAAAAAAGCTGTTTCACCGTTTGAATTTCTCTCAATATAAGTGTGATACAGTTGCAGTGAAGTGCTGAAGCAGTTACAGAATATGTGATCAAACTGTAGAAACAACATGTTTTATCTACTTTGAAGCTACTTAAGAGAGAATAGTGGGAACACTACGGTTCAAGTGGTTTTAAATCTCAAATCTCTACAAATAAACTGCGAAATGACACTGGACCTCCTGAATCTCTTATCTGGATTCCTTGGTTATTCTGTTGGCATTTAAACAACACAAGGGGGCATTTTCTCATGAGAACAGAATTGTAAAATGTCTATTTCTTGAAAATAAAATAATTAGCTGATCAGAGTGAGAAAAACAGTCCCTCTGTCTCTTGCTATACTTCTTATTCTATCTTTTCTTAATAACTAGGAATAACTAATAACTATTAACTCACTCTGACAGGATCATTTACTGGGTAGGACAGTCTGACCATTGTTCCCTCTTCTTGTGATAGCTTGTAATGTTTGTGATCACAGAATTGAAGTCTTTTATTGAAAAGCCCAACAAAGATGGCCAGTCTTGCAAGTTGACCATACTCATGAGAACAAGAGACAATAAATGAGAAAGACAGAGATACAGGAAAAAGGCGAATTATTGAGACCAAAAGTATGGAGCCTGGTAGGTATCACGGGTAAAGTTTACCCAATACCTGCCAGATTCAGTATGACAGAGCTTGGGAGGTGTAGGAGTTGTTGGCTACTGAACAGAACTGCTCTTCAGGCCTCACTCTGAATAAAACAAGACAGCTTGTAGATAAACAGTGATAACCGTACTGCTTCTATAAATGTCCACACGCACACATATATAGTTTCCAACAACACATTTAGATGAAGATGAGAGACATTATGTGAGTGCCTTACTTCACAGTATACAAGGTGGGGCATCATAGCTTGAGCTTCAGAGCAGCTCTTTCCACTTCAAAATATGAATGAAATGAAGCAAGCATGTTTAATGGTTAGCAACACAAAACAGTATAATACTGTAGGTGACGGGCCAAAACAATCATCAAATATTAAATTAAATCATAAATTAGGAATTAAATCAAATGTTAATCTTCAGAATTAATTTAAATGTAATGGTTGCAATCAGTGTACAATATTTAACTAA
Organism: Xiphias gladius; assembly: GCF_016859285.1. NCBI lineage: Eukaryota > Metazoa > Chordata > Actinopteri > Istiophoriformes > Xiphiidae > Xiphias > Xiphias gladius. The sequence continues at coordinate 8,101,009 of NC_053400.1, read as the reverse complement.
CCACAACACAACTCTACACTGTAAAGGCTAGTGACAACAATCACAAAAAGTCATATACTGTATGTCATTTTTTTATTTAATCTGTCCAAAATCTTTATGAACTGTAAAATTCTACCAGGGTCCTCTCTGTAGAAAATAAATAAATGGAGCACCATGACGGAATAAAATAGATTATCAAAATAGCAAGAAGAATTTAAAATCAAGCTGAAGTGACTGGTCTCAGATTTGCATCTTTTCTCTTTAGGAATGAGTTGTGTACTTTATACTGGCAGGTATTGACTTAATTGTCCTTGGACAATCATGTACTAATATGTACAAAAGTTTATTTTATAGTTTTTCCTGCTGGCTCTTGACTATTGAACACTAAGCAGCGGAGACATCATGCATTAGCCTCACAATATACTGGTTCCTCAGGTTTCCTATACATTCTTGTTATCCAAGTCACTGAGACTAATGCATCCTTGGTATACAGTAAACATTCAGGATGTTTATCTATCCTCCATCTGTGGGTTCTTTGTGTTTCTGAAATCACACTTGTGTATAATAGAAAATATGTCATTGAGGACTGAAGAGCACACAAAAATATATATACTGAGAAAACACTGATGTGTCTGCAGGTAGAGCTCTTCAGCTCCTGCATATGTTGTCAATCCAAGCTCATCAGCAACCACAACAGATGCAGTCTGAAACCCAGGGAGAGGTCAGTGTTGCTTCAGCTTCTCCCAAGATGTAATGCTGTTTGATCTCTTTCTGAATTTACTAAAGCCTGCAATTTAGTTAGGACCATACACTAAACCACGTGCCAATTAGTTACTGTTGCTGTGGCAGATTTGCCACCATTTTTATTAAAATAAAAATAAAATAAATTATAAAAAAAATTAGAGAGTAAGTATTATGAATATGATAAGGAAAATATTTGAAATTGGACTCATTTCATTCAAACATAACTGTGCTGCTTAGTTTACATACTTGAACAACCAAGACCAAGGCTAGATTTATGCTTTATTGTTTGTATTTTTAAACTGTAAGTTTCACTTTTAACATCACAAAAGAATAGACTTTTAGGGTGAGGATTAACCATTGCATTTACATAAGGGAACGCCAGTTAGGCTAGGGTTGTTGGAGTGTAAACCAAATCTAATAGCTGACCCCATGATAAAGTAATGGTTTCCATACAGAGGGGAAAATACTACACCGTTGATGTGCTACTTGTGAACAGGTCTGTTTTTTTTAAATGGAACTTGTAACCTCACAAGATAGGTAGTATGCTAGTTAGCCAGGCGTGGTAATGATTTCAGCTTACGTTGGAGCAGATAAATACAGTTTAATCAATACGTTTACTCTTGTGGTTTTGGTTCTGGAAAGGCTAAGTACCACTATTTTCTCCCCTTCCAAGTCAGAGTTCATCTATTTGACCTTTTCTCTCCATGCTGCCTGCCTAACCCTTGCTACCTGTGACTCTGTTATGCAACTTCACAGTTGCTTGTTATGTTTTTTATGTCTTTACCCAAAAAGAGTGCACCGAATGGTGTCATCTCTGAAATGTTCCCTGGTTCATAGACACAGAATACAAGTTCAGTCTGACCATTCCCGTTTTTTGTTCTTTTTTTGTTATTTCTCTACACATCAGACCACCAATGTCACCTGTTCCTCTAATGTTTTCGTCAGTATCCTGACCACTATTTCTGAAATCAGTGTTAAATATGAAGGAACGTCCCAGTTTTAAAGTAGATCAGAAAATAAGTGTCTGCAGAAACTGGCAGCCAGTTTGCCGGGTGAGAGCCCCCACCAGGGACACGAACACATCACTGCTGTCAAAGCTCCATCCTTTAAAAATATGCTTTCCAAGACTTGAGAAAAACATCCTTAAGTCGATACACATATATTTTAATTCAAAGTGTGTTTTGACTGGATTTGATAGGCCAAATGTCTCTGACACTTTCTCATCTGACAAAGAAACGTTTTTTTTCCCCTCAAGTCTGAAGAGTTTCCATACTTACCTAACATCTGTTCCCCACTGAATTCTACTTCTGCTATTGCATTTTCTTTAAGAAATATGAATAATATTTCTCTTTATCCCTTACTTAAATTCTTACCCCTGCACTCCTCCATCATTCATGATCATTCAAGGATCAGTGTTAGCCTTACCAGCGGTTGCCTGTCATGCAGATGATCCAGCTACTGAGTCTTATTTTATGGCTGTACCCGTCATTAAGCTTCTCTGGATGAGATAGTTAGTGAAATACCAAAAATGTGAAAATGTGAAGGTTGTCATCTATCAGCAGGTGGATGCTCAGAAATGGTTTTAACCACATACTGCTAGAGCACAACTGATTCATTTTTCTAAGTTTTCCTCAGAAGTCAGAATTTGATTGTTATCTTGACTTTATTTATTTTCTCCTTTGCAGGGATGTGAGGGGATGATTCATAGATGGATTTCTTGAAAATTGGAGTTTTCACCTGTTTTAATCATATTTTATCACTTTTATCAGAATACCTTCACTTCTATCTTCGTCATTTTGTAAATTAAATAAAAATGTAAGCACACTAATTGTATAACGGATTTCACTATTTTAACGTTTCACTCCTCTGTCTGTCATGTTTGCCTTGGCCACTCCACATCATATTAATCACATAGTCTACCTTCACTGGATACTACATGAAATCTTTCTGCTCTTTTACTCTGGGAATTGTTTGTAAAAATTAATTTATGCTCTCTTTAAACAATCAGAGGTTACATGCTGTGGTCTGGTATACTACAGGTTATATCTCAGTCAGAAAGGATTCAAAATCTGCCTGTACTTTAGGTGTTAAAATGTGTCAAGAAAAAAGAATAGTTATATGCCACTGAGTAGAGTAACTGATGAGCCAGTCTATGTGGACTCTTCATCAGGTAGCAGAACGCTAGTGACACTATTCTTCCTGTAAGACAAACATTCCTGTCAACTTAGCAGCTGTTGTCACCCGGTTTGACAAATTTTCAAACCTCTTTAGAAAATTTGTTTCAAAAAAGAGACTCTAGCATAAACCTGCTGATACACAGAACTACACTGACAGTACATTACCCACAACAATATAAAACTACACATGGATATATCGTTGTACTGTAGCAGTAAGATGGATGTCGATGTGAAAATGAAGCCATCCAATATTAGATGTTGACTGCACCTATAGAGGATCACATATAGACAAATCTAGGTTGAGGACGAATGTAAACAACTGTTACCGTGGTGGCATCTCACTTTTACACCTGCAACACTGTAATTTATGGAAGAATTTGACTTTTTGGCCAATGTTTCCAAGAAATTACAGGAGTTCCAGCAAAACCTGTTGCAATTTGAAAACAGAGTTAATTAATTCCTACTGAAATAAAGGTTATTATTTAAAACACTTAAACTCTTTTCACCTGCAAATCAACAAACCATACTTAATGTGCTCTTCAGTTATCAGCTAAGGCAAAATCCACAGCATCTGATATCTGAAATTAATTTTACTTTAATTTATCTCCTTTTTTCCCTCTTTTCCTCGCCGAAATTTAACTTTTACAATTGCCTGTGTTTCAGACTGTTAATTAATTATACCTTTCATCTTTCATCATAGTGTTATAAAACTGAAAAACTTGCACATTTGCATGGGAGTATTTAATCTATGTAAGGCTGCGCTTGACCACTATAATCAACAGAACATCTCTGCTTTCACTGTAGGTTAATCCATTCAGTTAAACTTTGCCAGTAATTGCAGTACCGCTAGACACCACAACACATAAATCAGCCGGAAGAGTTTTCTGTTGGTGCAGACCCCAAATATTAATCTCACTGTTTACATTGCATTTGACACACATTGACTCGAGTGACATCATTTGAGGACTTCATGCAGCCTCAAAACGCTTTATACACAGCTCTTCACATATGCAGTCGTGCTCAACAAGATCTGTAAACAGACTTCGATGTGTAAAATTGGTGGAGTTCCCCTTTAATACAAGATTAAAATATTCTAAATTAGTGACTGTTGGTCAAACTTGTTTAACTTATTTTGCTGCTAATATAATGCTATTTAAATGTAAGCAGTATCTTGTCATCATAGCTGGGTGGGTGGGTGAAGAGTATCCAGTTCTGTATTACAACTAACGGGTAACTGACTGTAGAACAGTTCAATAATGTCTGCACAGCTGCAGCAAATTAATGAAAGAAAATAGGGAGCTTTTAAGAGATTACCACTGTGTCCACCACTAAAGCTCCAACATCGAAAACCTGTTTAACTTTCCATTTGCACCAGTTGCCCCCTCTTCCTTATTTCCTGGATGAAAATATTTCATGCAGGTTTGTTTCATTCAGCTGCTAAATAACCACTGACCACCTCATTCTCCTCACTTATGGGAATTTAGCAGCTATTATGGAGCATGCCTGTCAACAGCAGCAGGGACAAGTTACTTTAACCTTCAGTTTCCTCTGCAGGTGTACTCGGGCTGTGTCCTGCAGCCTGTTTAGCCAGATTGGCGTGCTGAAAAGCCCTGAGATTAAATCTCTATCCTGCAGCTCACCATCATTCATTTGTCCTGGCTCAACTGAGGCCTCGACGCCAGCAAACATTCTCCCTGGAGGCCGAGACAACGCAGCACCAAGATTTATTCAGCTAGTCAGGTCAGGCTTCTGGGGAAACACAGATGTTTGGAGGGCTTTGTTCTGTACCTGTGACCGTGTGTATTTGTCTGTGTGTGTGTGTGTGTGTGTGTGTGTGTGTATGCATTTCGCCACAGTTAGCCGCCAACTTTCTCCAGTGTGAGTATGTGTGTGTATATGTGTGCGTTCGAGGGTGTGTTTTTCTCCATCTGCCTGCCAACTTTGAGCATTCATGTGAGTGTGTCTGCCTCACAGGTGTGTGTGTGTGTGTGTGTGTGTGTGTGTGTGTGTGTGTGTGTGTGTGTGTGTGTGTGTGTGTGTGTGTTTGAGAGAGTATTTTCCTGCCTGACAGCTTCCCTGAGTGTGTGTGGTGGGTCAATCAATGCATGTCTCCTGGTCATTGACAACATGTCCTTTGCAGGGTTGATGCTTTAACATCGTGATGCAGCAACTCAATCAAATAAGCTGAGGACATCCTCACAAAATCTTATCTCCTGCATCAGCTCTACGTTTAGTTACGTTGCATATAAAGTCTTTACATTTGATTCATACATTTTTCTTCTTAGAGACATTCAAGAACAAAATAAAACACTGCCACATACGAATACTCATTAAAACTCAGCATCTTGTGAACTTTTATGACTGGTTACTAATGACACATTTTCTGATTAATGCTTAAAACACAAAGGCAAAGGATTACAAGAGAAATGTATTGATACTAAAAACAATTAACATTATGCTAAGACTCAGTTGCAAAAAAAAAAAATCCAGTTTTTAATTCTCACCTCTGAGATGCTACAGTCATGTTTTCTCAGCGTGACTTACAAAGAAAAGAAAAGGGAAAACAAAAATATGTACTTATAGTTTAGCCTGTCTACACAAAGAGCACCACAGGAGGTTAATAGTTAGGTGAGAGGTACTAATCCAGCGGCTAATAGCATACAAAAAGCTCCCCACCATTAAATTCACTGCAGCGCAGGGGCTCTGTGTCAGCTGGCATCGTTGGGCAACTGTGACATGAACACCAGCATTTACTGTTGACTCTCAGTGGGTATCTCCTCCTAACCTGCGGCGGCTGGCCGACTGCCGGCTGGTGCTTCTGCTGCCGCTGCTTGGCCTTGGAGAACACGCTGACCTGTATGAAGAACCCCCTATGCCTGGCTAAAATATAAAATGCACCCCAAAATCATCCTGATGGCATTTGGTCAGAAATGTCTGGTAACAAAGACAAGGAATTAGCTAGCAGCTAGGATTAAAAAAGACCACTTTTGCTAGCATTTCCAAAAGTACTCCATTTTGTAAGACAGAAGACTGGGTCTTACAATTTGGAGTCCCAAAATGTTCAGTAATAAATAGATAAAAAAGACATTATGAAATAAATAATCGAGAATTAAGTAATGTAAAATATATGAATGTACCAATAAATTGTGAAATAATTTAATAAATAAATAAAAGCCACATTATTGTTATGAAATTCTTATTTTCATAGTATCAAGGTGTACTGTAGTTCACTGTATTTTAGCTGCACTTTATAATGGTATCTTTCTTAATGACACTGTTATTTCATAATGACAGATTTAATTTCATGAAGTTACTTTTGTGACGGTGGAGTTGTGACCAATCCCCGCCCTTTCACTCTTCCACCAATCACATAACTTCAGCAGTGAAGCAAGCCTACTTATGACTGGATTATGCTCAAATAGTTTGTGTTAAGGATGAAAATAGAAGACTTAAGGGAGAAGTTAAAACCATGCCTATGTCACCTTAACACAACTGGAACAGTCTTTGTGTGAAGTGGACTTGAATGTTGAATTGTTGGTTTTGGCAATTCTGTTGAAGCATAGT